>NC_089652.1:37847500-38147500 GCF_037042795.1 Molothrus aeneus | reverse complement strand
AGGAGCAGAGGGGACCTGTTTGTCCCACGCTGTCTGGCCACACCAGCAGCTGGGTTTTGCAGTGCCTGGGAGGAATATTAGGAGCCTTTTAAAGGGGCAGATCCCCCTGAGCAGCGGCGAGGCTCCGTCAGGTGCCCGGTGTCACATCCCGTGTATGACAAACATTTGATGTGACACTTCTGCACGCAGGTTGCTCCAGAGATATTTTTATAGGTCAGACTAAATATCACACATCCCAGCCTTCAGTCAGGTGCTGGAGCTGCTGTGACTGCAGCTAATGGCCTTGGGAGTTGCTATGGTTCCTGTACACAGCATCCCAGGGAGGGCAGGAGCAGCGGGGACACAGCCAGCCCGGCCACTCTGCTGGCCCTGGGCTCTGTCCCTGTGCGAGCTCACCTGTGCCAGCTGTGCCAGCTGTGCCCTGCGATTGCACAGCCCTGCTCCTCAAAGCTCCTGGTGCTCCCAGAGCTCCTGGTGCCTCTCAGGGCTCCGGCTGCTCACAGGGACCCCCAGATGTGTCAGAAATTCTCTTTTCCCAGCCTGGCGCTCCAAGAAGGAGTCAGAGCTCTTCAGTTCTCAGTCTCAAGGTTGGTTACTGTTCCTTATCTATAAAATTCTTTCTCTGACCTGCCCAGGTCTGCTCAGCAGGACAGACAGAGGCACTCTGCCTGCCCTGGGGCTGTGTTATCTTTTTATACTAAAAACCACCTGTACAATATTTACAATGACTTCCCAATGCCCATCACCTGTGTTAGACAGTGAGCTTCTGCTCTAAACCAGTCCAAAAGTGCCACCATCACAGCAGGAGATGGAGGCCAAGGAGAAGAAGGAGAAAGGCTGGACATGCCCAGATTCCTCCATCTTGCCTCCTGAACCCCCATTCTAAAACCCCCAAAAAATCTATTTTTTACCCTGTGCCAAACTGATTATTATTCCACTTATACTTTTGTGGCTTGCAGACCTTCATCTAAGGTTGGTAACTTTTTCCATGGGTCATAACCAAAGGCACAGGGGTCCTGGGCTCTGTGCCAGGGCCTCTGAGCCCCCTGGCAGGGTCCTGGCAGTCCAGGACAGGCAGAGGGATGTCCTGAATTCCGACAGTGCCCAGTCAGGGGGTTGGGGAATGGTGGAGCAGGGGCTGCAGGGGTGAGGCTGAGGGGCACAGGAGCAGCCCTGGAGCTGCCCCTGCACGCCCCATAGGGATGAGCAGGACAAGGACGCAGCAGAGGCGCTCCTCACCCGCCCTGGCTCTCCCTGGGTGTCCCAGGGGTTTGGGGAGGCTGGAGGAGCCCCTGCTGTGCTGGGGGCTCAGAGGGCCCTGCCAGCAGTGCAGGGGGTCCTGCAGGGCCCAGCCTCTTCCCCTTCCAGCCCCCATCCAGAGCTGCACCTGAAACAAAGGAACAGAAAATTATCTGAACACTAGGAATTTGAATTACAGCAAGTTCGGTGCTTTTTGTAGGTGATGGGATAACATCTATTCTTCTAGTATAGTTTTAATATAATATATACCATAAAATAATAAATCAACCTTGTGAAACATGGAGTCAGGTCCTCGTCTCTCCCCTCACCCTGGGACCCCTGTGAACACCACCACAGTCAAGGCAGGATCTGAGCCTGTTCCTGAGGACACTGGTAGCTGGTGTTTGGGAAGATTTTGCATAACAAAATGTGACAGAGTTAAATTTGATTTAATCACCTCCGAGGTGTGTTTTGGCTGATGGTTCACCCTGGTGTGACCTCCTGATGTTTTTCTGTTGTGTTCTGGGTGACTCTCAGAGGAGGGGCAGGGAAGGCTGGAACACCGGAGCAGAGCTCCTGCTTTGCCTGCCCCTCTCCTCCCTTCCAGGGGCTTGCTGGGGAGGAACTGAGCCCCAAAATCCTGATTAGCCCCATTTCCAGCCATCCTCCCCTGTCACTGGAACGCCCTGATTAATTCAGGTTGCAGAGAAGGAGCTGCAGGTTCACACACAGACCCCTGCCCAGGGGGCTCCGTTCTGCACCCCAGCAGTGCCAAGCGGGGCCTGTGCTGGCCTCCCTGGGCTGCTCCACTGTGGTTTTACCCACAGCTGGCACTGGCCAAAGCCCTGGGATGCCTCTCACACAGAGCCAGGAAAAGCCTGGTGCAGGAATCAGCGCAGTGCCACAAAGGTGTCGCTGATTCGAGGGTTCTCCCTTGGTTAGGATGAACAATGAGACTAATTGCAAGGCACAAAAGCAGCAGCTCAGGAGCGCTGGGAACCCTCCCCTGCTCCAGGTGAGCACAGGAGGCTGGAGATGGGCCAGGGGAACTCCTCCTGTGCCCGGGTGGATTTTAATGTTCGCTTGAATTAGGGAATGGAAAACGTAATTTACTGAATTGCACAATTTGGACACCTGCAAGGAGATGACAATCCGTGAATTAAAAATCTAAAGAAAGGAGGGGGGAGGGACCCTGAGGGAGCAGCATAATTTTAAAATGGACCAACGAAGGGAAAAGAGCATGAATTCATTGATGTTACAATATTTATTGTGCTGGGCACTCACCCATGTGTCAGGAAGCGTTCCTGGCCAAGGCAATGGACGCTCCTCTGTCGGGTAAACAAGATATTTAATACTCTGCTTGTTTGATTTCTCCTATCTTGGTGATTTGTTAATAATGTACAGATGTAAGCTTGTGCCGTAGAGGGAGGATTCTAGCATTAATTCTCCTATTTGGATATAGGTTAGCCTGTTGATGGGGAGGGAGTCATAAAGTTCTTATATTTTTGTGGTGTAGAGCTTTAACCCACTCTTTGTTGATGGCTGCTTGAGGGCCCCCATTGTAACTGGGAAATTAATATTTCTCTGCTCGTAGAGAGTGTATTCTTATTTAAAGGAGCTGGCAAGAAATAAAGAGGCAAGAGAAGGGCTGGGTAGGAGGGGGAGCAGAAAGTGTTCCCAGGAATGTCTGCTGGAGGGAGGAACAGCCTTAGCCCTTGCTGGTGTTATTCTGAAAAGGTCCAGCTTCACACAGGGCTGTAAAAACACAAAAATAACCTTCAGAACGTGCAGCATCATCTCTCACCTGCAGCTGTGGGGCAGAACCCGGCCTGGGAGGGGCTGGGAACCCCAGGACTGCTGCTGTGCTGGGTTTAAGGTGACATTGGCCACTTCTGAACTTGGGGAGTGGATCAGAGCAGTCCTTGGGGCTCAGCCCAGCCCAGGAACCGAGGGCCAGCTCAGGACGCTTCTCCTGGGGTTGCCCATGAGTGTTTGGCAAGGCTGACGCCAGGTTTGGTTTTTCCCTGAGGAATACCCAGGAAAACGTTTAAAATGCCGTGGTCCCTGTGCCCCTACCCCTGCAGCCACCAGCCCTGCTGTCCCCAGTGTCCCCAGACAGCCCCTGCCACCTCCTCAGCACCGACTGTGCTCTTCAATTGACTGCATCAAGCTGCTCCTATCGATGTTTTTAAGCTCAGGTGATTGATAGATTTTTCCTTAATTTCTTTAATTTCCCAATAATCCCCTGGTTTTATGTTCCATTGGGTGTGCTGTGGGCTCTTTATGGGTGCCCAGAAGTGCTGCTGGATTTCCCCTGGAGCTCAGATCCTGCCATGGCTGTGGTGGTGTTCACAGGGGTCCCAGGGTGAGGGGAGAGACGAGGATCTGACCCCATGTTTCACAAGGCTGATTGATTATTTTATGATATATATTACATTAAAACTATACTAAAAGAATAGAAGGAAAGGTTTCATCAGAAGGCTGGCTAAGAATAGAAAGGAATGATAACAAAGGTTTGTGTCTGGGACAGAGAGTCCGAGCCAGCTGGGCTGTGATTGGCCATTAATTAGAAACAACCACACGAGCCCAATCACAGATGCCCCTGTTGCATTCCACAGCAGCAGATAACCATTGGGTACATTTTGTTCCTGAGGCCTCTCAGCTTCTCAGGAGGAAAAATCCCAAGGAAAGGCTTTTCCATAAAAGATGCCTGTGACACTTGACAGGCGCTGCCTCCCCACCAGTGCTCCCAGTTTGCTGCTCCCTTTCTGGGGGCCAGGCAGGGGCTGGGGGCTGCTCCCACTGCTGGGACCCTGCCCTGGCAGCAAGGGGCAGTGCCAGCCTGGCTCCAGCAGCACTGAGGGCACATTTACCCCAGGTTTGAGCAGGGAGGGGGGGCAGCTGTCTCCAGACTCGCTGTCTGTGCCTTTTACCCGCTCCTGACAGGAGTTATTGGAAATGAGAGGAATTGTTTCAGAACAAGCGCCTCTGACAGCTTGGCAGATTGATAGAGAGGTTTTCTGATTTCATCTCTTTTTCGTCTCCTGCCCTTGGCAGCTCTCCCCAGCAGTGGGGTGGTGGCTGGGGTGCTGAGCAGCCTGTCCTGCACGGCCCTGGCAGGGCTGCTGGCATTTACTGGGGCTGCCTGCTGCTCCCCTCAGCACACACCCCCTGGATGAATTTAATTTACCCTAGCAAGGTGGGAGCTGAGACCCGGGGCGTGGGGGAGCCAGAGCTGCACAGGGAATGAGGCAAAGAATCCCCACTGTATTTCCAGGTAAATGTTCCTGCTCCCCAGCTGCCAGGCTGTCCTTTGGCTTTCAGGAAACCCCACACTTCGCCCCGGTGAAACTGCAGAAACAAAACTGAGGATTGTTTTGATTTCCTAGTGATGGAATCACTGAAATAGCGTTGGACTGAGGGCTCAGGGTGGAATATTTCCCCAAAAGGGCAGTGCAGGGTATGGCAGTCACTTAACAACATCCCAGGAGCACAGCTGTTGATAAAAGCATCTTGAAGAATTCTACCCAATTAGACATTTTTAAAAGATTTTTTTCCTTCATTCAGAGGAAAAAAATGAATTAGGTTTCTCAAAGAATTCCCTGTAAATAGCAGGATTTCTGTTTAGCAAAGAAGCATCTTGCAGACTCTTCCTCCTGTCTCTGCCTTATCTCCAGCCTTATCTCACTTCTGGGAGCAGCTCCCTGCCGTTCACCAAGCACAAATTTTGGGTATTCTGGTGAAATGCAATGGATGCAGTCCCTCCTGCCCTTACACCCACCTGCTGAGGTGGCTGAGGGCAAAGTGACTCACTCAGGGATGTGCTCAAGAGGGGTTAAACGGGGTTATTGACATTGCTCTTCCCCAGCCCCACAGGAAACACTTCTATTTCACATCTTGATTTTTCTGCAGAATTCTGAATTGCTTCCTGAGGTCCTGGGGTGGAAATGTGGGTGGAATGTGGGTGGAAATGGGATGGAAATGTGGGTGGAAATGGGGATGGAAATGGGATGGAAATGGGGGGAGAAATGGGGATGGAAATGGGGTGGAAGTAGGGATGTAAATGGGGATGGAAACGTGGGTGGAAATGGGGGTGGAAATGTGGGTGGAAATGGGGATGGAAATGTGGGTGGAAATGGGATGGAAATGTGGGTGGAAATGGGATGGAAATGTGGGTGGAAATGGGGATGGAAATGGGATGGAAATGGGGGGAGAAATGGGGATGGAAATGGGGTGGAAGTAGGGATGTAAATGGGGATGGAAACGTGGGTGGAAATGGGGGTGGAAATGTGGGTGGAAATGGGGATGGAAATGGGGGTGGAAATGGGGATGGAAATGGGGGTGGAAATGGGGATGGAGATGGGGGGGGGAAATGGGGGTGTCCAGAGCAGCAGGGGGATGGGATTTAAGGTCCCTTTCAACCCAAAACTCTCTGGGGTCCCACAGCTGTGACAAGTCACTGCAGCAGAGTCTTGAGAGGACAGGGGCAGAGCAGAGGAGGCTGTGGTGAGGAACGTCACAGCTTTAGGAACATTTGCCCCAGGAAGGTGGTCAGAAAGAACTGAGAGCTGCCAGTGTGCAGCTGTGACCATTCTGCTCCAGCCCAGCTCCCAAAGCATTCTGTTCCTGCTTTAGCTGGCAGCTGCCAAGGGAGAAGCAGCACAATCCCTGGAGTGTAAGATGTGAATGCTGCCCTTGCCGGGTGGCTCAGAGGCAGGGCAGGGCTGCCTGATGTCCCCGTGGGATCCAGTGAATTCCTCCCTGAGGGGCGCCTGGGGTTTGGCTCCTCGTTCCCCCCCAGCCCCTTCTCCTTCCCCTGCAGTCTCTTTCAGGGCCGTGCCTGGTGGAATTTGGAGGTGTTTATTATTCTCCTGCCCGGGTTTCTCCAGATGTTTAGCTACAGGGTAGCTCTGCTGCACAGCCCCGTGCAGCTGCTGGCAGGAGGAGATGCAGCATCTGTGCCTTGTCTGGGGAGCCGCATCTCAGTCCCTGAAAGTGCCCCCAACTTGCAAGGAGCTTTTGCATTTCAGTCAGACCGACTTCAGAGCACACCTAAGATTTATTCCTGCCTTTCAAATTAACTTCCAGATCCTGAGCCGATGGAAATTGCTGAGCCTCTCCTGAGCAGAGCTGTTTGCATGGAAAGGGATGTGGATCAGGGCAGAGAAAGGGGCTTTGTATCAGCCCAGGTGTGGCCTGGCCCCTGGGGTGCTTCAGTGCAACTAAAACATTTATTTACTTCACAGAACTAAGTTCTTTATTATTTATATTTTGTAGGCTTGTCCCCCCTAGAATTATCACAAAATGCATCTTGGTGAACTTGAGACATTACCATGCTTTTAGCATTTTAATTGAAACAAAAAAAGTTATTCAGAATTTTAGGGGTTTTTAAACGATGCTTATTTTTCTTAAGATGTCGGTTTTAGTTAATACATTTATTTTTACTCTAGCAGAGTGACAGAGGAAGTCAGTAATTTTTCCCTGATAAAATGGCACTGGCACAATCACTTATCCCAACCCCAGCTGCTCTCTGCACCCTCCTGGTTACACCTGTGATGTTCAGAGGAATTCCTGCCTCCCTATGCCCTCCAAAGCTCTGCCAGCATTATTCAAATATTTGTAAGATGGGTTCTGATGAACGCTGAATGCTCTCCAAACCTTTCCCAGAATATCTCCAATAAATGAAAGAGCCCGCTCCATAAATATTTGGTATGAAAGCAGGTGATGTGGGGAGTGCAGAGCTCAGGGAATGATTTCCCCTGCCCATGGATGCTTTGGGGAGTGCAGAGCTCAGGGAATGATTTCCCCTGCCCATGGATGCTTTGGGGAGTGCAGAGCTCAGGGAATGATTTCCCCTGCCCATGGATGCTTTGGGGAGTGCAGAGCTCAGGGAATGATTTCCCCTGCCCATGGATGCCTTGGATACATCCCAGGGGAGTGCAGAGCTCAGGGAATGATTTCCCCTGCCCATGGATGCTTTGGAAACATCCCTGGGGAGCCTGGGAACACACAGAGCCCTGCTCAGGAACATGGGCCCTTATGGAGCCTGGGAAATGATTTAAAATCTCCTCCCTGCCCATCCCTGGGATGATCCTCTCCTCCACAGCTCTCCCCTGGCACCCCAAAGCCATCCCAAAGCTGTCCTGGTGTCCTTAAATCCTGGGGGAAACTCCTTCTGGATTCCTAAAATTCCCAAAACTGGAACTCCTAAAACTGTGGATTAAGAATTCCCATCCCAATTAGCAATCCTAGTGGATTCCTAAACCTGTGCCCCATTTCTCATGCGTGTCTGCACAATCATCAGCTTTTCTTTGCTCTTTTCCCTGGCATCAGCAGCCCCTGAGCTGACCCACCCCAGGCACACAGAGCTCTTTTCCCACGGCAGGGAACAGGAGCCCCTTTTCCCCTCCAAAGGCAAAGAGCCCTTTCCAGCCTCTCCCAAATAGGTGTCACTACCTGGCTTTTACAAACAGGAGGAATTAGGCTCGGTAGCATTTTGCTATTTGAATGACCTACTCAGTGGAATTACAGCAGCAAACTAATCCTTTAGGAGAGATGGCTCTATCAATCTTGGGATTTTTCTAATGTGGAAGCTACTCAATTGCATCTCAGAAATCAGGGAGGTAATTACTCATGCAGACAGCACAAAATGAAAAAAAAAAAAAGCAAGTTCTGCTGAGTATCCCTTTTAGAAGAAGCAGTGGAACAAGGAAAACAGCCTCTATAATCAGTCAAATTCTTCCACTAATTTTTCAGGTGTTGAAGGCTATGCTGAGGATACATGCCATGAAAGTTAACAAAGCAAAGTGGCTTTAATAGAGAGTTTTACAAGAGAAAAATGCCTCTTATTAGGCAAACCTACTATTTTAGATGTAGTTCCCCTTGTTACAAGTTCATTGTTTAAAGCAGACGTGGTGGGAGATGGATGCATCCCCAGATGCCTCGGGAGGCTGCGGGGACAGGTCCCCGCTGTCCCCTCACCATCATCACCCAGGGCAGGGCAGGGCTGGCCCTGGTGGCAGTGCCAGCAGCCTGCAGTGAGGCTGGCAGGGACAGGCACAGCAGGGCTGAGCTGGAACCCAGGACATCCCTCTGGCTGTCCAGGATGGCCAGAACCCTGCCAGGGGGCTCAGAGACCCTGGCACAGAGCCCAGGACCCCTGTGGGTTTGGTTATGACCCATGGAAAAAATTACCAACCTTGTATGAGGATCTGCAAGCCACAAAAGTATAAGTAGAATAATAATCAGTTTGGCACAGGGTAAAAAATAGATTTTTTGGGGGTTTTAGAATGGGGGTTCAGGGGGCAAGATGGAGGAATCTGGGCGTGTCCAGCCTTTCTCCTTCTTCTCCTTGGCCTCCATCTCCTGCTGTGATGGTGGCACTGCTGGATTGGTTTAGAGCAGAAGCTCAGTGTCTAACACAGGTGATGGGTATTGGGAAGTCGTTGTAAATATTGTACAGGTAGTTTTTAGTATAAAAAGATAACACAGCCCCAGGGCAGGCAGAGTGCCTCTGTCTGTCCTGCTGAGCAGACCTGGGCAGGTCAGAGAAAGAATTTTATAGATGAGGAACAGTAACCAACCTTGAGACCGAGAACTGAAGAGCTCTGACTCCTTCTTTGAGCACCAGGCTGGGAAAAGAGAATTTCTGACACATCTGGGGGTCCCTGTGAGCAGCCGGAGCCCTGAGAATCTACGTGTGCTTTATTTACAATAATTTCCAATACCTATCACCTATGGTAGACACTCTGTTCATTCCTTAAAATGCTTTAAAATGCCTTAAAATGCCTTAAAATGCCTTAAAATTCCTTAATATCGGGGTTACTCTGAGCAGCCAGAGTCCTGAGAATCTACGTGTGCTTTATTTACAATAATTTTCCAATACCTATCACCTATGTTAGACAGTCTGTTCATTCCTTAAAATTCCTTAAAATTCCTTAAAATTCCTTGAAATGCAGTGCCCAGGCCACGCCATCCATGGGAGCTCAGCCCTGCACCAGCAGGGATTTGGGATTCTCCTGTCCCACACCAACTCCCCATCCCCATCCTTTTTTCCTTAAACCAAACCCAGGCCCGGCCTGGAGGCTGTCCCCCTGTGCTCTGTGTGTTCCTGGGACACGTGGGCTGGTCTGGGAATTATTCAGTGTCCATAAAGCACCTGGAGCTCTGCAGGAAGACCCCACAGAAGTGCAAGGGCCTGGTTTTGTCCCAGGCTTTGGGGACAGAAGTGGCAATGCTGGACCCAGTGGTGGGAGCAGCCTGGTGGGCTGGTCTGGCTCTAGTGGGACCTGTGAGCCCCAGAGTTTGTGGGGTGTCGCAGGCATCTTTTATGGAAAATCCTTTCCTTGGGATTTTTCCTCCTGAGAAGCTGAGAGGCCTCAGGAACAAAATGTACCCAATGGTTATCTGCTGCTGTGGAATGCAACAGGTGCATCTGGGATTGGGCTCATGGGGTTGTTTGTAATTAATGGCCAATCACAGCCCAGCTGAGCCACAAGCCTTTGTTATCATTCCTTCCTATTCTATTCTTAGCCAGCCTTCTGATGAAACCTTTTCTTCTATTCTTTTAGTATAGTTTTAATGTAATATATATCATAAAATAATCAATCAAGCCTTGTGAAACATGGGGTCAGATCCTCGTCTCTTCCCCAATCCAAGAACCCCTGTGAACACCAGCACAGTGGGGTGTCCATGATTTCTGTGCATTCGTAGCATCCTTCTAAATGCTCAGACTGAGCAGGTGTTTTGACTTGATAGAGGCAAAAGGTTTTTATTTTTAAAGATGTTAAGGAAATAACCCTTTTTCCAGGCTTTGTCAAACATTTGCCAAATTAGATGGGAATATTCCCCCTCCAGCATTTACAGGTATTAGTGAATGGCTGTCACCACTCCTGTCTGCAAGTTGGCAAAATAATGGTTTTGTTTGATCTAATTGTATATTTATCTGATAAAGACAATTAACAGAGAGGACAGATATCACCCCTCTCAAGGTGTGCATTTATTTCCATGCAGACCCAGTATTTTATGTGTTTATAGCAGTACGTGTGTGTCCTGTGATGGATCTGTTTGGGGTTTTATTAATTACAGTTCCCCATTTTTACAGGTTTAACTTGCGTAGCGTCACAGATCGTCCTCCAAAGCCAATGCATTAATTGCTAGGAAAGAACAGGAAAACATAAAGAGCCTTTCAAGGGAATAATTTTCTAAAAGTCAGAATCTGCAAAGCTTATTTCTGATACCACGAGTGCAATGGAAATATTCAGCAAGGTGAGAAACTCCTGTTCCAGGGTTGAAATCCTCTCTGCCCCTCTTGGAGAGTGAGGGATTCATGTCTTCATTACAGTGATCTACAGTGTATTGCAGGGGCTGCTTAGAGCCAAATTAGTCTGTAATCCTGTGTTTAGTCACAATTGCAGAGTGATATCCCAGGGAAGGCGGATGAATGGAATGGATGGAGCACTTCCAGGCAGGCTCAGCCTGCTCTACCTTCCATGCAGGACTTTTCCCACTCCCAGCACCACCCTGTGCTCACCTCCACCTTGGAATTTATTTCATTTGGTATTTTTCAAGCTCACAAAGCTGTGAATGGTTTCTTTCAGCCATCCTGCCCCAGCCTGCACATTACAGGACACCGTCTCCAGCTATGGCAGGGAAGGTACAGGTTGGATATCAGGAAGAAATTTTTTCACTGAAAGAATAACAAAGCACTGGAATGCTCTTCCCAGGGAGGTGGTAGAGTCACCATCTCTGGATGTGTTTAAATTTAAAAAAGACTGGACATGGCACTGGGTGCTGTAGTTGAGGTGTTGGGGCACAGGTTGGACTCGATGATCCTGGAGGTCTCTTCCAACCTCATTATTGTGTGATTGTGTGATCCTGTGTGATTGTGATTGTGTGATTCTGTGTGATTGTGTGATTTGGTGATCCTGTGTGATTCTGTGATTGTGTGATTGTGATTGTGTGATTGTGTGATTCTGCGATTGTGTGATTCTGCAATTGTGTGTGATTTGGTGATCCTGTGTGATTGTGATTGTGTGATTCTGCGATTGTGTGTGATTCTGTGATTGTGTGATTGTGTGATTTGGTGATCCTGTGTGATTGTGTGATTCTGTGTGATTGTGTGATTGTGATTGTGTGATTCTGTGATTGTGTGATTCTGTGATTGTGTGATTGTGTGATTGTGTGATTCTGTGTGATTGTGATTGTGTGATTCTGCGATTGTGTGATTTGGTGATCCTGTGTGATTGTGTGATTCTGTGTGATTGTGTGATTTGGTGATCCTGTGTGATTGTGTGATTCTGTGATTGTGTGATTGTGTGATTCTGTGTGATTGTGATTGTGTGATTCTGCGATTGTGTGATTTGGTGATCCTGTGTGATTCTGCGATTGTGTGATTGTGTGATTTGGTGATCCTGTGTGATTCTGCGATTGTGTGATTTGGTGATCCTGTGTGATTGTGTGTGATTCTGCGATTGTGTGATTGTGTGATTTGGTGATCCTGTGTGATCCTGCTGTGATCCTGTGGTTTGGTGAGCCCCATGTTCTGCACAGCTCACACAGCTGCCCATGTTCTCCTGGAGCAGGGATGGCTCACCCCTTCTCTTGGCTCACAACTCAAACCAGCCCAACACAGCTTCTTCTGTGAGCAGCTCCAGCATTTCTGCTCTGGCACACTGCATTGATGAGTATTTCCCATTTGGTTCATTTGCAGAGAGCCAACCCAGCTGGCCTTCCCTGGGCCTGGCAGGGATTCTGGAGCCCTGGGTCTCAGCAGAGTTTCCATCACTTTGCATTTACCTTTCCTGCCCTTCCCTGTGTCCGTGGCACACACTGAGGCTCCTCCTGCCCATCCAACAACCTCTGCCCAGTCACTTCTCCCCTGCAGAAAAGTCTTTATTTATGACTGCTCCTGCCTGTCCCAGCTGCTCTTTAGCCCATGTCAATGCATTTCACCTTGCATTTCTGTCCACTCCACTTCCTTTGCTTGCCCAGACCTCAATCTCTGCACAGAGAGAGCCCTTGATCTCTGATGTGGAACTGTCAGGAGCTGTCAGGGAGGAGCAGCAGCCCCATGTCTGTGCTGGTGTTCACAGGGGTCCAGGATGAGGGGAGAGACGAGGATCTCACTCCGTGTTTCACAAGGCTGATTGATTATTTTATGATATAAATTATATTAAAACTATACTAAAAGAATAGAAGAAAGGATTCCATCAGAAGGCTGGCTGAGAATAGAATAGCAAAGAAAGAATGATAACAAAGGCTTGTGGCTCAGCTCTCTGTCCAAGCCAGCTGGGCTGTGATTGGCCATTAATTAGAAACAACCCCATGAGCCCAGTCCCAGCTGCACCTGTTGCATCCCACAGCAGCAGATAACCATTGGTTACATTTTGTTCCTGAGGCCTCTCAGCTTCTCAGGAGGAAAAATCCCAAGGAAAGGATTTTCCATAAAAGATGTCTGTGACACCATGTCCTCCCCACGCTTTTTGCTTTCCAAAACCTCCAAGGAAAACCTGGGCTCCTCCTGCAGCCCCTCCAGACAGCCTGGGTCTCTCCAGGGAGGTTCCAGCTCACACAAACCCCTCAGCCTGCTGCTCTGGGCTGCCTGCAATGTGACATTTACTCACAGAGCAGCTCAGCTGACATTGATTTTTGGGAGGAACACGCTGGGCCCATATTTGACCAAGTGTGGAAGGGGTGCTCGTGCTCCTGCCTTAAATATGCAACAGAATAATGACAGCAAAGGCTGGTTCCAGGCCAGGAGCTGCTCCCAGACATGGTACCAGGCACCAAATCTGCTAAAAGCATCCATTTTCAGCACTGCCATTGGGCAGCTGTTTGATTTCCCAGCTCCCATTTCCCTTGGTCCACCCTGTTCCTCCTCTCTGCAGCCTCCTGAGGGAACACAAAGATTCCCATTTTCTGCAGGATGGGTGGGGGGTCTTTGAGTGAGGAATACTGCAGGGGGATTTGCTCCCTGCTTTCCAGTGCTATTAAGTGCACACCAAGTGCCATTTTCTTGAAGCCTGTTTGTGGGGAAAAGTTAAATTGAGGGCAGGAGAAGTTGTGGATTGGCTGGGTGTATTTTTTCTAAAATATCAGATTTAATTTGTTTAGGAAGTAAATGTTATCACATTTGTGAGGAGGAGCACTTGATGTTTGTGGCACACTGTTAGCTGTGTCCCCGCTGAAGGCTTGGGAAGTCTCCTAATCATCCTGTGAATCAGTATTTATGAAATTGGTGATATTTATCACTTGGGGTGAGGGGGGTTCGCAGCCTTTGAGGGGGAGTTGCCTGGGAAGGATGGAGGATTTTGGTGCCTGCATTTTCTTGCCAGCAATTCCTGCTCCCTGACTCATCTGGGATTTAAAACAAACCACCCCAAAAAACCTCAAAAAATGCAATAAAGGACCCCTTTTAGTGGCACTGACTTCATCACACCCTGCTCCTTCCCACGTGCCTGGCTGAACAAAGGGGGAAACTGAGGAGCTGCAATTCCCAGAGCCAGCCATGGAGCTCTGGGCAGGCAGTGAGGCTGGGTGGTGCCTTCCCTGTGTTCTTCCACCTGCTGTTCCTGCACCATGGAGCCATCTCCAGCTCCTTCTCCCCATTATTCCCCAGCTGTTCCCCATTCCAGCCATCTCCAGCTCCTTTCTCCCCATGTTTCCCCAGCTGTTCCTCCTTTGGGACAGCAAGGAAAAGCCAGAATGGATTTTGGATGGGAAAATGATGGATTTGTCCTTCTCACTGCCCTCTGTGTGTGGGAAATGCTTCTTCCTTCCAAATCCTCTGCAAACCCTTCTCCAGATACTGTGGAGAGCTGAGGGCTGGAGAAGGCTCCAGGCAGAGCTCAGAGCCCCTGGCAGGGCCTGGAGGGGCTCCAGGAGAGCTGGAGAGGGACTGGGGACAAGGGATGGAGGGACAGGAGCCAGGGAATGGCTCCCAGTGCCAGAGGGCAGGGATGGATGGGACATTGGGAATTGGGAATTGCTCCCTGTGAGGGTGGGCAGGCTCTTTTATCTTCTCATTATTAGCCAGCCATCAGTCCTTTCTTAATGATTTTTTTTTTTCCTATTTCATTAATTTAGCCAAGTTAGCCCCAATTTTTGTGCCTTGCCTTCAGTAAGCTGCTAATTCCACTGATACACTTGGTCATTTCCCCTGGTGTGACTTGAATGCTGTGTCATCACTAATAATACAACACAGAAGTTAGGGAATAGTCAATTAATATTCTGCAGATTAACAAGAATTCTCCTGCCTCTCTGAAGCTGTTGCCACCACTGCTGATCCAAGCAGCCCAGTGCTCCTGTTTTAAACACACCTGTCCATTTACAGACACCTGTTTTTCTCTTTAGCTTACAGACACACAGAGACACTCTGGCTCTATTGAATCAAAATGAGCTGAATCTCGGAAAAACTTTAAAAATTTATTTTTAATAGGCTTTGATTTAACTTGTGTCCACGGTGCATTTAAAAATAGAATTTCTAAAAGGATGGAAAAAAAAAAAGCCATTTTCCTGCAGTATTTGCCTGTGCCACCACTGCTCAGTTTGGATTTAATTCAAACAGAGCCCCAGCCTGTCTCTTCCCCCGTCCTCCTGTTTTATTAGAGAAGATGCTCGCCTGCATTAGGCACTTATTAGATAAATACAGGAAAACTGCTTGTCATTTATGGGTTTATCCATTATCATCTCGCCCATCCGATAGAGTAGCCTGATTTCAAAGTGACAGCTGGTGGAACCTCTCCTTGATACATGCTAATCCAGTTTTTATTATGGAAAAATTGCCTGCGCTTTCAGGGAGTGAAAGGCAGTTACCAGCCGTGGCTGCCGAGGGCGGGACCTTGTGATCTGTGCTCTAACAGCCTAAAAATGAGCCATTATCTGCCGGGGAAACAGGGCTGCACAGCTCCTCTGCCCGGGGAGCAGCCCCAGCCCTGGGCAGCCACGCACGGCGCAGGAGCAGGGGGAGTTTGGACCCCAAGTGCGGGGCGGGGGCAGCTTCACAGCCCGAACCCAGAGCAGGGGGCTGTGCCTGTCGGGGGCTGCTGTGTGGGGACATGGTGGCACGGGGGTGCTGCGGAGCAGGGCGGCTGTGTGCCCATCCCTGGGGCCAGGGGATGCTGCAGGGCCCTGGGGCTGTGTGCCCATCCCTGGGGCCAGGGGGTGCTGCACGGCCCTGGGGCTCTGTGCCCATCCCCGGTGCCAGGGGATGCTGCAGGGCCCTGGGGCTGTGTGCCCATCCCTGCTGCCCATCCCTGGTGCCCATCCCTGCTGCCCATCCCCGGTGCCAGGGGATGCTGCAGGGCCCTGGGGCTGTGTGCCCATCCCTGGGGCCAGGGGGTGCTGCAGGGCCCTGGGGCTGTGTGCCCATCCCTGGGGCCAGGGGATGCTGCAGGGCCCTGGGGCTGTGTGCCCATCCCTGGTGCCCATCCCTGGGGCCAGGGGGTGCTGCACGGCCCTGGGGCTCTGTGCCCATCCCTGGGGCCAGGGGATGCTGCAGAGCCCTGGGGCTGCGTGCCCATCCCCGGTGCCAGGGGATGCTGCAGGGCCCTGGGGCTGTGTGCCCATCCCTGCTGCCCATCCCTGGTGCCCATCCCTGCTGCCCATCCCCGGTGCCAGGGGATGCTGCAGGGCCCTGGGGCTGTGTGCCCATCCCCGGTGCCAGGGGGTGCTGCACGGCCCTGGGGCTCTGTGCCCATCCCTGGGGCCAGGGGATGCTGCAGGGCCCTGGGGCTGCGTGCCCATCCCCGGTGCCAGGGGATGCTGCAGGGCCCTGGGGCTGTGTGCCCATCCCTGCTGCCCATCCCTGCTGCCCATCCCTGCTGCCCATCCCCGGTGCCAGGGGATGCTGCAGGGCCCTGGGGCTGTGTGCCCATCCCTGGGGCCAGGGGGTGCTGCACGGCCCTGGGGCTCTGTGCCCATCCCTGGGGCCAGGGGATGCTGCAGGGCCCTGGGGCTGTGTGCCCATCCCTGCTGCCCATCCCTGCTGCCCATCCCTGCTGCCCATCCCTGGTGCCCCTGGTGCCCCATCCCTGGTGCCCATCCCTGGTGCCAGGGGAGGATGTGGGTCAGGGTCCTGCAGGTTCCTGAGCCTCCCTGGGCTCTGCTGGGCCATGGACAGGGTTGGGATGGAATTCCAGGTGAAATTCCAATGAATTCAGTGCAAACCTCAGAACCCTCTGGGGAGGGATGGGCTTTCAAACGGGGACAATATTGCACAATATTGCACCTGTTATCCCAAACCCCCCAACACCCAGCCCCTTCTCCCCCAGACCCCACCCCAGGCAGGTGCAGAGCCAAGGAGCAGCTCCCTGGAGCTGCCACTCCTGGCTGGCAGCTGGCACGAGCAGCTGGCTGCTCCATTGCCACCCAATTATTAATTTATCACTAAATTTAGTAAAAGTGGCTAGATAATAGAATCTTGGTTAATTGAGAGAATAATAGATGTTCCCAGCCTTGATTTTCCTTGCCTTTGACTTTATCAGATCTCTCTCACTCCAGCACATTGTTCAACCCCTGATTCAAGTCAAACATCCTGGTTTAAATTTTGAATTAGAAAAGAATTAGCACCGTGTCATCCAGGCTTGACTTGCCTTCTGAAGCTTAAATAAAAACTTTCATCAAAGCAGGGAGCCTGTGGAGGTTAAGTGCCCCTGCATGTACAGACCCTTAAAGATACTTTTCTTAGAGACACTGAAAGGAAAGAAATGGAAAAAACCACATCCCAAGTGGAGCCATATTAAAAAAAAAAGGAAAGAAAAAGGAAGAAACAAAAAAAAAATCTCAATTCTTTTGCCTCTATACAAAATATAAAATATTTGTTTTGCTGTCCATATGCTCTGTATGAACTCTGATTTTACTGAACTCAGCTGGGTTTGAGGCGAAGCTTCAGGAATTTGTGTGCACGGATGCCAGGCTGCAAAGAGCATTTTGAGCCTTTCAGCAGTAAAACTGGATATTGGTAGTGGAAGTAGTGGGGAAGGAAATAGGGCAGCAGGGAGGAGCCTTGGCTTTGTCAGAGCTGGACTGGCCAGTCCCCAAAAAAGGGTATTTGTGTCCAAGGTGAGGCTGTGTTCTGCTCTCAGTACAGCTCATCCTGGAGCTTGAACAGTTCCTCTGGTGAGGGATCCTGGCCTTCCCACACACCTGGCACAGGAATTCCCCGGGTGCTGCATTTCACTGAGGCATCACTGGGGAAATCAGCTTTACACGTGTCCAGCGGGGAGGGAAGAGGCAAGCAAGGACCCCAGGAGCCAAACACAGCCCCAGAGGGCTTTGGGACTGTAAAGCCCATCCTGTTCCACCCCTTCCCACTGTCCCAGGCTGCCCCAAGCCCTGTCCAGCCCGGCCTGGGACACTGCCAGGGCAGCCACAGCTTCACAGGCACAGCAAAACAAACGTGGGGAAATGGGTGCTACAAAATGGGTGATTCTTCAGTGCTACTGCAGGAGACAGCTGCTCTGCTGGGCAGGGGTGGCACGGGGCCTTCCTCCCCTTCCCTCCCTTCTGTCCCCATGGCCAGCCCAGCCCATCCCAGCCAGGCCTGCGCTCAGCACTTCATTGGAACAGGTACAGCCAGCTGGTCCAGCTTGGAAAGCTCAAGCCAGGAGCAGGAGGATGGCTGTGACTCTGAGAAGGCAGTGAGTTAGTCCTGTTTTGGTGAGCTGGTGTTAATTATCTGACAAAGAACCCAAGGGGCAGCACAGACCTGGCTGTGGTGCTGGCCAAGGAGCTGTTCCAGCCCCAAGGAGAAATGGGGGCTGTACATGGACTTTTGTGGGACCCAAACTCCCTGCTCTGGGTCTGGGGTGTGAAACAGCCCCTGCACAGTAATTTTGGGTAGAAAACTCCCTCTGCTCCTCTCTCACTCTGCCACAGCTGCCAGGCTGACCATCAGCTGAGGGAGAGGCAGGCTCTGGATGATGGAAAATTGTTTTGGGGTCCCTGTGTTGGGAAGCTGCCTTGAAATGGATGTGCTGGTACTGAAACTGTTCCACGCTCCTGCAGAGCCTCTGGCCTCGTGCTGAGGGTTTGGTCCTGGCTGTGGAAGTGGAAATGTTCTGTTCCCCAGCCTGTTCCTCGTGCTTGTGGCATGTGTTCTCCTGTGCTGCGAAACACAAAATCCTGAACCTTTAGGAAAGGGATGGGGAGCATTCCGTGGGCCCAGCCACGGCCCAGGGCAGCTGGGAGATGGGAACATTCCCACCACTGCTCCCAGTTGTGGCTGATCTCCTACACCACGGGCTCCAGACGGTACAGGAACAGAGATAAATATAGATAAACAGGCACATGGCTGGGCCATGGATGGCATTTCATCCCCCGTTCTGAATTTCCGGGGTTTCATGGATTTGACTTATTTGAGCACAGTTTTCTGCGATTTAATATAGAATCATTTCAGATCAGAAACCGGTAGGAAAAGAGCTGACACTCTTTTTGCTGCTGCCTCCCCCTCCCCGCCCCCCTTTTTAAGGGAAAGAGCTTTATCTTAATTAAAGTTTAATTAAGGATCACGTTTGGCAGTACTTTTCACACCGATCTACACCAGCAGATTTTCTAAGGCTTAACTTTATCGTGCAGAAAATCCTCTTTTATTACTCCCAACCTGTTGTAAAAGCTGTTGGCACAGAGCGATGGCTGCCTCATTCAGCGGCCTTGTTTGCCACTGGAAAATTCCCAAGTCTCTGGAGACAGCACCACTGTGCTTCAATTTAATATCTGTCCTATCACCGCCAGGCTCAGGCTCATTATTAATGATACTATTCATTAATTTCTTGTTGGGCCGATGTTGTTATTTATTAAAATATTAAAGGGAGCTCCTGAGACACATGCATAATGAGGGACACCTCCATCTCGCCGGGGCACGGGGATGGGTTGGGGAGCTGTGCCCCCGCTGCAGCCTCTCCTCCCTCATTAGTCCTGCCGGCTCTGAGTGACACCGTAAATCCATTTTGTGCCGGGCCCAATCGGCGCCCGCCACAAACGGGGGGCTCTCTCTTTTAATGAGCCATTCCTATGCAAAATGAATCGACTGCTGTCTAACTCATCTAATCTGCCCCTCTTTGGGGGAAGGACTAAATTGCCTGTATTTATATAGGGAATAAATAAAAGCCAGACAGGTTTTTTTCCCTTTCCGGTCTCACATTTGGAAAATCTCAACCCCATAAATTCTGGGCTTTAAGGACCTGCCACCTCGGCTAGCTAGAGCCCGCTGTGACATTTGGAGGCGCGATGGTTGTATTTAAAAATTTAAAAAAACTGCCTCCCCCAGCAGTTCGTGCCCCACCCTGGCAGCAGTGCCCAGGTACTGCCTGCAGAATTCCCCTGGCTCCTGATGTATGGCTCACCCTTTTCAGCTCCCGCCTCAGCACCGCTCCAAATCAATCACACCGGCCGCTAATTAATGAATTCAGCGCTGATGTCACACTCTGGGAGCCGCGTTCAGGTTCCCTTCTGGGCTGCCCAGGACAGGGGATCTGCATCACAATCGGGGTGCCATCTGAAGGTGAAGTTTTCATCTGTCCCGCGCCGTTGTTATTTTCACCCCGTGCAAATAATGAAGAAATACCTCCCTGTTTTCCGAGGATTAGCTGGGCATAATTGCAGCCTGGTTTGATCCCTCTTTTAATAACCTGGGCCCCTCTCAGCCCAGCCCCTCCGGCAGCTTTGTGTGATCCAAGGGCTTCCATCTGCACACACCTCCAGCCTTTGTGCTGGGCACTCCCAGCCCCTGGTGCCTGGGGGGAAAAACCTTCCTGGGGGCAAAAAAACCCTTTCTGGGGGCAGAAAACCCTTTCCTGGGGGCAAAAACCCCTTTCCTGGGGGCAAAAAAACCCTTTCCTGAGAGCAGGAAAACCCCATTCCTGGGAGCAGAAATATCACTTTCCTGGGGGCAGAAATATCCCTTTCCTGGGACCAGAAAAACCCTTTACTGCAAGTAGGAATATCCCTTTTCTGGGGGCAGAAAAGCCTTTTCTGGGAGCTGAAAAACCCCCTTTCCTGGGAGCAGGAATACCCCTTTTTGGGAGCAGAAAAAAAAACCCTTTCTGGGAGTAGAAAAACTCCTTCCTGGGAGCAGAAAAATCCCTTTCTGGGAGCAGGAATACCCCTTTTTTGGGAGCAGAAAAACCCCTCTTCTGGGAGCAAAAAAACCCTTTCCTGGGAGCAGGAATATCTGTTTTCTGGGAGGAAAAATACCCCTTTCCTGAGAGCAGAAAGAACTCTTTCCTGGGAGCAGAAAAGCCCCTTTTCTGGGGGTAGAAAAACCCCTTTCCTAGGAGCAGGGCACTGCTGTGTTCAGGGTGGGATATTTGGGATATTCCATCAAGACAGGCACTGCTGTGTTCAGGGTTCAGGGTGGGATATTTGGGATATTCCCTCAGCAGGATACTGCTGTGTTCAGGGTTTGATATTTGGGATATTCCCTCAGCACGGCACTGCTGGGTCCAGGGTTCAGGGTGGGATATTTGGGATATTCCCTCAGCAGAGCATTTTTTACACCTCTAACCAGTGGCAAACACACTGGAAGTGTCGCAGCCTCAAGTGCAAAGTTCAATGAATTTGTGTTTTCCCCCACAATTTTACACAGCATTTTGCCAGACAGTTTTGAATTTGATTTTTGAATAAACATCAGAAGGAGGTTTTCCTGAAGATACCCCCAGGCAGTGTTTCCAGGAGTCTTGTCTGGGTTTTGGGTGGGAATGGCTCCCTTGCAGGAGGGTTCCCCTGCCTGGAGAGCTGGTGGGAGTTCAATCCTCCTCCTGACAATTGTTTAATTCTCTGCTCACACCTCCAAAGCCTCTCTAATGCACGAGAGAGACTCTGGGTGATGTGAGGTCACCAAATGAGGCAGCTCTGCACCAGCAGGTCTGGGGGTGAATTCTTAGTTTTGCCTGCACTAGGAGAAAGCCTCTTCTGGCTCTAAAAATGAGCAGATGCCCCTGGGCTGCACCAGGGTGTCCTGCAGGAGCTGTGACCTCCTGCTCGGGGCTCTGAGCCAAAGCTCGGCGTCATTAATGAGAATTAAAATATTGGGAGCTCCGGGAGCAGAGGGTGGAGCAGGCAGAGAACGAAACTGCTGAAGGAAACAGCTTCCAAAAGTGTGTGCCTGTGGTCTGGGAAATCCTGGGGAAAGGGGCATCCCTGTCCCTCACACTGAGCAGGGACAGCTCTGCCTCACTGGGCATCTCCATCCTGGCTGCTAAACCTGGCCGGCTCTGGGCATGGAATCATGGGGGGCTTTTGCTCCAAACTCAGAGGCACAACAGAGGTTCTGTTCTGTTTTCTGGGCTTTTATTTTCAAGGCCATTCCCTTGTAGGGTATTTTTCTGGGGGTGGGGCTGTATTTGCACAGGCACAGAGCAGCAGCATTGCCAAGTCAGGTGTGAAATCCACCAGGGGATCTCACCCACAAATGTGCAGGATAAAATAACCATTATAATATATAATATGCAATATGTAATATATAACATATTGTGGGATCTCAGCACATCGTTCCCGATGTCCAGAGATGCCAGGAGAACCCTTGGGGGTCTCGAAAATCCTGGAATGTTGCCAGAAGTGTCTGGTGGCTTGATTTTGATCCATCCACAGAAATAACAAGAGTTTGAGGACAAGAGAATCACTTTAGAGTAAAAGGTGTAAAAGGGACACATTTAGAAAGTGAAATATAGATTTTAAGGTTTTTGGGTACAGGGGGGTTATGGAGACAAGATGGAGGGATCAGGGCGTGTCTTGTCCTTCTTCTTCCTTCTTCTTGTCCTCCATCTCCTGTGGTGATGTTGGCATTTGGGGATTGGTTTATGGTGAAGGTGCACTTGCCAGCATGGGTGAAAAGCATTGGGAAATAAAGGTAAATATTATGTATGTAGATTTTAGTATAAAAAGACATGACCGCCCTGTGGGTGGTCAGAGAGTGCCCTTGGCTGCCTTGCAGATCAGACCTCTGTTGGGCAGACAGAAAATTTTGTAGATAAGAAATAATAAACAACCTGAAGACCGAAAAGCTGAAGAGTCCAGACTCGTCCTTTAAAACGCGTGCCACCCAAGAACCACACTACCCGTGTCGGGGCAGAGACAGACAGCCGAACCCGACAACATATAACATATAACATATATAACATATATAATATAACATATATAATATAACATATATAATATAACATATATAATATAACATATATAATATATAATATATAATATATAATATATTTATATTTTATATATAAATATATAAAACAATATAGATAAACTATATATTTACAAATATATACTATATAAGATATATTATATACTATATATAATATAGTACATATATGATATATTATATGTAATGTATAATATATAATATGTAATTAATATAATATAATAACAATAATAATAGTGTTTCATGTTTTTCTTTGAATACAACATTTTCACTCGAATAAGACATTTTCACATGACTAAACCATATCATTTTGTTGTATATTGTTAGGGGGCATTGTGGTGTTTGGTCACAGGTTGGGTTCGATGCTCCTGGAGGATTTGCCAACCTAAATATTTCCAGGTTCTCTTTTATTCTTTACTTCCTGAAACACTGTGGGTCTCTTGAGGCTCCTCTGACAAAGCTGAGCCTGGAATTGCCCTTTCCCCATTTCTGCCCCCCAAGGAGTGGGGTATTTAGGGAGAGAGGTAATTAAACAGCCCCAGCTGTTAATTGGGAGCAGCCAGGTGTGACAGTTCCCCACCACAGCTTTATTTCAAAGGCTTGGATTTATTTTTCTTTGCCTTCTTTCAAGGAACTGTGAAGGTTTTCATCTGAGTCTGGGTGCAGCTTTTAGTGCAAATGTGCTGCCAGAGCCGCTGGAGCCCCTGGCACAGCTATTCCAGCTATTCCATGTGATTTGTGGGAAGGGACAATTTGCTGGAGGTCTCTGAGGCTCTGTGGGGAGGGTTAATAACTCCTGGAGAGGTGGGAGAAAAGAAAGAGTTTTATGTCTCCTGCAACCTGCAAGACTATGAAATGTTTCCAAGTGTAATTTTCTTGAAGTTAAAGTTGAGGTTATTAAGGTTCACTTAGCAGATAAAGTTTGCCACAATTTTCTTGGTCTCTGTGATCAGATGACAGGATTTCTAATCCATAAAAGCAGGGCAGGATGCTGGGGGCTCTGAACCATGCTCAGGGGACACACCCAGGGCCTCCCAGCTCCTCTCCTTCACATGTATTTTTATTTGCAGGGAAATTTGAAAGCAATGCATTGAAGTTCCCCCAGCCACCCCCGGAGCCGGTTTCAATTTGCTGGGCTTTGTAAAGCTCGGTATTAGCAGCACCGGGGTCGGGAGCCGGGGGTGCTGCCATCCCAAACCCTGGAGCTGCCGTGCTCCTGAGCCTTTTCCAAACGGGTGCTCTGTGCACCTTGGAGGACAGGTTAACGCCAACACCGGGGAAACCAAAGTGGTTTTGTGGGGAATTGACAGGAAAGAAGTGTTCTCACAAGGAATGGGGCTGCTGCTGCATCCCTGGCTCCTGGTGCAGCCATTGCTTGGTGCTTTAAAGAGCACCAAGGGGTGCCCTGTGTGCTGGGAATTGATTTGCTCCAGGCAAAGCACAGCCAGGGTCTCTGGGCTGTGGTGCAGCTGATGGAGATCTCTCGAGTCTGTGATGGTATTGTGATGAAAAGAAGCAGTCACACAGAAATGTGAGGCTCAGCCACATCTGCACGGATTTCATTTTGTGCTGCCCGTCATGGGCTGCAGCAGAGCTCCACCAGCAAAGCTTCTGCTCCCTTTTGGGAAGCAGGAGAGCCCTGGCAGTGTCCCAGTCCCAGCCTGGGACAGTGGAAATGTCCCTGCCCATGACAGGGTGGCACCGGGTGGGCTCTGAGGTCCCTCCGACCCGAGTCAGTCTGGGATTTTAAATTATGACCAAGTCAATTCTTCACCTTCTTTTGAATAAGCTGAGCAGGTTATTCTGAGTTATTCACTGAGCTGAACTCATGTCTGTCCCTCTGCAGCTCTGTCCTCTCCAGTCACTCCTCAGGGGCTGCTCAGGACCTTCCTGAAATTTCCAGCCTCTTGTTTTGGAATGTGGACACCAAAGGAGGCCAGGCTGGGCCGTTGGTGGTCTCACTAACACAGCATTTGTTGATAAATCCACCTTCCTGTTGCTGCTTGCTCTCCACTTGCCTGTCACTGACATGTTGGATAAAGAACTGGAGAGCATGAGAAGATATTTCTGACCTCTTGCAGTTGTATTAGTGTAAGGGAACAGCACCTTTCATATCAGTGATGTTTGTTGTATTAATGAGGCAAAAATAGCCATTAACGAGCCCTGAGCATGTACTTGAATTTCAATAAGTGCTTTCTGTGCAGAGCCAAGCAGAGATTACACATCAGACTTAGCAGCTACAGGCTATGGCCAATTTTTAAAACACAGACACTTCATTTGGAAGGGTTTCTAATGCTAAGATGGAGATCTTAAATTAAATACCCGATCATCTAAACTCATCCAGTGTTTGATTTTTAGGTCTTAGTGCTTCATCCAAGCTCAAGATAAAAAGACAGGCGTTAAAATGTATAAATATGCTCAGTTCCTCAGCCAGCTCTAATTGCCTAATGCCCCTCCACACGTTACTTAAAATGGATCACGACTTAAGAAGACTTATGTACATTCCATGGATAAAATGTATTGATTTCCTGCTTGGCTCTCATGGCAGAGGAGAGCACAAAGACACTGCTGTGTGTCACAGAGCAGCTCCAGCCTGCCCCAGCGCCGTGCTCTGGGGCACAGCACACATCAAATGCAGAGAAACCCCCCTGTCTGTGCCCTGCAGGGCGGGGGTCCCGGGCAGGCAATGCCCCCCGTGCCGGGAATGCACACAGAGTGACCCTGGGTGCCCCTGGCTGCAGTCCTGCTGCCTGTGCTGGCACTGCCAGGCTCTGCTGGAGCCACCCAGCACCCTGTGCCTGTGCAGGGCCAGCCCAGCCCCGGGCAGGGCTCTGGGGGGGTTTGTGTCCCTGCAGAGCTGCTGGGGCTGGGCTGGGGGCACTGGGGGCTGTGCACAGCCAAGGCTGCTTGGGGTGGTTCAAACATCACCCACAGAAACCCCTGGGCCTGCTCCTGCTGATGGCTGAGGGAATGTGGTCAGCACAGGGAATGTGGTCAGCATGGGGAACGTGGTCAGGATGGGGAACGTGGTCAGCACAGGGAACATGGTCAGGATGGGGAACGTGGTCAGCACGGGGAACGTGGTCAGGATGGGGAGTGTGGTCAACATGGGACAGGGATGTGCCCACATGTCCTGGCTGGGGTATTTCCCCCCACACACTCAGGGTGTTCTCCGTCCGTCCGTCCATCCATCCATCCATCCATCCATCCATCCATCCATCCATCCATCCATCCATCCATCCATCCATCCATCCATCCATCCGTCTGTCCATCCGTCTGTCCATCCGTCCGTCCGTCCATGGGGACACACTATGAAGGTGGTACAGAATGTAATCTCATCCCCAAAGAGTTGCAGCTGAACCAATTACTAAAATGAGGAGCAGGCCTGATCTTAACAGGCCACACCTGTTGCCAACAAGAGCAGTGGTATAAAAGAGTGGATTGGGGGGAGCAGGGGTCAGATGGCTACTGCAAGGACCGGGAGCAGTCAGTGCTTAGAGAAACATCAAGGAGGTATGAATCTCTGGGGATATGGAACTCTTGCACTATAGTGATCGTAGAACTCTAAACTATATAAGATAACACGTCCCTCCAGCTATCCAGTCCTTCCGGGCATGACTAGCTTTGAAATACATAGAGAAAATATATAGAGAGGTACATCTTGAGAAAAATACATAGAGAGGTTCTTTTAATTTTATAATTAATTTATTTTATTTTATTAATTAAATTATTAAATAATTCTGTATTAAACTGGAATTATTAAAAAATACCTAGGCTCGCACTCAGGAGGTAAATTCATTATGTGTAGACTCAGAATTATAAAATCTCAGAATCCCAGAATGGTTTGGGCTGGAAGGGACCTTAAACCCCATCCAGTGCCACCCTGCCATGGCAGGGACACCTCCCAGTGTCCCAGGTGCTCCAAGCCCCAGTGTCCAGCCTGGCCTGGGACACTGCCAGGGGGGAATTCCTTCCCAATCTCCCATCTGACCCCACTCTGTTTCAATGTGAAGCCATTCTCCTTTTCCTGTCCCTCCAGACCCTGTGAATTTTCTCTCTCCACCTTTCTTGCCATCCCCTTCAGGTACTGCAAGGCCACCATTAGAATTGATGCCATTAGAATTTTATGCCAACTTGAAAGCAAAATTTTAAATTAAGCGACAGCGATTAAGAAAAAAAAAATGCACGAAACTTCCACCAAGTTTTGGGAGGAAAAAAAGAAAAACCCCACCCCAACATCTGCCTTTGCCTGTGGCAGGCCCTGTGTGTGAATCAGTGACTGTCAGTGCAGGCAGGTGAGCCCAGCCAGGGGAGATTGATGGAGCGAGCTGGGCTAATGCAGAGCAGGAGATGCTAAGGGCTTGTGACGCTCACATTTGCCTGCTCCATTACCGGGCTCTAAATGTTGTTTCCTCCTGGGCTGATATTTCACTCATCTCAGCCGCCTTTATTAAAAAAAAAAAAAAGTGATTAAAGCCCCCCCCAAGAAAAATGAAAACAGAAGAGTGAAATCATCTCGAAGTCATCATTTTGCAGGGAGGCATTTTGGAGGCTCCCAGGTCTCTGGTTTTCATCTCAGAGGAGAGGGGGGTGCTCACTCAGCACATCCCTGCTGGTGTGGGGCTGGCACTGCCCAGCTGGGGCCTTTAACGGGGCAGGAAAGGGTTAATGCCCCTCAGCTTCCTGGGGTGAGATCGGGTTAGAAACCCCAACACCTGAAAATCGACTGTAAATGCGAGCAGGTGGCTTTGGCTGTGAGGTAAATACAGGGCCTGGTCATCAGGACTGGGATGGAGCAAGGTCGGGGGTGATTATATCAGAGATTAGGGCAGGTTTGGGACCTTCAATCCCATTTATTCCACCCTGCCATGGCAGGGACACCTCCCACTGTCCCAGGCTGCTCCAGCCTGGCCTTGGGCACTGCCAGGGATCCAGGGGCAGCCCCAGCTGCTCTGGCAATCCCAGCCCAGCCAGGAATTCCCAATTCCCAATGTCCCATCCATGGCTGCCCTCTGGCACTGGGAGCCATTCCCTGGCTCCTGTCCCTCCATCCCTTGTCCCCACCTCTCCTAGGCCATAATTTTATCCTAAATAATGGGATTCAAATAATCTTTAAAATGTATTAAGATGTAAATTCAAAATTAAAGAAATCAAAGTCTCCAAACTTGATACCCAGACTGGAGTTACACTTTTGCCCTCCTGACCTTTATTTCAAAATATTCTGTGGCCCACCATTTCTCATTTCACAATACATACCCCATCTTCTTCTCACATTTTATTTGGAGGGCAATTCCCAGCGCTGGGCTGCCCTGTTCCCCCAGAGGGTGAAGAGCTCCAGCCCCATCCCCACAGGCTCCCACTCCTGCTCCAGGCTCTATTTCCCTATTCCTGGTTGGGCACAAGGGACAATTCCAGGATTCCTCAGCAGGAATCACTGACAATCTCCGTGCCCTGCTCCAGGCTGGGTTTGCTGAGTGCTGCTGGTGCTTTATTCCAGATTAAAATCCCCTGCAGCCCCTGGTTTGCTGAGCACTGCTGGTGCTTTATTCCAGATTAAAATCCCCTGCAGCCCCTGGTTTGCTGAGCACCAATGGCTCTTTATTCCAGATTAAAATCCCCTGCAGCCCCTGGTTTGCTGAGCACTGTGGGCTCTTTATTCCAGATTAAAATCCCCTCCAGCCCCTGGTTTGCTGAGCACCAATGGCTCTTTATTCCAGATTAAAATCCCCTGCAGCCCCTGGTTTGCTGAGTGCTGCTGGTGCTTTATTCCAGATTAAAATCCCCTGCAGCCCCTGGTTTGCTGAGCACTGCTGGCTCTTTATTCCAGATTAAAATCCCCTGCAGCCCCTGGTTTGCTGAGCACTGCTGGCTCTTTATTCCAGATTAAAACCCCCTCCAGCCCCTGGTTTGCTGAGTGCTGCTCACTACTCCAGATTAAAATGCCCCTGTCTGGGGCTGTCCCAGGGCAGGCAGAGCCAGCCCCATCCCAGCTCCAGCCCTTTCCTCCCAGGCTCTCTGCCCCTGCCTGCAGCTCCTGCTTTTCCCCTGTGCTGCTGCCATTAGAGGGAAATGATTTTTCCTCAGTTTGCTCAAAGGCAGATTTAAAGGCAGGTCCCTGAGGCAGCAGGAAAGTCGATCCCCTAAGCTACTCCCTCACTGTTTGCTTTTTTACATGTAATATCCCATTGCTGAGCTGGGCTGTAATTTCAAATACAGCACACGCTACGTAAATACATCCCTCAGAAATGGGCTAATGTGACATTTAATGGAAATTAACTGCTTTTATTGTGGTGTTTGGTTGCACTGCCACCTGAAAAATGGGTAAATCCACTTCATATACATAGAAGTATCGCCCAGGCTTTTCTTTCTTGCCAGTTTCATGACTTTAAATGGATGTAGCTGCATTTATGCTGCTGAGCTCGTTTAAAATATACCCAAATATATGTAATTTTAACTACAGCAGTCCACCTAAGAATGCCACCTGCATCTCTCCCCCATTACTTATGTACTTAGAGCGCTGGAAAATGCAGAGATCCGTGGGGAAATTCCAGATAAACCCTGGTATTTATTGCAGGGCTGGAGCAGCAAAGGGTTACTTGAGCCCAGGCATTGTAAGTACAAGCAACAGGACTCCATTGGCTTTAATTTGTCCATGTCTTTCATTTGATACTCCCAGTATTAATAGCTTTGCAAGGAAATTCTGCAGTCATTAATCATAATAATTAATCAGATCCAATTATATTGCATATAAATGCGAACAAATTGCTGAAAAAATAATGATCTATCACCAACATGTCACGAGGAAAAAGAGACTAAAATAGTAATTAGAAGCAGGGATTTAGTTGTGTGCAAGTACTCTGCGCCTGATTTTAGCAGTGTGATGATCTGATGATGTAATTAGTGGGAAGAAAGTCAAGCAGGCTTTTGCAGCAGACCCCTTAATGACTGTGCAACGCAGGAAAAAATATCCTTGCATTGCTGACTGCCTTTATATTTACCCTTAAACCCTCGCTGCTTCACTGAGATGCTTGCAAAAAGATGGTTTCTGGCATTTTCCACCCAGATTGCCCTCGAGGTGCTTCGAAAACATTCAGAATTCCACCCAAAACTGGCGTGGGGCAGCAGCGCTTCCCCCCTGCACGAGGGCTGGCACCGGGGTGTAAAGCTACTGGTGCTGGTGAATCTAGGAACTCTGGGTCTGGTAAACCTAGGAAATCTGATTGGTAAGTCTAGGAACTCTACTGGTTCTGGTAAAGCTAGGAAATCTTCTGATTCGGGTAAAGCTAGGAAATCTGATTGGTAAATCTAGGAAATCTGATTCTGGCAAATCTGGGCAATCCACTGATTCTGGTAGATTTAAACCTGCTGCACACCCATTTAAATCTGTGCCTAGATTTACCCCCATTGTTAGCAGATTCAAACCTAGGTGCAAATCTCCTGGTTCTGTTCACTGAAGCTGGTTCTGTGGCAGTACAAGGGTCCCCATTTTCCTGTCGCTGCCGGGTGACCAATTCCTGCTGAGAGCAGCCAGGTTTTGATGCTTTGCTGTCTCAGAGTGCCCAGGGCAGTGCCAGCCCCTCGCACCCACCCCTCTGTCCCTCAGACACAGATTCTGTGCCAGGCACACCCTGCTCAGCACACACTAAACCAGAGTTTTTAGGAACAGCAGCCCCGAGCCTTTAAACTCCCGTGCCCCGCTCCAGTGGATTACACTTGAAACAGTGACTGAAGATTGATGAGCAGGTTTATGACAGATTTTCTACTTGAAAATAAATGTGAAGTTCATCATAGTTTTCAATACTAAGCACTGCACTTTCCTGCCTTTGATCTGGGTGTTGTGACTACTACAAAGAAATAAAACCTTATCTTACCTTTTCCAGCATCTACTGCAGAAGACCTCAATAATGCATAAGAACATCTGGAAGTGCGGTAATTTCGGCTATCAGAGATAAGAATTGACACAAAACAGGTAAACCCTACAAAGTCATCATGTTGAAATGAGCTGATTAAGGTCTGGGAACATAAAACATCATGTAGAATGTTTTCATGCTTGCTCCAGCTTCCCATTTTCTATATATTTATGTAGAAAAGAAGGAATGCCAATTATTTCATCTCTTTTTTTTTTTTTTCCGGTGTGTTTAATAGGTTGATTAGCTGGAAGCCATAATATATTTTTATATAAAGAGACAGGAGTGACTGCAAACCTATTGCCATCTATTTCTGTGTGGAGTTAACTGTGAGTTCATAGAAAATACATGGGCATAGTAAACAGGGGTTTGAAATGACAATTTTTTACTGGTTGCAAGTGCTAATTGCTAGTTTCTCAAGGGTATAGAATTAATCACCTGCTAGATTTACAGTCTCTAGGTTGAGACCTGAGGATGGAGGCAATAAGAAAAGCTCTTGAGGGACATATCATATGGTGAGTCTAAATATCAGTCTCTATGCATATGTAAATTGGCAACAAAGTTTTTTCAAAGCTCAAGTATGCTAATTTCAAACAGGCAAGACTAAAGCTCGCTTTTAGCAGCTGTTTAACGTCTGCCTGTGGGTGGTAGAGAGAGCTTAAAATACAAGCAAACAGTGGTGCATAAGTAATTAAGCAACATTTTGCTGGGCATAAATAATTCTGTTTATATTGCTCTTTGAAGAGTATGGAATACAAAATAACAGCTCGAGTGCACCTTTGGTCACCAGAGGTTGCAAGTGCCTCCTCCTTACCTTTGCTGCTTCCACCTTTTCCAGGCAGGAATTAAATGGGGGTCGGGGCTGCTCCTGCCATTTGTGTGTTGGAGAACTTCACTCTGCATTGCAGCAAAACAAAACAGATGCTGGAAAGTTTTTAATGTGCTGTATTTGCAGCTCGGATAATTCCCTTTTTGCTTTTCCCTCAAATATTTCCCCTTCCTTTTCCCCTGGAATAACTCCCCCTTCTCCTTGGTTCCCCAGCCTGAAGCTCCCCAGTGCTGCAGAGTGGCTCTGGGAAGGGAATTCATCTGTTTGGAGATCTCTGCACTTTCACCACATCAAAGTTGATAAAATTATGCTGCATGTGCTATTTTGCTAAATTGTAAAAATTAGTGAGTCAACTCGACTATTTTCAAGGTCATAAGGCTGTTGATAATCCATAAAACAAAACAGCCTGACTTTTGCAGTTGTTATCACTTAAATTATTGCATGCATTAAAATAATAAGGTGGTTGCCTTTATGGGATTCTCCTAAACCCAGGAGTCACTGAAGTGGCTGAGCACAAAACGCTCGTGTAATTTTGATGGCTCCTCTGAAGTGCCAGAATTGACTAAAAGCTGGAAAAACTAAAACAAGAGAGATTTAAAAAATACCTCATTTGACTCAGTAAAAACCTTGAAATTAATCACAAGGAAGATGAAAGATGTAACATGATTTGGGAACATCTAGTCTGGAAAAAAGGATTATAAGTACCGGCTGTGATAAGAGTCAGGATTTTAGAACTTGGGTTTGATGAAGTGCTGATGGTTTAAAGAATTAGGAGTTAAAAGAAGAGGTGGTTTGTGGAGGAACCCTCTGTGCTGTGTGCTGCAGAGAGGACTGGCACCAGTGTCATCACTGGTTTGGTGGCACTGCTGCCCCGGTGTCATCACTGGTTTGGTGGCACTGCCACCCCAGTGTCCCCGCTGGTTTGGTGGCACTGCCGCCCCAGTGTCCCCACTGGTTTGGTGGCACTGCCGCCCCGCTGTCATCACTGGTTTGGTGGCACTGCCGCCCCGCTGTCATCACTGGTTTGGTGGCACTGCTGCCCCGGTGTCATCGCTGGTTTGGTGGCACTGCCACCCCAGTGTCATCACTGGTTTGGTGGCACTGCTGCCCCGGTGTCCCTGCTGGTTTGGTGGCACTGCTGCCCCGGTGTCATCACTGGTTTGGTGGCACTGCCGCCCCGGTGTCATCGCTGGTTTGGTGGCACTGCCGCCCCAGTGTCATCACTGGTTTGGTGGCACTGCTGCCCCAGTGTCCCCACTGGTTTGGTGGCACTGCTGCCCCAATGTCTGCGCTGGTTTGGTGGCACTGCTGCCCCAGTGTCCCTGCTGGTTTGGTGGCACTGCTGCCCCGGTGTCATCACTGGTTTGGTGGCACTGCTGCCCCGGTGTCATCACTGGTTTGGTGGCACTGCCGCCCCGGTGTCATCACTGGTTTGGTGGCACTGCTGCCCCGGTGTCATCACTGGTTTGGTGGCACTGCCGCCCCAGTGTCATTGCTGGTTTGGTGGCACTGCTGCCCCAGTGTCTGCGCTGGTTTGGTGGCACTGCTGCCCCGGTGTCATCACTGGTTTGGTGGCACTGCTGCCCCAGTGTCTGCGCTGGTTTGGTGGCACTGCCGCCCCGGTGTCATCACTGGTTTGGTGGCACTGCCGCCCCAGTGTCTGCGCTGGTTTGGTGGCACTGCCGCCCCGGTGTCATCACTGGTTTGGTGGCACTGCCACCCGGTGTCATCACTGGTTTGGTGGCGCTGCTGACCCAGTGTCATCACTGGTTTGGTGGCACTGCCGCCCCAGTGTCATCGCTGGTTTGGTGGCGCTGCTGCCCCAGTGTCTGCGCTGGTTTGGTGGCACTGCCGCCCCAGTGTCATCACTGGTTTGGTGGCACTGCCGCCCCAGTGTCTGTGCTGGTTTGGTGGCACTGCCGCCCCAGTGTCATCACTGGTTTGGTGGCACTGCCACCCCAGTGTCCCTGCTGGTTTGGTGGCACTGCCGCCCCGGTGTCCCTGCTGGTTTGGTGGCGCTGCTGCCCCAGTTGGTGCTGCTGGGGAAGGCAGCAGGAGGCAGAGGGAAGGGACCCTTGTGCAGCAGAAATGGAAATGGCTTTGGGAGCAGGGCTGGGGTGCCTGGGGGCTCTCAGGGAAGCGGGCAGGAGGAGGGAACAGCTCCCCTGTTTGTGACATTTTCCTCTTTCCTTGGAACTTTGGGTTCCTGGATGGCCTGGGCAGGTCCTGGCTGCTCCCAGCCCTCCCCTCACCTTTTCTGGGAACACCTGGGAGCTGCTGGCTCCCAGCCTCTCTGACTGAGCCTTCTCTTTCCCTTCCCTCCTGATCTGCTCACCTTTCTCTCCCAGTTTAATTATTCATTCCCTAATTTGCTGCCTCTCCCCGCACTCCCCTGGCCATTTGTCACTGCAGCTGAGCAGCGCCGGCGCTCAGACTGATGGGGACACCTTCCCAGAGCCACCAGCACAGCCCAGGCAAGCCCAGCCTGCCCAGGCCCGGCTTAGCCATGTCCCCTCACTGCCTCCAAATGCCAGACACGGAGAGCCTGGTGGAACTGGGGATTCTGCATCAGTCTCTGCTCTCCCTGTGTGCTGGTGTTCACAGGGGTCCCGGGGTGAGGGGAGAGACCAGGATCTCACTCCATGTTTCACAAGGCTGATTGATTATTTTATGATATAAATTATATTAAAACTATACTAAAAGAATAGGAGAAAGGATTTCATCAGAGGTCTGGCTAAGAATAGAATAGGAAAGAAAGAATGATAACAAAGGTTTGTGGCTCGGCTCTCTGTCTGAGCCAGCTGACTGTGATTGGCCATTAATTAGAAACAACCACATGAGCCCAATCCCAGATGCACCTGTTGCATTCCACAGCAGCAGATAACCATTGGGTACATTTTGTTCCTGAGGCCTCTCAGCTTCTCAGGGGGAAAAATCCTAAGGAAAGGATTTTCCATAAAAGATGTCTGCGACATCCCTGGTTCAGCACAGGGTGCCCAGAGCAGCTGGGATTCCCCATCCCTGGAAGTGTCCCAGGCCAGGCTGGACAGGCTTGGAGCACCTGGGACAGGGGAAGGTGTCCCTGCCATGGCAGGGTGGCACTGGATGGGGTTTAAGGTCCCTTCCCACCCAGCCCAGTGTGGGATGCAGTGATCCCATCACGTGAGTGCCAAGACTGGGTCTGGTTACGGGACCAGCGGTGCTGCGGCAGTCCATGGCCTGGACATGCATTAATTGTTCCAGGTCATTAACTGGTGTCCAGGTGACCCCACGGGGCGGTGGCAGCTGCACACTCCGGGTGTGGGCAGAGGAGAGCCCCAGGAATGGGCAGCAGTGGAATGGGGAATACAGGGGGATGGTCCTCCAGGCCTCCCCAGGCCCCTCTGGGTTGCTCCAGTGTCGTGGGACAGGGAATTGGGCATGGAAACTCTGGGAGCTGAAAATGCAGGTTCTGCTGAATGGCTCTCACGGTGCTCTGGCTGTGCCCGGACAATGTTATTTAAAGCTGTTCACATTCTAAAAGAATATTATGTTAAAGGTCCTTTCAAGTGAAAATCTGCCTCCTCCCTTCTCTCCTCCCATTTTTAAATGCCCACTTTAATTCCTGAAGGAGCCCCTCTGTTTGCTGTTGTGATTACAGTTACCACTTTCCATCCCTGTTGCTGAACTCTCTCATTGCCTATAAAATGTGGCTTTTTCAGGCCGGTTTTGCTCTCTGAGCCCCCTCCCCTTCTCCTCCTTGGGGGTGCTGGCTCTGCAGCTGGAGAAGCCACTTTGGAGCCAGCAGCAGGAGAGCAGGGGATTGCACTGAGGACACAAGCTAAGAAAATTAAGAAATTGAGACATTTTTGGGTTTTGTAGTGATTTGCTCGCAGGGAGAGGTGATAAATATGTTCACGTTAGTTTTTTTCTCATAATAAAGAGCTGGTGATGGCTTTCAGCATCCCCTGCCATACCTGAGGAGCTGGCTTCTCACCTGACCTAGGGGGAAACTGTGCTCACCTGGCAAAGAGGTGTTCCTCCATCTCCCGAAGGCTTTTAATCCATGGAATTTGTACTCAGTGCCATTTGTGCTTGCAGCTAGCAATAAGAACCAAACTGAGACAAAAATAAAGAAGAGAAAAACACAATTTCTAGCCAAGCAGTGGTTACTGAAACAGGAGGATCCTTGCAGAAATATGGAATATAATCCCATCTTGCCAGATTCGTGCTCTGCTTTTCACTTTTGCAGCAGTTGGGAGACCTCAGGAAACTTTTGGGGTGTCTTTCATGGATGCTGTGAAATCCAGTGGTACAGGGGGTTTTACTGGGAAACCCCAGCTTTGGTTCCCTGTTTGGGAACCTTTCCCTGCCCAGCCCATCACCATCCCCAGGCTGGGCTTCCCCACCTGGATCCCTTCAGGCCCTGTGGGATTTTTACCCACTGAATAAAAGGGGAGAATCTGAGCCTCAGCTTTTCTCCCAGAGAGAGGCTCATCCGTTATTTAGGACAACAGTGCAGCTGTGGAATACTGTATTTTAATAGTATATCTGGAGAACAACATCCTCTATTGATTTTTCATTTTGGTTTGTTTTTCCTCAGGGCTTTTTTATTGGTATGATTATGTGAGTTTGCTCCCACCTGCTACCAAGCACTGGCTTTCATCTTATGGGCACTCATTTGCATAAAACCTAAAAGCAAGGGATAATAATAAATATTTGGCAATTTCATGAATTTTAAAATTGTTTTCGTTACCGGGGAGAAATACTTTTGCAGGGCTTTTATTTCCTACTGAATTTTTGACTGCTGGCCTTAAAGGAAAATTTTAAAAAAGGGAATTTCCTATCTCTTTTCCTTCGGTGGTGTTGTGCATTTGCTTGAACATAAACGTTTCACAGTAAAAACGTTTGATTAAAACGTACTGATTTCACAGTAAAAACAATCTGATTAAAAGAAAATTACCTGCTCCCAGTGCTGTCAGCTTCCCAGAAATATTATGGGATTAAAAAAAAATCCTTCAGGAAGCCACGGGTCCAGGTAGTTTGTGCCAATGCAGGGCAGATTCCTCCCAGCTCCGAGACACTTGCACGTTATATTAAAAATATAGAACCCAACCCTCTCCAGCTGTCAGGTTGCTGTGGCAGAATTTAGTTCTGTTCTCAAGAGCTTCCCTGTCCCATGAGTGCAAAGACAATAGTGCACTATATAGAGAGCCAATAAATCAATTAGCTGTAACAGCCAGCGTTCAGGAAATGCATTTATTCTCTTCAATGAAAACACAGTTTTTACTTGTAGCCATACTTCATACTGTTAAGGTCAATTTTTCATGTGGAAATTAAATCCAGTGGATGAAAAACTGCTTGTATATTCCATAAAGCAGGGAAGAAGTGTTCTCACTGATGTGGGATCACAAGTTTGTTTTATTTGTAATTATCCTTCCGCAGAGTAATTGAGATTCCAAACAGTGGCTTAATGGCTCGGCGCCCTCAAATTACCACTGCCTGTAACTTTACCTTTCCAAAAATAAGTGAGCTTTTCAATTGCAGCACGACTGCTAAAGCCCAGCTCCTTTTAGAACAATTAATTGAGAGAGGTGATTAATAGCTTAATAATGGGCTGCTCTGCGAGCGCCGTGAAGGCATGGACAGGGAATATGCAATTTTGTGTCCCTAAAACCGCTCCTAAGTGGGATCCCCGCGGCTCCCCTGAGCCCTGCCTAAACCCTGAGCCCGGCTCTGCCCTAAACCCTGCCTGCCCTAAGCCCAGCTCTGCCTTTTTGCCAAAACCAAAAACCAAAACAACCTAACAAAACAAGCAAAAAAAAGCCCAAAACCAAACACCAAACCAACCAACCAACCCCAAAACCAAACAAACCCAAAACCAAAACAAAAAACCAAACCAAAACAAACAAAAAATCCCAAAATAAAACCAAACCAACCAAACAAACCCAAAACCAAACCAGACAAACAAAAAAAAAACCCCAAAAACTGAAACCAAAACCCAACCCAACCAACCAAACAAACCCAAAACCAAACCAACAAAAACCAAAACCCAAACCAAACCAACCAAAACAAAAAACCAAACCAAAACAAACAAAAAATCCCAAAACCCAAACCAACCAAACAAACCCAAAACCAAACCAGACAAACAAAAAAACCCCAAAAACTGAAACCAAAAACCAACCAAACAAACCCAAAACAAAAACCAAAATCCAAACCAACAAACCAACCAAACAAACCCAAAACAAAAACCAAAACCCAAACCAACCAACCAAACCCAAAACAAGAACCAAAGCCAAAAACTAAACCAACCAACCAAACAAACCCAAAACTCAAACCCAAGCCAAACCAACCAAAGAAAAAAACCACAAAAAAACCCAAACAAAAAACCCTCCAAAACAACCCCCTAATCCAAGAAAACCCCAACCCACAAACCCCAGACCAGCCCCAAACCTTGAGGAATGGGAGCAGCCGAGCCCTGCTGAGGAGCAGGGAGTGGTGCTGCAGCTGCTGTCACTGCCCATTTGCCTTGGGCCCTTCCAGAACAGAATTCCCGAGTCCTTCAGGTGGGGAAGGAGCTCCAGAACACCCAGCCCAACCTTTGGGTAGCCCCGGTGCTGCTGAGGGTGCTGGGTTTGGGATTTCCTCCCCTGGGACAGGAGGTGAGCAGAGCTCCAGCTGCTCATCCATCTCCTGTGGGATTGAGGAAAGCAGAAATGCCCTGCCCGTGCTCTGCAGCCCTAAACTGGCACCTGCTGCTGTGTCTGATCTTTGTGACACACAGGGCATTGGGTTCGGGCCATAAAACTCTCCTTTATTTAGGGGAACCCATCATGCCCTGTCCATGGGGCTGACAGATCCTCCCAGCCTCTGTCCCGGGTCCTGCTGACCCTCTGTGTGTCCCACAGGTTCTGCTCTCACACCGATCCCTCCACAGCCCTCCCAGGGCTCCCTCCCAGCGCTGGGCCCTGCTGGGGTGGTGCTGGAGCCCAGAGCAAGGGAGAGGAGCAGCAGGAGAACAACACCAGTCCTGTGCCTGCAGGGATGGGGAAGGCTCAGGACCTGCTCCCCTCTGTCTGTGTGGTCACCTCAGAGCCATCAGCTCCAGCAAATGGTTCCTTAGGCTGGCCATAAGTTTAAGCAACGTGCAGTTTAAAAGCAGCTAATGCATTCATTTCCATTAATGAATGCATCCTGAGCTGCAGCAATTAGCTGTAATTATCATTTGGTGGGTACAGGTGGGGCTGGCTGGGAGGGTGGCTGCCGCTCCTCGGGTGCTGCTGCCTTCAAGCTCAGCCTCAGAGGAGGCTCTGGAGAGCAGCAGCCACCCCTGGGGAGACCTGCACGTTGGGTATCCATGGAGAGAGCCCCAGTGTGACCGTGGTCACAGGGGTTTTCAGGATGAAGAAGAGATGAGAATGTTGACTCCATAATCAGAAGGCTTGATTTATTATTTTATATGTTACATTAAGACTATACTAAAAAGAAATAGAAAGGAAAAGGTTTCTTCAGAAGCTAGCTAAGCTAAGAATAGAAAAAAATGAATAACAAAGACCTGTGTCTCAGACAGAGCAAGAGCCAGCTCTGCCATGAGTGGTCAGGAAATCCAAACACCCACAGGAGACCAATCACGGCTCTACCTGTTGCATTCCACAGCAGCAGATAACCATTGTTTACTTTTGGTTGCTGAAACTGCAGCTTCTCACAAGGAAAAATCCTAAGAAAGGATTTTTCATGAACGATGTCTGCGACACCCCAGAAATGCTGTGAAAACTGATTTCTGCTCCCGGCAGAGGCTGGGTCTCAGGACTCTGGCTGCTCACAGGGACCCCCAGATGTGTCAGAAATTCTCTTTTCCCAGCCCGGCGCTCAAAGAAGGAGTCAGAACTCTTCAGTTCTCGGTCTCAAGGTTGGTTACTGTTCCTCATCTATAAAATTCTTTCTCTGACCTGCCCAGGCCTGCTCAGCAGGACAGACAGAGGCACTCTGCCTGCCCTGGGTTATCTTTTTATACTGAAAACTACCTGTACAATTGCCACAATCCATCCTTATGAACAGGTGTCGTGATGGCTCATGGGGTGATCTCAGGGTGCAAAAAACCAACACGGCACAGGGGATTTGCAGTAGTAATCAAACAAGTGCAATTTTATTGAAATAACCACAACCGAAATGCATTGGGGAGGGAACCGGGAAAAAAAAAGGAGAAAATAAGGGAGAAGAGTCTGTCTGTCATGATGGTTAAGGACGGGCGAGGGGGGTCTTCTCCTGGAGGAGGGAGCACCCCAAAGCTCAAAGCAGCCAGGCCGAGAGGTGGGGAGGATTCCGGGGCTGCTGTGCCAAGGGGCAGGGTGCCCCTTTGAGCTCAGTGTAGCACACAGCAAACAACACCTGCGGACACACTGAGCCAGCAACACCTTCAAGCCTCAGGCACATCACTTTCCCCCCCGCTGGTTCAGCAAACAGGGGTTTTGAATTTTTCAGTGGCCTCTCTCCATGACAATCCTGAGGCAAATGAAGGGTGTTTTGGACAGACTCTCACAGCAATATTTACAATGACTTCCCAATGCCCATCACCTGTGTTAGACACTGAGCTTCTACTCTAAACCAGTCCAAAAGTGCCACCATCACAGCAGGAGATGGAGGCCAAGAAGAAGAAGGAGAAAGACTGGACATGCCCAGATTCCTCCATCTTACCTCCTGAACCCCCATTCTAAAAACCCCAAAAATCTATTTTTTCACCCTGTGATAAATTCACTATCATTCTGCTTAAACTTTTGTGGCTTGTAATCCTTCATATAAAGTTGGTAATTGTTTTTTCCAAGGGCTAAATCAAAGGCACAGGGGTCCTGGGCTCTGTGCTGAGGTCTCTGAGCCCCCTGGGCAGGGCTCGAGCCCTCCAGGGCAGCCAGAGGGATTCCCTGGGTTCCCACAGCTGGGGACAACGTTCCTCAGCTGGGGAGCTGCCCCAGCTTAAAAAGGGACAAAGCCTGGGGTTGGCACAAGGTTGGTTTGGGCGATGCTCAGGGAAGCTCAGTGAGAAAACCCAGAGCGGGAATGGCAGAACTTGCTGAGGAAGAAAAGTGAGCCTGGAATTCTGGAGCTCTGGGAGTCCTGCAGCGCTGGGAGCTTGGGTGGAAGGGATTTGTAAATTGTTTTGCAGTTGGTGACCTCCCGCTGAGTTTCCTCAGACTTGGGCCAATAATGGACACATTTATTCTCTCCTTTTTGTGGAGAACTCCATCAGGGAGAGAGAATGGAGGTAAACAGAGCAGGGCTCTGAAAAGGGAGCAGAAAATAAGATTTTTATTGTAGCATTTGCATAATAGTCATCTTACAAAATTGCCTGGGAATAATGGGAGGAGGAGATGGGGATGAATAGGTTAAGGAGAAGGAAAGTCAATTTTTAGTGGTGTTGGAAGTGATAATGCTCTCTCCTCCCCGAGATACAAGAGGGGAGTGTGGCAGGGCTCTGAGGTAGGGACTGCCTAGACAGACAGTGCCAAAATCACAGCTCGGGGCTGTTCATCCCCCTGGGGCTGCCTGGAGGAGTCAGAGAGCTCCAGGGATGGAGCTGGAGCTGCTCTCCTGCTGCCCACCCCGACCTCCCCTGCCTGGGGCTGTTCCCTCTCCTCTCCTTCTGTTCCCTGTCCTGTTCCCTGTCCCCTGTTCCCTGTCCTTGTCCCTGTCCCCTGTTCCCTGTCCCCTCTCCTGTCCCTGTTCCCTGTCCCTGTTCCCATCCCTGCTCCCTGTCCTTGTTCCCTCTCCTGTCCCTGTTCTCTGTCCCTGTCCCCTCTCCTGTCCCTGTTCCCTGTCCCTGTCCCCTCTCCTGTCCCTGTTCCCTGTCCCTGTTCCCTGTCCCTGTTTTCTGTTCCCAACCCCTGGCTGTCCCCTCCTATCAGGAATTTTTCAGATTGCTCAGCTCCCCCTGAGCCTCCTTTGCTCCATTTTTTAAAACTGTAATTCCATTTTTTTTTTTAAATTTCATAATTGTGATGGCTATTGCTGATTAACTGCCTGCTGACCTGCAGGTTGGTCAGTTCCAAACTGTTCAGTTCCAAACCTCAGCTGATTTCCCCATTTCTGGCCTTTGGTCAGTGCTTGCCCATGGTCAGAGTACTTAATGTAGGTTAAAATTTTAGGATTAAATACAACAATAATATCAGTTTAACTGATAGAAACACCCCTGTTTATTTGGTGCCAATTTTTGGAGGACATTGTAGGGTTTGGATAGAATTTGAATTCATGCTTGAAACATATTGATTAGTGCGAGTTAATTTTTCTTGAGCTCTCTCTGATAGCGCTGTAAATATTTTCATTTGTTACGCATAACAAAATATACATTAATCTGTCAGAATATAAATGGCTTTCTGCTGGCCACTATGGCTGGAGGGATTTATTCCAAGTTCCTCATGCTGCTGTTTGCCCCCAGGATATATAATGTATATTTTAAGGGAATGTGGATTACTGTAAGACACTTATATTATTTGTGTGATTAATATTAGTGTTACAATGAATGAGGTCCCGTGCTCTTACTTTGCTCTTAGAGTGACTTCATCATTTCTCACCACGCCGAAGTCATCTTAATAAAACATTCCACCAGGCTGTTTGTTTTTGCTCAGATGTGACAAATGTGGCTGCGGCAGGACGTGGAGTTTCTGTTATTAGGGATTCAGCGTCGTGGATTTAATTTCCTGTGCCACACGTCCATGATGTCCTCCTGGAGCAGGGGCGGAATTCCCAAACTCACAGAATCACACAATCCCAGAGTCATAGAATCACACAATCCCAGAATCACACAATCACAGAATCACAGAATCACACAATACCAGAATCCCACAATCACACAATCACAGAATAATGGGGTTGGAAGAGACCTCTAAGATCATCGAGTCCAACCTGTGCCCCAACACCTCAACTACAGCACCAAGTGCCATGTCCAGTCTTTTTTCTCTCTACCACCTTTCTCTTTTTTTTCTCTCTACCACCTCCCTGGGAAGAGCATTCCAGTGCTTTGTTATTCTTTCAGTGAAGAATTTCTTCCTAATATTCGAGCTGTACCTTCCCTGATGTAGCTGGAGACTGTGTCCTCTAACTCCAGCCCAGCCTGGCTGCCTGCAGGAGCACGGTGGTATGGGGGTGTTTAAAGTTCACTCCTCAGCACCACTGACTCACTCCCCGAGCCTGGATGTGGAATTTTGCACGCTGGAAAAGGTCAGGCCTGTGGAGGAGTGGTTAAACTTTCATGGGTGTCATTTGCCAGGGACGTGAGGCAGCGTGGAGCTCGGCGCCCTCCTGGAACCTGTCCTGTGTCCCTGCATGGTGGCATCGCCTTCCCTGCTCCCAGGGTGTGCCAGGGTCCCTTTGTGCCAGGGTCCCGTGTGCCAGGATCCCTTTGTGCCAGGGTCCCGTGTGCCAGGGTCCCTTTGTGCCAGGATCTCTCTGTTCTGAGGTCCCTCTATACTGAGGTCCCCCTGTGCCAGGGCCTCTCTGTGCCAGGGTCACCCTGTTCTAGGGTCCCTCTGCTCCAGGGTCCCTTTGTTCTGAGGTCCCTTTTTGCCAGGGTCCCTTTGTACCAGTATTCCTCTGTTCTGGGGTGCCTCTGTGCCAGGATCTCTCTGTTCTGGGGTCCCTCTGTGCCACTGTCCCTCTCTTCTGAGGTTTCTCTGTTCTGGGGTCCCTTTGTGTAAGGGTCCTTCTGAGCCAGGGTCCCCCTGTGCCACTGTCCCTCTCTTTTGGGGTCCCTTTGTGCCAGGGTCCCTCTGTTCTAGGGTCCCTTTGTACCAGAGTCCCCTGTGCCACTGTCCCTCTGTTCTGGGGTCCCTTTGTACCAGGATCTCTCTGTTTTGGGGTCCCTCTGTTCTGGGGTCCCTCTGTTCTGGGGTCTCTCTGCTCTGGGTCCCCCCTGTGCCAGGGTCGTTCCATGCTGGGGACCCTTCCCCCTCCTGCCAGAGCCCAAATGGCCCCGTGAGCCCTGGTGGGAAGGGATGCATCCTGACCCTTCCCCTCCAGCCCTGCTGTCCCAGGTCCCAGCCCAGCTGGAGGCTCCTGAAGCTGCAACGTTCCCAGATGGAATTGGGACCTCACAGAGGTGGCCAAGGGGGAGCTTTTCCCCCGATCACCTTTCCCCAGATCATTGGTGGATCCCTGTCGTGGTCCACGCATGTCCCCAGGTGTGAGAGGCTGTTTCCTGTTCTAATCATTTAATCACAGCACTTTTTAATTGCTGCCAGAGCCCTCGTGGCCAAATCCTGTGGGAGCTGCTCCTGGGGCTCCCACCTGCACGGGGCTTGCAGGGATGTCCCCAAAGTGGGGCTGGGTGCCCCAAGGGCTGAGCTCCTGCCAGGGCAAGCTCAGGGAGTGGCAGGGCTTGGGAAAACAGAATTAGAGAATTCTAGAACCTCGGGGGTGCAAAGGACATTACAGCCCCTCTCGTCCCACCCCTGCCATAAACAGGACACCTGCCACTGTCCCAGGCTGTCCCCAGTTTATGGACACACTCCTGCCAGTGCAGATTTTGGGTGTTTCTTTGCAGATGTGTCTCAGTTTATGGACACACTCCTGCCAGTGCAGATTTTGGGTGTTTCTTTGCAGATGTGCCTCAGTTTATGGACACACTCCTGCCAGTGCAGATTTGGGGCAGATGTGCCTCAGTTTATGGACACACTTCTGCCAGTGCAGATTTTGGGGCAGATGTGTCTCAGTTTATGGACACACTCCTGCCAGTGCAGATTTTGGGGCAGTTTCTTTGCAGATGTGCCTCAGTTTGTGGACACACTCCTGCCAGTGCAGATTTTGGGTGTTTCTTTGCAGATGTGTCTCAGTTTATGGACACACTCCTGCCAGTGCAGATTTTGGGTGTTTCTTTGCAGATGTGTCTCAGTTTATGGACACACTCCTGCCAGTGCAGATTTTGGGTGTTTCTTTGCAGATGTGTCTCAGTTTATGGACACACTCCTGCCAGTGCAGATTTTGGGTGTTTCTTTGCAGATGTGTCTCAGTCTATGGACACACTCCTGCCAGTGCAGATTTTGGGGCAGTTCCTTTGCAGATGTGCCTCAGTTTATGGACACACTCCTGCCAGTGCAGATTTTGGGTGTTTCTTTGCAGATGTGTCTCAGTTTGTGGACACACTCCTGCCAGTGCAGATTTTGGGGCAGTTTCTTTGCAGATGTGCCTCAGTTTGTGGACACACTCCTGTCCCCAGCCTGGGAGGGGCTTGGAGCACCCTGGGACAGTGGAAGGAGTGGGACAATCTTTAACGTCCTTTCCAGCCCGGGCCAGCCCCTAATCCTGTGCCATTGTCCCTAAAATGTCCCCCTTGTCCCTGTGGTGCCACCAGCCCTGTCCTGTCAGTGCCACTCTGCAGCACATCCGAGGATGGATGTTGGGACAGCAGAGTCCCCTCCCTCCCCAGAGCTCAGGAAGTGCCCTCTGTGCTGGAGCAGGGCCTCTGTGGGATCAGGAGGAGCTCTGACACCCAAACGAGCATTTTATGCTTTAAAGGACTTAAAATTATCCAGGGAGAGCCGTCTGCAGTGCCCAGGAATGGTGCTGGTAATTACAATAAATTCATCCAGGATACGGTGGACAAGAGCTTTAGAAACTTCAGAAACATCAATTAAAGCCCAAGTTCTGTGCAATAAGCATCAAAAATTGATAAAAACTCAAATTTAGGTTTTTAGATTTAGTGTTTAAATCAATCAACTGCAAACAAGATTTAATTAAAGAATATTATTTCAAAGTGTAATTACCTACTGGGATTAGAATGAACCTCTATTGCCCATAATGTTCTCCTACTGTGATCCCACACTGAAAAATGTTGAGTTTTAGATTAATATGCATCTTGTAAGTACAAGTCCTAATCTCAATCTTAAAGGACATTTAAAACACACTTGGAACCTTCTATGCAATCAAGCACAGTGTGACTACAATGTCCACCATGCTAAATTTGTGATTACATTTTTTATGTGCATGATTTAAATCGCTTTAGCAGCCGTCCAGGGAGCATTTTTCCCTGCATATTAATTACACAAAGGCTTTGTCATGTGAGGGCTCGCTGGTCATGGTCTGTAATCCAGCTCAGTGGAGCTGGCAGCGACTTCTGCCCACGCTGAGCACACCCAGCAGTGCCCTGGGGAGCAGGGAGGGGCAATGCTGCACAGCTGGGCACATCTGCCAAGGACCTGCCCCAAAATCTGCACTGGCAGGAGTGTGTCCATAAACTGAGACACATCTGCCCCAAAATCTGCACTGGCAGGAGTGTGTCCATAAACTGAGACACATCTGCAAAGGAATTGCCCAAAATCTGCACTGGCAGGAGTGTGTCCACAAACTGAGACACATCTGAACAGAAACACCCAAAATCTGCACTGGCAGGAGTGTGTCCATAAACTGAGACACATCTGCAAAGGAATTGCCCAAAATCTGCACTGGCAGGAGTGTGTCCATAAACTGAGGCACATCTGCCCCAAAATCTGCACTGGCAGGAGAGTGTCCATAGACTGAGACACATCTGCAAAGAAACACCCAAAATCTGCACTGGCAGGAGTGTGTCCATAAACTGAGGCACATCTGCAAAGGAATTGCCCAAAATCTGCACTGGCAGGAGTGTGTCCATAAACTGAGGCACATCTGCAAAGGAATTGCCCAAAATCTGCACTGGCAGGAGTGTGTCCATAGACTGAGACACATCTGCAAAGAAACACCCAAAATCTGCACTGTCAGGAGTGTGTCCACAAACTGAGGCACATCTGAACAGAAACACCCAAAATCTGCACTGGCAGGAGGGTGTCCACAAACTGAGGCACATCTGCAAAGAAACACCCAAAATCTGCACTGGCAGGAGTGTGTCCATAAACTGAGGCACATCTGCAAAGGAATTGCCCAAAATCTGCACTGGCAGGAGTGTGTCCATAGACTGAGACACATCTGCAAAGAAACACCCAAAATCTGCACTGGCAGGAGTGTGTCCATAAACTGAGGCACATCTGAACAGAAACACCCAAAATCTGCACTGGCAGGAGGGTGTCCACAAACTGAGGCACATCTGCAAAGAAACACCCAAAATCTGCACTGGCAGGAGTGTGTCCATAAACTGAATGCATGGGGAACAGCCCACCCTGCACATCCCTCAAAACCCCAGGAAAAACAGCCAGAAACCAACCCCAGTCCTCACTCAGACAGAGACTTACACTGTCCTTCTGATCCCAGCCACTGCTAGTCAAAACTATTTATTAACTTTTTTTCTAATGATGTATTTTTTTCCTTTCCTTCTAAATACCCCTTCCCCCCCCCAAAATTAACTCACTCTTCTAATTCTTTTTTATTTTTACTTTGTTTATCTTATTGGTATCATCATCTCAGTTTGCAAGGGATTTACTGCACAATGCTGCAAACCAACTCAGGGTCCCTGCAATAAGTGAGACACACAATTTTTTAGAATTCACTCTGGCGGTTTTAAACCCTGTTTTTATATTACCTGTGGAAAATTGTATCTGAGGGCTGATTTCAGGGATTTGGGGTCCTGGGGTATCCTTGCTCACCTCAGCACAGAGAGCCCAGGATTTGCTGGTTTAGTTTGGGCAGAGATCAGATCCTGCAACCCTTAATTATTTCTCACTGAGGAAACCTTTAATTGGAGCCATAACCAGACCATATTTTTGTTATTCTAATGATATTCCTGGGACTAATCACATCCCACAGACAGCCCTGGAACCTCTGCTGCCTCTCCTCTTGCTCAGGGACAACAGGAGGACAGCCAGACCCAGAAATGTGCTCAGAGCTTTGGGAAAAATTGCCAAAATCTGGGGTTTTGGCAAATCCCAGATTCCTCTGGGCTGGGAAAGCCCCTGGAGAACATTGAGCCCAACCATTGCCAGCATTGCCAAGGCCACCCTGTGTCCCCAAGTGCCACATCCAGAGGGCTCTGAGGGCTCTCCAAAAACACCGGTGAGAAGGTAAAATGAAAGCAAACCCAGGTGGAAAATGGATTTGTGGGGATGTTCTGGTGGTCTCAGCCTGGGGGCAAGGAAAGCCCCAAACCCTTTTCCACAGAACCTGGAGCAGGATTTGTTGGGGTTCTTGCTGAGGAGCATTTGCACACAAATGTGGGGGAATTCTGGGCTGGGTGCAGCTGCTGGAAGAAGCCAGCGAGTGATGTCTGTGCTGGATTTCTCAACCCACTGAGCAAACTCAAAAAGAGAAACGACTTCAATTATATCACTTTAGTGGGAATTCTTCTTCCCTGTTTGTAAGATTTTTGAGATTGCACCAATAGGCAAATTGGGAAGGAAAACATGGTTTTCACATGGTGAAAATCCTTCTTTGTCTGGCTTTGAAATAGATTTCATATTTGATTTTTTCCCCACATCGCACCTTACTCTTCAGTTTGCCAAAACTGTGAATTTGGCTGGTTTTGGTTTTCTTCCATAATAAAACCAGACCAACCATCACACACAGATGTTTAACATTTATTCTTGGTAATTCCTGCTTTTCTTGATGTGAACTTCAGAGGAACTGGCTGTGTCCCTGTCTGCCAGGGATGGCTGGGACGCCTAAATCCCAAAATCCCTAAATCCTAAAGGTTGGAAAAGACCCCCGGGATCACTGAGTGCAACCTCCCAGTGCAAAAGGCCCAGCCCAGCCAGTGCTGCTCTCCTGGAATTCCAACCCAACTTTCTTTCCCTTGAAACTTATGCTGAAAAAGCCAGAGAGATTTTTGAAGTGAAAATGCCATTTTCATGCCTCTAATGTCTTTTATGGTGCCTTCTAATAGAGGTGCACATTAATGAAATCTCTCCTCGCAGGTTGGGAAGCGATTTTTCTTGCCAACCCACCCCAAAACGTTGGCCTTTTCCATTAAATTTTAATCAGTCTCGAATTTTGAAATCTCAGCATAAAGCTCTTGATATCGGGCTCCTTTGATAAATTATAAAGGTAAACTTTAATGAACAGTGAATGGGATCACCTTTGCTACTTGGGGGTAATAGAATAAAAAAGCAAACAAACACATTTTTCTTACTGCCACATGCCTCTCCTTAATAATAAGTTTTGTGTCTTCTGCAGAAATGGATGCTGGATAAAGTCTCATTAAATTAGCTGAGTGATGGAATAAATGCACAGCCCGTGGCTCTCCAGTCCAGAGCAGAGCACGGGGCTGATATCTCCGAGTTCTGCTTATTTACACATGCCTCGGACTCTTCTCACAGATATGTAAATTATCCTGGTTAAAACTAAATGCTAAAGTCTACACCATTAGTCTTCCACTTCATGATCTCCACATGGGGCTGTTAGAGGGATAATGTACCATACAATACACGGTTTACTTTTAATTAATAGGAAAAAAAAGTGAAATGAATATTAAATGTAGCTTAATGTGAAAGAAACCTCAAAGCAGTACGGTTGTTTTTTGTCGGGTTTTTTTGTTGGTTTTTTTTAAAAAAAAAATATTCAGCTGTTTCTGCAGCAGGAAATAAACGTGGCAGGAGCCTGGAAACGTCCTGGAACATGGGAAAAGGAGGAAAAGCAGGAGAAGGTGCTGGAGAAGGGAGGTCAGAGCCTCCTTGTGTGCGCTGTCTGTCCAGGGAGGCTCTGCCAGAGCTCCCAAATTCCCAGGGATGGGAATGCTCCCACTCCCGTGGGAGCCCTGCCCCAGCACCCAAGGCAGGGATAGCAGAATCTGGTATTAAATCTTAATATAAAACCACCTCATCAAACAGAAGCATTTAATTAAAACACAAGATCTGTTTGTCTGCGTTATAATTCAACGTGTCAGAATTAATGCCCCTGTTTTTAATAAATAGAATTACCGATTCACAAACAGTTTATCACGCCGCTCCCGACGCCGGGGTGGAATTTTAATGATATCCCGTTATTTATTGCGCCCAAACGAGCGCCTGGCCGCTGTTTGCCGGGGGCACAGGGCGGGATTTAGGCAGGAAAGCCCCGCTAAGCCGAGCTTTGCCGGGTGAGCCCCCTTGGTCTCACCTGGGGCCAGGTGGGGACGAGCGAGCAGACAAAGGCTGCGGAGGAGATAACGGCACTCGCTGGTTTGGGGATTAAAGGGCTTGAGCTACAGCCTGAAATTAGCGACTTCTCACCCCCCTCCCGAGCCAAACCAGGGCTCTGCACTGAAATAAAAACCCAGCTTTAAATCGACTTCAGCGGGGAGAGGGGGAAACCCAAACACTGCTGCTCAGGGCTGAGGGGTTCAGGGATTCACGTTCCTCCCCTGGATCCTGTCCCTATGAAGTGTGGGAATGGCACCAGTTAAACCCTAAACTCAGCTTTCCCCTGGGAATGGCATCAGTTAAACCCTAAATCCGGCTTTTCCCTGGGAATGGCATCAGTTAAACCCTAAATCCGGCTTTTCCATGGGAATGGCACCAGTTAAACCCTGAACTCAGCTTTTCCCTGGGAATGGCACCAGTTAAACCCTAAATCCGGCTTTTCCATGGGAATGACACCAGTTAAACCCTAAACCTGGCCTGCCCGTGGGAATGGCACCAGTTAAACCCCAAACACGGCCTGCCTGTGGGAATGGCACCAGTTAAAGCCTAAACCCATCCTGCTCATGGTAATGGCACCAGTTAAACCCTAAATCTGGCTTTTCCCTGGGAATGGCATCAGTTAAACCCTGAACTCAGCTTTTCCATGGGAATTGCATCAGTTAAACCCTAGACCCAGCCTGCCTGTGGGAATAGCACCAGTTAAACCATAGACCAGGCTTTTCCATGGCAATAGCACCAGTTAAACCCTAAACTACCCGGGGAAAAGGGTTATTTCAAACACTACACTTCCTAGGGATTGGGCATTATGAGAAAAACACAAACAAAAAAACCCAACAACAACAACAAAACCACCAAAGATCAGAATCTTAAACATTTACTTAAATTCACAGAATCATGTTTGTCTGAGGACTTTAGGAGGTGCAAAATTGGATTTTATTTTTATTTTTTTGGTGCAATCCACTGCTCAGCAATGAAGCATTAAGCTGTATTGATTTCTCTGGGGCTCCTGACGTGGGTCACAGTTTGGGAGGCTTTTAAGGGCTTTTACAGGGCCGTGCCTGTTTGCAGGCAGCCCCATCAGGTGGCTCTGGGGGCAGCTGCTGTGCCCCAGCTGAGCCCAGGGCTGCCCACAGGTGGTGGCAGGGCCACCCCCTGCCCACCTGAGTGGGGCCACCTGTGAGGAGGAGGAGCAGGAGGTGCCCGTGGGCAGGAGGGAGCCACAATAAATTCCCTTTATCAGCAGCAGAGCAGCTCCCAGGAGGGCACAGTTCAGTGTGTGAGGGGCAGCCCTGGGGACAGGAGGATCCAGGTAAGCTTGTGGTTTTTTTGCTATGGAATGTTAGTTGTTATTTGTGGGTTGTTTTTTGGAAGCAATGGTCGAGAAGTCTGTTTGAAAGCTGATTTTTTGTGTGGAGATGTGGGTTTTGGGAGCTCGTGTGAAAGCAAATCAGAGTTGGGTTGTTTTGGTCCCAGTTTCTCTGCAGCAGCCAGAGGCTCTGGGCACAGCCTGGGCAGGGTCTCAGGTCCTGCCTTGTAGGAATTGTCACTGCTGGGTGCTGAAGCTCTGCTCTGGGACAGGCCTGGGGGCCTCTGGCTCTGCTTTGCTGCAGGCTGAGACGGTTTGGAGCCCTGGTAGCAGCAAAATGAGATTCACAGAACTTCACTTGTTCTGCTTTCCCCACTCTGTGTGAGCTGCAGACTGAGCTGCTGCTCCCTTTGTACGTGACAATTCCTGGGTGCTTTCGTGGCTGGGTTATTGGCTGCTCCTTTGGGGCTCTGAGGTTGTGTTTTAGGGTCAGGTCCCTGAGCCTGGTGCTGGCTGGGACTCTTGGATGCTGCTGTGAAGTTAAGGAGCAGCTCACACTGTCCAGGATGCTGGTTTTTCAGGGTGCAGTAAGATTTTAAACTGAAGGCCTGCTCTGGGTTGGCCTTTTCTCATGGGGTTTGGGCTGCAGAGGGAAGGTTATCTAATCAATCTGTGATTTGTCTGTAATCTGTGCCCCTGGTAAGACATCAGCACAGGTGTGATGGCCAGAGCTGGTGTTTGGAGCCTCAGCTGCAGCACAGGCTCAGAGCTGGCAGCCCTGGTGGCTGGGTTCACTGCTAGGGAACATTCTGAGCAGTGCAGCCTAAGCAGAGGTGGCAGAAATAAAGAGCTGGTTTACAATTTCTCTCTGGTTTGTGCAGGCATACGCTGGTTTTCCCTCTGTGCCTTGCCTGTCTAAGAGCTGCAGTGCAGTGAGTGAGGTGGCTTCTCCAGGGGGTGAGCTCCCATTCCCTTCTCCCAAGGGACAGGGGAGCTTTAGGCTGGAAATCAGGGATCCCCATCCCTGCAGGGATCCCCAGCCCTGTGGATGTGTCCCTGGGGACACGGGGCAGTGCTGGGGATGGTTGGACTCTGTGATCCTGGAGGAATTTCCCGGGGGAGCCTGCCCTGCACAGCTCAGCATCCCCTGGTCCAAGGACACCCATTCAGGGCTGGCAGCCCCTGGGAGCTTGAGGAGACCCTCAGGGAGGTTATCCCTGGGAATTCAGTGTTTTCCTCACAGTTACAGGCAAGCAAATGGAAAAGTGTGCAGGTTCCTGGGGTGTGTCCTCAGGCAACACCAAAAGTGCTCTCCTGTTCTACACCAAACTCCAGGAGAGTGAGTCAGAGCTCACCCCCAGCCCTGCCCCGCAGGAACAGAGTTTTGTTACAAGCATTTCAGATCCCTGGAGCTCCCCAAAGCCCCAGTAAATGTATTTATGGCTGAGTCTGTCCCAGGGCTGTAACAAATGCAGCACATCCCCGTGGGTCTCCCTTTCCACACTGCCTTCAAAGCTAAGGCACAGACACTTCTGTGCTCAGGTTGTGCCTCGGGCACTGTTGTTGGGGGGGAGGAAAAGTGGATTAATTCACCTCACCGGGCTTCCAGAGCTCCCCTCCCGAGCCTGCTCTAGGTGGAGTTTTCATTTCCTAAATACCAGGACCCAGAGCTCTGCCTTGAGAGCCTCCTCAGTGCTGCAGAGTTGGTAATTTTGCACACAATAAAACCCCTTTCTGTTGGCTGGCGGTGCTTCGGCTGGTGGGGTGCTTTTAAAAAGGAGAAGCAGAATGGGGAGGTGGGTGAGGGAGGAGATCTGAGTGAGAGCTGTGTTCTGACACCTGTGGTCAGCCTGTTTGTGAGATTATGGGATATCCAGAGCAGGAAGGGAGCACGGGCTCTGTCCCACAGCCCTGGTGAGGGGTTGGCAGGATGGAGGATGGCAGGAGCTCCCATTGCCTGGGCAGGATGGGCTCTCAGGTGTTCCTCCCATTCTCCAGCCAGGAGCCAGTCTGGGCTGGGAGATGAGAGCTGTGTTCTGACACCTGTGATCAGCCTGTTTATGGAATCATGGAATATGCAGAGCAGGAAGGGAGCACGGGCTCTGTCCCACAGCCCTGGTGTGGGGTTAGCAGGGTGGAGGGTGGCAGGAGCTCCGATTCTCTGGGCAGGATGGGCTCTCTGCTGCCCTGAGGGCTCTCAGGTGCCCATCCCATTCTCCAGCCATAAGCCAGGCCTGGATATGTTTGGTCTAAGCCAACCTCACACACGATGGATGGGTTTCCTTCCAGCGAGGAAAACAAATCTATTGAAGCCTGCCTTTGGTGGAAACTGAGCACAGAGGTTTCACAGGCAGCAGGGCAGTCTGAGTCCTGTAGATGGGAGCGTTATTTGTGAATAAGTGCCCTTGGTAGTCTGGCAAAATTATTATTCAGGATGTCTTCCCATCTCACAGGTGAACTATGAACCAATGGTTCTTTTTTGCATAGTTCACTTGACAAAGAATTGGTAGATTTTCTGTGTAATTTGCTATTATCCTAAAACTCTCAGCAAACCAAAATGCCAACCTGGGTTTTAAAATGTGATGTTTTTGAAAATGGAAATTTGACCACTCCAAATAGCAAAATCTTCATTTCCATTAGGATTTTTATGAACTGTCTGATTATAGATCAGGAAAACTCACACTGTTCTCCAGCCTCCTGCGATGCACAGACAAAATGATGAAAACAAAGGCAATTATTTGTCCTGGGAGTGGTGTGTTTCATTTGCAGCTTTAGTGGGGAATTTGGTCACATTGAGGATATTGCAGTGGCAAGGATTTATTTACTCTGAGAGGCCAGAGGTGTCCCTCAGCCCTGGGAGTGTGAGTGGGACCTCACTGCCCAGGGCAAGGAGCACTGAGGTGGGATATTGTTAATATTGGGATGTGTCCACTGACACATGGGGACAATCCCATTGGGATGGGGACATTGGGATGTCCCCGTGGGAAGGGGCAGGGGCTGGGCAGTGCCACGGCCTCCCCTTGAGCTGGATTTTATTGCTCTGTGGGCAGGGATGGGACCAAGCCCAGGGACAGCAGTGAGGGATGGCCGGACTGGGGACAAGGGATGGAGGGACAGGAGCCAGGGAATGGCTCCCAGTGCCAGAGGGCAGGGATGGATGGGACATTGGGAATTGGGAATTCCTGGCTGGGCTGGGATTGCCAGAGCAGCTGGGGCTGCCCCTGGATCCCTGGCAGTGCCCAAGGCCAGGCTGGAACACCCTGGGATGGGGAAGGTGTCCCTGCCATGGCAGGGTGGGGATGGATGAGCTCTAAGGTCCCTTCCCACCCAACCCATTCTGGGATTCTGTGACACTGTGGAGATGTGCGTTCCTTCACTGAGTATTCTTTGCCTTTATCCCGCGGATTTCATCCCGGATTGCTGGCTACAGGTGCAATGTGCACTAACTGCTCTTCTTCCCTTGTCCCTGCCCGCCGTGCCCGGTGTGGGTCTGGTCGTGCCCGGTGTGTGTCGCGGGTCACCCCCGCGGGGTTTCTGGTTTCTGGAAATGCCGCCTGGCCCCGGGGCTGGCAGGGCTCTTGCCTGCGGGCAGCCGGGCACAGAGGCAGCGGCGGCACAGCTGGAGATGTCCCTGCGCTGCTGCTGCTCCCGGCTCCCCGAGCCATCCCCGAGCGGTCCCGGGGCCATCCCCGCATCCCGGGCGGGCTGCGGAGCTCGGGGCTGGCAGGGACCGGAGGAGAGGACAGGACAGGACACGGCTCAGCCAGGCTCGGGAGGATGCCCCGCATCACCGCGCACCGCCGGTCCCGGCCGGGTCCCCCCGGGGCTGCTGGTCCGGCTGGAGCTCCCCTGGAGCCGGCAGGGGAGGTGGGGATTGGGAGAGGAAGGGTTTGGCTGCCCTGGGCCATGGAAGGGAGCAGGGAATTGGGAGAGGAAGGCTTTGGCTGCCCTGGGCCATGGAAGGGAGCAGGGAACTGGGAGAGGATGGCTTTGGCTGCTGCTCCTCCTCCTCAGCATCACACTGGACCCGTTCCCTGAGAGAGCTGTCCTTGTCTCTTAGGATGTTGGGGTTGCTATTAATTATTAACTCTGTCAATAGCCAGGCAAATTAATTCTAGAGGAGTTATGAACTTATGAACTCTTGAGGGTCTGGGCTTTAAGGGTGCTGGGCACTGCCTGGGCTCCCCAGGGAATGGGCACAGCCCTGAGGCTGCCAGAGCTCCAGGAGGGTTTGGGCAGCACTGCCAGGGTGGGAACTTGGGGTGTCTGTGCAGGTACAGGGTTGGGTCAGCGATTCTGTGGCTCCTGTCCGGCTCAGAGTGTTCTGTGACTCTCCAGAAAAGCATTTCTGCAAGGGCAGGTTCTAGACCAAGCTCAGGCCTAGCTAAACCGGAGTGTTTGAAGCTGTGAGTGTCTGACCGAGGCTGGGACAGACTGTGCTGGTGCAGACTGCCAGCCCTGGGTGTCTCCTGGGGAGCCCCTGACAGGAGCAGGTGCTGGCACAGCCCTCAGCTCTGGGCTCCCCTGCCCAGCCAGGAGCAGGTGCGGGCCCGGCTCTGGGGCTGCCCCGGGCCCGGCTCTGGGGCTGCCCCGGGCCCGGCTCTGGGGCTGCCCCGGGCCCGGCTCTGGGGCTGCCCCGGGCCCGGCTCTGGGGCTGCCCCGGGCCCGGCTCTGGGGCTGCCCCGGGCCCGGCTCTGGGGCTGCCCCGGGCCCGGCTCTGGGGCTGCCCCGGGCCCGGCTCTGGGGCTGCCCCGGGCCCGGCTCTGGGGCTGCCCCGGGCCCGGCTCTGGGGCTGCCCCGGGCCCGGCTCTGGGGCTGCCCCGGGCCCGGCTCTGGGGCTGCCCCGGGCCCGGCTCTGGGGCTGCCCCGGGCCCGGCTCTGGGGCTGCCCCGGGCCCGGCTCTGGGGCTGCCCCGGGCCCGGCTCTGGGGCTGCCCCGGGCCCGGCTCTGGGGCTGCCCCGGGCCCGGCTCTGGGGCTGCCCCGGGCCCGGCTCTGGGGCTGCCCCGGGCCCGGCTCTGGGGCTGCCCCGGGCCCGGCTCTGGGGCTGCCCCGGGCCCGGCTCTGGGGCTGCCCCGGGCCCGGCTCTGGGGCTGCCCCGGGCCCGGCTCTGGGGCTGCCCCGGGCCCGGCTCTGGGGCTGCCCCGGGCCCGGCTCTGGGGCTGCCCCGGGCCCGGCTCTGGGGCTGCCCTCTCCAGCAGGGCTTTGGGAAATCCCAGAACAGGCCCTGCCACCATGGGTTTCACGCCCACAGAACCCCCTCAGGGCGCTGCTGGCTCTGTCAGCTCCAGCATTGTCCCCCTGGGGAGGGGCTGCTGGACCCCACCCTGGAGAGAGGGGATCTCTGTCAGCAGCTCTTCCCTCTGTCCCTGTAATGGGGCTGCTCTGTGCTGCTGTAAATCCCTCTGCTCTGACCCCTGGAAGAGGCCCCAAAGCTTCATCATGGAATCCCTGGCAGTTCCCAAGCCATCTGTGTCCTCTCCCCTTCCCCTCAGCGTTTGTGTTTCCCCTCCCTGCCCAGCTCTGGCTGCACACAAACCCCAGTGATGGAGGTGGTGGGTGTGCCTGGGCAGCCCTTGGAGGGGCTGAGCCCTGATTTCAAACAGAGAAATTATCCCACATGAAGTCAGGATTTCCCTCCTGGGGGACTGGGGTAGTTCCCTATTTCATATTTCCCTGCTGCTCTGGGACACAGATGAATTTTGCAAATAATTGTTGGGGTTTTTTTTGTTTTTTTTTTTTTAATAGGCATGATGACTTGCATGTGAAAATATGAGCTCTTGAGCCCTACAGTTATTCTGTCAAATTTTTCTGATAAAAAAATCTTAAAAGATTTTGCTTTGAGTGCTGTACTTTTTTAAAAGTTTATTTAATGGCTTACACAATGAATTTCTGTTTAAGCAGTCAATAGAAAAGAGAAGTGCTGCAGCTCAGTCTCAGAGAATGAAAGTGATTTTTGCCTTTCAGGGAAATCCCAGAAATATAAAACCTGAGTATTCCTGCTATTTATTATTTTCATATCACTACTTATTTTATTTTTTTCCCCATGTAGTTTTATATGAACAGAGTCCTGACTATCTAAACATAGTGCTGCTCTTTCTGAGTGAAGAGAGACACTGCAGAGCATTGGAGATCACCATTTCCAGTACTGTGGTACTGCTCCCAAGAGCAGGACATGGTAATAATGAGTATAAAATACTTTAATGGTGTCTGGAAGAATCTTCTCTTGGCTTTCCCTGCTGATGGCTGAGGAGCAGGGAGGCGTTTTGGGCTGTTGGGTGCAGAATGTGGAGCTCTGCAGGTTTGTTCTGTGCTCAGGGCTGGGACAGGAGCAGGATGGGGCCAGATCCAGGCAGGTGACCCCCATGGGGCCGTGCTCCTTGTTTGCCTCCTGTGTTTTTAGCGCATTTCCCTGCTCTCAGCAGACGCTCTGGGCTGGTTTGGGAGTGCAGCCCCTGCTGCTGGGGCCCAGCAGACACTGTCCCTTTGTCCCAGGGGCGCGGCGTTGGCAGTCTGTCCCGCTGCGGCGGTGGCAGTGCCACAATGAGTCCCTTGTGCGCCCTGTGACTCAGTGTCACCCGCCAGCTGCCAGCCTGGGCCCGCTGCCGTGTGCCCGTGCCACCCCCGTGTGCCCTGGCGGGGAGGGACCAGCCCAGGGGAGCTGGCACAGCTGCTTTGGGACAGTCCCGTGGCACGGCTGGTGCCAACCTGCCAGCAGCAGGGGCTGGCCCTGTGCCTGTCCTTGTCCTGGGGAAACAGAGGCAGGAAATAGGATTGGGGTCCTCTTGTCTGCCACAGAGCTCCTGGACGGGAGCAGGAGGTGCCAGTGGGGACCCTTGGCCTGGAGTCTTGGCCACTGTCCCCACGGCCCCATCCCTGTGTCCCAATGGCTCCACAGCCCCATCCCGGTGTCCCCATGAACCCACGGCCCCATCCCTGTGTCCCAATGGCTCCACAGCCCCATCCCTGTGTCCCCATACACACATGGCCCCATCCCCATCCTGGTGTCCCCATGGCCCGATCCCTGTCTCTCATGGCCCAATCCCTGTGTCCCCATAAACCCACAGCCCCATCCCTGTGTCCCCATGAACTCATGGCCCCATCCCCATCCTGGTGTCCCCACGGCCCTGGCCCCATTGCCAGCCTGGTGTCTTCATGAACCTGTCCCCATGAACCCATCCCTGTGTCCTCATGAACCAACGGCCCCATCCCTGTGTCCCCATGTTCCCATCCCTATCCTGGTGCCCCATGGCCCTGATCCCATGCACATCCTAATGTCCCCATGGCCCCATGAACCCACAGCCCCATTCCCATCCCTGTGTCCCCATGATCCTGTGTCCCTGTGTCCCCAGGGCCCCATCCACACCCCGCTGCTCCCTCCCAGGCTCTGCCATTGCTGCTGCCATGGAGAGATCCCCGTCACTGAGGGACTGCAGGATAGAAATCCCAAAGGTTAATCTATCCATTATTATAAATATTTATAAATGGGTTGGATAAATCATACTGTGTAATTATCTACCTAGCTAGTCAAGCCATTAGGACATTAAATAGCACAAATCAGAACTCATTTGGTTCATCATGAGCCTGATATTGTTATGAAACAGCTGAGCAGTGCTGTGAACCTTCCAGGGCTTTCAGGGCAGGCAACTTCAGCTGTGAGGGGTGGTGGGCCTGGAGAACTGGAAAACCAGGGAGGTTTGGTTAAAACCTGACTGTCTGTAACAGGCACTGAAAGGTTTCACCAGCACTGAGTCAAATGTGAACTGACCAGCAAAACTGAAATGTGGTGTTGGAACTTCTACAGCCTCTGTTGGCAGCATTTTATTTCTGGTGCTCACACAAAGTGCAGCCAGCTTTACTCGATGCTGCTTGTGATGATGGGTTGATTGTGGGGGAGGCAGCACCTTGTTTTGCCCCAAAGGCTTTTGGGGCTGCCCCAGCCAATGGCACAGACACTGTCCCTAAGGAGAGTTTCCCCTGTGTGCTTTCCATGTGGCCACTTCCTGAGCTCCCATGGGATTCTCCAGCTGTTCCTTGAATGCTCCTGAGAACACGTGGGTAACACCCAGCTGTGAGCCTTGTGTGCTGTGGGAGGCTTTTGGACCACGATTCTGGCATTCCTGGGCTGCAAGGAGCCTCCTTTCCAACCCCATCCAGCCTTCCTGTCAATGCTCCTTGTGGGTGCCTTCCAGCTCAGGCTATTCTCTGATCCCCTCTGCCCTTTCCATCCCAAGGAGACAGAGAAAGGCTGGGATCTGATGGCATTTGCTGGGATCTGATGGCATTTGCTGGGATCTGATGGCATTTGCTGGGATCTGATGGCATTTGCTGGGTTTGGGCAGCTGAAGGAGAGGAAATGCTGGGATCTGATGGCATTTGCTGGGTTTGGGCAGCTGAAGGAGAGGAAATGCTGGGATCTGATGGCATTTGCTGGGTTTGGGCAGCTGAAGGAGAGGCCCAGGGCCTGCCCTTCAAACTGAGCTGGGCCTGGGCTTTTACATTTCACACAACCCCTGGCAAGAAAAGCAAAACCAAACACCCCAAAGCAAACAGGAGGGGGATTGTGGGTTTGGAATTACCCAAAGTAACACAGCTCTTGTGGCTCTGTAAGTTGGGGATGGGGTAGAAGTTGGATTGCTGGGGGTGGATTCATGGATGTGGCAGGAAGGTGTGGAAGTGGTGCTGGAGAGGATGAGCAGAATTCCTCAGTGGGAGTCATTGGACACTATTTATCTCATCTATTAAAAGAGAAAACTCTCTATGGTGTTTCCACTCAAAGCTGATTTCTGCAAACAAACAGAAATTTTGGGTTTTTCAGACCAAGCTGAAATCCCCTCACTCCTGGCTCAGCTGGATGGGGAGAACCCCTGGATTTGGAGGATCCCTGGCAGGATGTGTGCTGTTCCTGCTGAGTTCTGTGTGCTCCTGGGCACTGTCCCTGTGCAGGGCAGGGATGTGGGGTGTCCATGGCAGGATGTGTGCTGTTCCTGCTGAGTCCTGTGTGCTTTGTTCTGTGTGCTCTGGGCACTGTCCCCGTGCAGGGCAGGGTTTGGGGTGTCCATGGCAGGATGTGTGCTGTTCCTGAGCCCTGTGTGCTTTGTTCTGTGTGCTCCTGGGCACTGTCCCTGTGCAGGGCAGGGTTTGGGGTGTCCATGGCAGGATGTGTGCTGTTCCTGGGTTCTGTGTGCTTTGTTCTGTGTGCTCTGGGCACTGTCCCTGTGCAGGGCAGGGTTTGGGGTGTCCATGGCAGGATGTGTGCTGTTCCTGGGTTCTGTGTGCTTTGTTCTGTGTGCTCTGGGCACTGTCCCTGTGCAGGGCAGGGTTTGGGGTGTCCATGGCAGTTTGTGTGCTGTTCCTGAGCCCTGTGTGCTTTGTTCTGTGTGCTCTGGGCACTGTCCCCGTGCAGGGCAGGGTTTGGGGTGTCCATGGCAGGATGTGTGCTGTTCCTGGGTTCTGTGTGCTTTGTTCTGTGTGCTCTGGGCACTGTCGCCATGCAGAGCAGGGTTTGGGGTGTCCATGGCAGGATGTGTGCTGTTCCTGAGCCCTGTGTGCTTTGTTCTGTGTGCTCTGGGCACTGTCGCCATGCAGAGCAGGGACATGGGGTGTCCATGGCACTGAGCCTGCCCAGCCTTTGTGGAGCACAGAGAGCTCTGGGCTGGCAGGGATGTTCAGGATGCTGCTGCTGCTGTGTTTGCAGGGTTCCCCTCCCCAGGAATGCCCTTTAGGCTCCAGGCTGGGATTGGCAGCGCCGGCACCCAGAGCAGGAGCAGCCTGGGGGTACCACAGCTGACACCCCCAGGCAATGCAGATCTGAGCAGCAGCTCGGGGGTGCAGCGCCGAGCCCAGGCTGGGGCCGCTGCTTTCTGCGCGCAGATTGGAGAGCCGGCTCCGCTCTGACATTTAAATACCAGCCATGGAAAGGAGGCAGGGACTCCTCGGAGCGCGCTCCTCTCCCGGCGGCTGCGTGCGGCTCCCACCGGCGCTGCCGCCGCTCCTGCACATGTGGCTGAGGAAGGAAAAACCTTTTGCATTGCATAACCAGCCTGGATTTCTCTGGAGAGCCGCGGCTCCTGCAGCAGTTGGCAGAAATTGCCGCGTTTCAGAAGTTGTTTGTTTTACCTGTGCATCAAACTCCAACTTGTGTTTTTATTCCCCCAGTATATTGCACGTCCCGCTTGTGGGAAGAAGCTGCCTCCACATTCCAGTTAAATTGTGTTTCACACTGTGCCTAAATACGTTCAGCGAGATGAGGTTCAAACAATTAAATGTGTCTTCCATGATTTTCCCTCTGTTCGTCCAGTAGCCTAATAATTATCCCAACTGTTTTAATATGACTCGCACGGCGTTGTCAATTTATTTAGTTGGAATTAGTTTTCTATTTCTTCTTGTAAGTGTTGCCTGTTTACTTAACAATATTTGGCTTTGCCTAATGATATGTACAGAAGACAGGGCTAAGTGGAACATCAGCTGTTTACATCAGCTCCAACAATTAATGCATGTTAATTTTTAATTACAGTGATTGTACTGGAGGCAGAATGTATGTTTTCTCACAGAACAGATGTAGCAGTCAGCTTTGCTGGGGAACAGGCAGATCGATGGGCTGGGGCTGCTGCCAGCCCTGGGCTGTGCTGCTGCTGTGTCCCCCTGTGGTCCCCAGGAGCCTCTGCTGTGTCCCCCTATGGTCCCCAGGAGCCTCTGCTGTGTCCCCCCCTGTCCCCAGGAGCCTCTGCTGTGTCCCCCCGTCCCCAGGAGCCACAGCAGGGTCCTCACGCACAGGTGGGACAGCTCTGGGGTCCTCGGGGGTTCCTTGCCCCAGCCATCCCAGTGGGTGCTCTCTCTGCCCCAGAGGGAGCTGCAGGGCAGCAGAAAAGCTCATTTTGGGTGGGATTTACTGGAAACCCTCAGTGGGCAGCAGCAGGAGTTGGTGGCATTACACGACCAGGGCTGTGTCTCTTGGGTACCAATGCGTTGGAGGATTTTGTTGTGGCTGTGAAGGGCAGGAGCCGTGGGCTAAAGGGAGCCAGGGCATGGCAGATGCTGGGGAAGGATGGGGGTGAGACCCCAGGGCAGCTGGGGGGGCCCAGGCCCACAGAATCCCACATCTCTGAGCTCTACTCAGTTACCTTTCCATCCCAGGTGACTTCACACCCTCAGCTGTTTCACTCTCTTGTGTCAGGTTGCTTTTGCCTCCAGCACATTTGGAGTTCTCACCAGGCAAATCCTTATAAAAAATGAACTTATCAGAATTAATTATTTTAAGCAGAAAGCTGGTGTAATTCCAGGGTGGTGCAGGGAAATAAGAATCGAAATTAAAACATGCATCCCCTAATTGGTGTTAGAGTAATTTCCATCAGCAGAGCAGAGTTGCCAGACTGAACTTAAAGCTGATCCTGCTGCACAACATCTTCACCCCCACGTGCACCCTGGCACCTATTGGGGATCTCAGCAGGTATTAAAGAATTTAAAGAGTACAAATACTGCAGGTAACAGACTCCTCGTGTACAAACCGCAGTATTCATCACAATGCCACCTCATGAGCCATAAAAATGAATCATGGTGCTCTCACAAGGCATTATGAGCAAGTTCATCCTGGCTGAGAGGAGAACCTGCTGGGTCTGGTGTCTCTCACAGCCCCCACGCACCAGCACTTGCTGGGGAGAAGGGAAAAACCCAGGGAATGGTTCCAAAGGCAGAGCAGGGTGGGGTGGGTGGTGTGGAGAAGCTCTTCCCTGTTTGGAGGCGAGGGGCTGGCCAGGCTCCCAGAGGAGCTCTGGGGTTTGTGCCCATGCACAGGTGGGACAGTCCTGGAGCCCAGGGCAGCTGCAGGACACAATTCCCTGGGGAAATCCCCCATTCCTGGCAGTGAACTGCTGGAGAGCCTTGCTCCCTGTGCCAGCAGCAAGAGGTTAATGGGAGCAAGGTGCTCTGATGTGATCATCTCTGTTAGGGAAAGGACACAGAGGAGTTACTCCCTTATTGACCTGGGAGCCCAGTGGGGCTCAGTGCTGCAGTGTTGGGGCTCCTGGCTCCCCCTTCTCCCTGTTCCCCTTTTCCCAGCTCTGGCAGGGCTCAGAGGTGGTGCTGGGCTCACCTGGGAAATGCTGAAGTGCTGCCCAGAGCTGCTGGGCAGCATCACTCACGGGAGGCAATCCCTCCCTCCCATCCCATCCCCTGGCAGAGGGCACAGTGCTCTGGGCACTAATTGCACTAATTGGTGTCTCTGCTGGGGTGCAATGGGGTGGTTTCAGTGTCCCTGCCACACTGAGGGGTGCAATGGGGTGGTTTTCATGTCCCTGCCACCCTGAGGGGTGCAATGGGGTGGTTTCAGTGTCCCTGCCACACTGAGGGGTGCAATGGGGTGGTTTCAGTGTCCCTGGTGCAATGGGGTGGTTTTCATGTCCCTGCCACACTGAGGGGTGCAATGGGGTTGTTTCAGTGTCCCTGGTGCAATGGGAGGTGCAATGGGGTGGTTTTCATGTCCCTGCCACCCTGAGGGGTGCAATGGGGGGGTCTCAGTGTCCCTGGTGCAATGGGGTGGTTTTCATGTCCCTGCCATGCTGTGGCTCTCAGGGTTTGGGGTTCCCATCCCCTCTGGCTGGGGTGCAGGGGATCAGCAGCAGCAGCAGCACCCCTGGCTGGGCTCCTCTGCTGCAGCGTGCACAGAGAACAGCAAATGGGAATATTCTCCAAATATTTCCAGCAAAGTAGTGGACAGCAAATGGGAATATTCTCCAAATATTTCCAGCAAAGTAGTGGACAGCAAATGGGAATATTCTCCAAAGAGTGCCTTTGAGGGGTTGGTCAGCCTGCAGCTGTTGGTGCCTCGCTGGCTCTTTCCAGGACCCTGGTACAGCTGCTCTGTGCTGGGCTGGCTGTGATGCCCCAGCCCTTTGCTCAGCTCCCTGGACACACCTTCTAGCTGGGAAATAGCCTCTAACATAAAATCATGAATCTTAGGGGCTTTATAACCCCTGAAATATCTGGGGGGTTTATAACCCCAGATCCCCGTGCCTGCAGTTCCTTTATGTGGTGCAGAAGTTTCGTGCACAGCTGTGGGTTAATAGTTACTAAGAATAATTATTTCCTGGTGTGCGTTCTTTTCCCAAATTTTCTCCCAGCCTTTCTAAATTTAACTTCCCAGATGTTTCACCTATTCCATGGTGAGATGAAGCAGCTCCAAAGAGCAGGGCTGGGTGCCCCAGGGATGGTGCTGCTTCCAAAGGGGACCTGCTGCTCCCCTTCCCTGCCCTTGGAGCTGGATCAGCAAACCTCCCACCTCTGAGGGGCTGGGCAGAGGTGCTCAGGGTTTGAAAACAGCTCCTCATTACAAACAGCAGCGTTCCCTTCAGCCAGGGCAGGCTGGTGGCCCAGCCAGGTCCCACATTCTCCACCATTTGTGAGGGATCCCATTTCCTGTGTGTGAGGTGTTGAAATGACCCCTGAAGCACTGGCTGGGAGCAGAAGGGAGGGATCATTCTCCTGTGCTCCAGGTACCTTGGACTTTTGGTACCTTTTGGATTCCCCATCACAAGAGGAGCATTACTCATTGTGCTTTTAAATAAAACCCAGATTGTGTGAACGTTTACAAGAGAGATGATGCCTTTTTGCTCTTTATGGCAAAACATTGCTCTAAACCCTTTTTTTTTTTTTGTGGACTTCTTTCAAAGTTATCATTTCCAAGCGCCCGTTTTCATTCTTGACTTATATGAGCTCAGGCACAGAGATGAGACTGGAATGATTAAGGTTTTCTCTCCAGCACAGGAGTAGTTTGCATGTCTGGTATCTGGGCTTTTTAAATGGTTCTGGGGAATGAGGGACACACAAAATCACTTTGGGGTTGGTTGTTGGGGTTTTTTTTCTTTTTTCTTTTTTTTCTTTTTTTTTTTTTTTTTTTAGCAAAGCAACAGTATCTAAAATTAGTGTCCTATAATCTATATTTCAGAAAGACAGCAAATATATTAGTCCAGGGGGAATGCATCATTTTAAATGAAAAATCGATAAATAACAGCATTTGGTGGGTTTTTAATGTTAAAATATGTTCCTTTTTAATTAGTCATTATATGTATTGATTGATGCTTACTGTACTTGTGATGCCTTTCCTTCAGGGCTTTGTGTATTTCATAGATTGGGAGATGTAAAAATACTTTAAATCAAAGCAGTAAAATAAGCGTAGTTAGAGGGAGAACACGGGGGTTTTTTCTTCATTTACATTCATTACATATTATGAGTTTAATTACCTCCCTCAAATAATCCCAGGCTGAGGGGATGATGCTGGAGAAGGCGTACTTCCATGATGATTTTATTGATTGTGACTGATGGATGGCATCAACATTTCATAGTGAAGAATCATGGTTTTGTTACATCAGGAAAATTAAATTGGGAGAGTTATTTTCTTTCCCAGTGATAGTGGCAGTTAGAATATTTCACCTGTAATGAGATGTGTGCGTTATGTGCCATAGTGAACCACTGCTGAGCCATTAAATATATGTAAATGAAGAGAAACACAAGAGAGCCTGGGCATAATAACGTGCAGAACAGAGAAATGGATCCTGGAAAGTGATTAATTTATTTGATGATGCCTCAAGTGAGGAATTTTAGGTCACAAATGAAGTGACAGAATGACAAATTACCATTTTAAAGAATTTACTGGGCATCATTACTGAACAATTGTCAGGTAGTTTATGGTGGCTGAGAAGATGGTATAAATATAGATCTTTTCCTTATCTGAGATGAATTATTAATCACCTTTTTAAAAATCTTTGTGAGTGATGGTTGGCTGTCTGATTGGAAATAATGTGTTCTACAATTTTAACTAAATTCTAATATGATGTGTAACAGGAATCTTTACAATTAAAGTCTCAGCGGAGAGTGGTAGGAGGTTTACAGTCAATTGCAGTTTTAATGTGATGAAAGAGGAGGAATTCTCCAGCATATTTCAATAGGTTTCCTTAGGTATATTATCCCTGCTGTGATGTTATTCAAATGTTTACAGTTTATTTTCCTTTGAAAAATGACATTCAGATACTCAAATTGTTTTCCTGGGTTTATTAGTTAATGAAAATGAAATTCCGGTAATTACTGCCTGCCATGACATTGGGGGCAGCAAGGGGCTGTGGCAGGGGCTGGGAGCATGGGCCCTGCATCCTGAGGGGCTCCAGGGACACCACGTCCCTTCCCATGAGCGCCATGTCCCTTTCCTGGTGGTGGTGGCCGTGTCCCTTTCCTAGCAATGGCAGTGTCCCTTTCCATGGCCATGTGTCCCTTTCCTAGCAATGGCAGTGTCCCTTTCCATGGGCACCATGTCCCTTTCCTAGCAATGGCAGTGTCCCTTTCCACGGCCATGTGTCCCTTTCCTAGCAATGGCAGTGTCCCTTTCCATGGCCATGTGTCCCTTTCCTAGCAATGGCAGTGTCCCTTTCCATGGCCGTGTGTCCCTTTCCTAGCAATGGCAGTGTCCCTTTCCATGGCCATGTGTCCCTTTCCTGATGATGGCAGTGTCCCTTTCCATGGGCACCATGTCCCTTTCCTGATGATGGCAGTGTCCCTTTCCATGGGCACCATGTCCCTTTCCTGAGAGTGGCCGTGTCCCTTTCCATGGCCACCATGTCCCATCCCTGGCAGTGGCCGTGTCCCTTTCCCTTTCCATGGCCACCATGTCCCTTTCCATGGCCACCATGTCCCATTCCTGGCAGTGGCCATGTCCCTTTCCATGGGCACCATGTCCCTTTCCTGGCGGTGGCCGTGTCCCTTTCCCTTTCCATGGCCACCGTGTCCCTTTCCTGGCGGTGGCCGTGTCCCTTTCCCTTTCCATGGCCGCCGTGTCCCTTTCCTGGCGGTGGCTCCATGCAAAGCGCGCACAGGACCCACGCAGGGCTGGAGTCACTCCTGGACCTGCCGAGTGCTGTCCCAGGCCCATCCCGTGTGCAGGACGGGGAATCCTCTTCCCTGTGCCTCGGAGCAGGCCTGGGGTCCCTGCTGGGGCATTTCCTGAAGCTGGAAATGTTCCTGAGGTTTGGAATGCTGTGTGTGTGCTCTTCATTGTGGTATTTTCTGGGGTCCCCGCTGTTGGAAGGAAAGATGAATCCGACTCCATGTTCTTAGAAGGCTAATTTATTGTTATTATATTATATTAAAGAATGCACTACTAAACTATACTAAACAATACAGAAATTATACTTACAGAAGGCTAAACGATAATAATGAAAAACTCATGACTCCTTCCAGAGCCTCGACACAGCCTGGCCATGATTGGCCATTAAGTCAAAACAATTCACACGTTGGATAAACAATCTCCAACCACTTTCCAAAGCAGCAAAACACAGAAGAAACTGATCAGATCATTATTGTTTTCCTTTTGCTCTGAGGCTTCTCAGCTTCCCAGGAGAAGAATCCTGGGCAAGGGGATTTTTCAGAAAACAGGAATGTGACACTTTATTGCTTCCTGGGGATTTGGAGGTTTCCCCCTTGAGGTGTGCACAGCTATAAATAGTTGGATATTCCCACACACACTTTGAGGGGACAGCAGGCACTCACCAAAGTGCCCAAAAAGGGGATTCGCTCTCCATTTCTCTATAGAATTTATTAATGCATCTGCTTCTCACACTGCTAAAATTCCATGTTTTTCTGACCACCCTTTGAATTCAAAAGTACTGAATGAATCAGGATAAATAGAGCTGCACCATCATTAAGAATAGGATTTTTTCATTAAAATTAATTAAAACAAATTAAATTTTTAAAAATTAATTTTCCCCCCATATTGTTAGTTAACTTAGTGACTGATTTGTAAAAATCCCCTGCTCTGGTGGGATTGCACCAGTGTGTAGTTGTGGAGCTCTGGGTCTTAACTCCTGTTTTGGGGGCTGTGTTCAGCCTTGGGAGGGGAGTAGGTGCCCAGAAAGTGGATGCAGGGCTGGAAGCACCCTTGGAATCTGCTTGAAAAATCTCTGGTTAAGCCCTGTCCTTTTGGAGGCAATTTCCTTTTCATTTTATAATTTTATACTAAACTTTTTAAATTTTAGATTTCCTTCTGTGTGCATTGACAAAGTAGCTCTAGAATTAGAAAAAGCAATAAAATTAAGCCATGTTGACTTTTCTATCACTATTTTGCATCGCCAAAGGGGGAGTAAATCCAAGGGAATTTATCTGGACCCACTTGTGAAGAATTTCTGGGGGTTTTTCTCTCTGACAAGGGTTTGACACTCAGCTGCTTTGCTTTTCCTGCACTGGGCTCTTGGAGCAGATTCCCTGCTCCTGCCGTGGTGGTGCTTCCATGGAACTGCAAGTTTGGCAGGAAAAGAAGCAGCCCTGGCCTTCAGAAGGAAACCCAGGTGATGAGGCTGCTGGGTTTCAGTTTGTGTGAGAATCACACAGGTGATGAGGCTGCTGGGTTTCAGTTTGTGTGGAGAATCACACAGGGGATGAGGCTGCTGGGTTTCAGTTTGTGTGAGAATCACACAGGTGATGAGGCTGCTGGGTTTCAGTTTGTATGGAGAATCACACAGGGGATGAGGCTGCTGGGTTTCAGTTTGTGTGAGAATCACACAGGGGATGAGGCTGCTGGGTTTCAGGTGTTGTGGAGAATCACACAGGGGATGAGGCTGCTGGGTTTCAGGTGTTGTGGAGAATCACACAGGGGATGAGGCTGCTGGGTTTCAGGTGTTGTGGAGAATCACACAGGGGATGAGGCTGCTGCATTTTGGTTTGTATGGAGAATCACACAGGGGATGAGGCTGCTGGGTTTCAGTTTGTCTGGAGAATCACACAGGTGATGAGGCTGCTGCGTTTCAGTTTGTGTGAGAATCACACAGGTGATGAGGCTGCTGGGTTTCAGTTTGTCTGGAGAATCACACAGGTGATGAGGCTGCTGCATTTCAGTTTGTGTGAGAATCACACAGGTGATGAGGCTGCTGGGTTTCAGGTGTTGTGGAGAATCACACAGGTGATGAGGCTGCTGGGTTTCAGGTGTTGTGGAGAATCACACAGGTGATGAGGCTGCTGGGTTTCAGTTTGTATGGATAATCACACAGGTGATGAGGCTGCTGCGTTTCAGTTTGTGTGAGAATCACACAGGGGATGAGGCTGCTGGATTTCAGTTTGTGTGGAGAATCACACAGGTGATGAGGCTGCTGGGTTTTGGTTTGTATGGAGAATCACACAGGGGATGAGGCTGCTGGATTTTGGTTTGTGTGGAGAATCACACAGGGGATGAGGCTGCTGGATTTCAGTTTGTGTGAGAATCACACAGGTGATGAGGCTGCTGGATTTCAGTTTGTGTGAGAATCACACAGGTGATGAGGCTGCTGGATTTTGGTTTGTGTGGAGAATCACACAGGTGATGAGGCTGCTGGGTTTCAGTTTGTGTGAGAATCACACAGGTGATGAGGCTGCTGCATTTCAGTTTGTATGAAATTGTGGGGCAGCTCTGGGGGAAATTTGTGAAATTTGGCTCCCACAGAACCATCCTGGTCCTCAAATTCTGAGCTCCTCACTCAGTGAGACTCAAATCTGACTAACTCCCAGTTACACATCCCATAGAAAATGTAATATTGAATAAAACCCACTCTCTGCCCTATAACCCTGACTGGACACAGCCTTTTAGGGGGAGGAAAAAATGAGGAAGTGTAGAAACATTTGTAGTGCAAAACAGGAGGCTCCAATTTATTCTCTGCCTCTGCAGAATGAGGAGAGTTTTCCCTCAGACTCAGAAAGGAACAAATTTGGAGCCCCCTACAAAGGAGCAGCTTTTCCCAAGGTTTTTTCCATGGAAAAGCTGGCAGCCTGTGAATGGAGGAGGCTTATTCTGCTCCAGCAGAATTCCAGGAGTGCCTGGAGCTGCTGCAGAATTGTGGCTCCATTTCACTCTCCTCTTTCTGTCAGATGATCTGCTTTGTTTTCCACAATTTCTTTTATTCCCCAAAATGTTCTGTAGCAGTGTTAGATTTCTGATACGTGACACTGTGTTAATTTGTGGCTTTTTCTCTGTAGGGAAGCCTTGATGAGAAATTATTGCAATTTGTGAAAGCTTTATTTGTGCTGCTGATGACTCAAAAGTTAGAAATGCTGCTCTGCTGTGATTACTGGCCTTAAAAAAATGACACAAATGAAAGTGGGATTTTTTGATTCCAGCAGAAGGACTTTGTTTGAGGCAGAGAATAGAAGTATTTTTTATCATTAGCTTTCACTCATTTCAGAGGAGCTGGGCTTGTTAATAACTTTAAATGACACAATGAATCTGAAATATTAATCCACTTAGTGCTCTTCTAAGGACATGGAAAAGCAAATGCCAAGCAAGAAGCCCTGGGAGCTTTGGGAAAGGAGGGAGTTAAAAATACAGAGCTGGGGACAGAGGAAATAGAAAAACACAGGGAATTTTCTTCACCTGAATATCCTGGGAAGCTGTGACCAAAAGGAATCCACATGCTGCCTGCAGGAAATGCTCAGGTGGGAAGGGAAGGGCTTGGCTGGGACACAAGGATGATTCCAAAGCAGGATCCCCATCCCAGATCCCCAAATGGGGCATTTTGGAAAGGCCACAGAAAAGTAGAGACCGAGGGGGAAAGTGCTAGAAGTTTCTCTTTGCAGTTTACTTTTTGAGTTGTTTTTTTTTAAGGAGTCTCAAAATGAATCTGGGAAAATTAGAAGGGGAATTTACATGGTATTTGAGGGATTTCCTTGGTTTTACAAATATTTTATCTTTTCTAATAAAAAAACCATTAGGAGGTGTGAAAGGAGGGCGAGAAAAGGTCAGGCTGTGCTCTCGTTTGCTCTGGTCTAAGTCCAGCCCAGCCCCTTTAATATCAGTGCAGCCACTCTGGATTTGTGGGACTGCACAGCCAGCCCTGCTGGGGGATGGCTGCAGACACTGAAGGTGCAGGGATTCAGCTCCTGTGCTGAATTGGGCAAGGGGAGGCTCTGGGACCCCTCAGAGCTGGGCAGGTTTGGGGCACAGAGAGGGGAAACAGCCGGGGGCTCAGGGGTGTCGCAGACATCTTTTATGGAAAATCCTTTCCTTAGGAATTTTTCCTTCTGAGAAGCTGAGAGGCCTCAGGAACAAAATGTACCCAATGGTTATCTGCTGCTGTGGAATGCAACAGGTGCATCTGGGATTGGGCTCATGTGGTTGTTTCTAATTAATGGCCAATCACAGCCCAGCTGGCTCAGATAGAGAGCCGAGCCACAAACCTTTGTTATCATTCTTTCTGATTCTATTCTTAGCCAGCCTTCTGATGAAACCTTTTCTTCTATTCTTTTAGTACAGTTTTAATATAATATATATCATAAAATAATCAATCAGCTTGTGAAACATGGGGTCAGATCCTGGTCTCTCCCCTCATTCAAGAACCCCTGTGAACACCAGCACACAGTGGGGCACAGCAGAGTCCCGGTGGGGCTGGATGGAGCCAGGAATAACCTTGGTTTGGGGTGTCTGTGGGATCATGGAAACACAGAATTCCTGGGGTGGAGGGGTCCTGAAAGGGCATCCCATTGCCACCCCATCCATGGGCAGGGACAGGGTCCTCACCAGCACCACTCTGGGGGCTGCTAAATGAAAAACAGGCAATCCTGGGAAAACAGGATCAGGGAAAAACTGTCTTGGGTGCTGTTTTAAATTCTAGATAATTTTACATGAATTGCCCTTGAATTGTTAGCTCTGCACTGTGTCAGACAGCCCCGCAGTGCTGCAGGGCCATGGTGCTGTGGATGCCTGGGGGTGTTTTGGGCACAGGCTCCAGCAGCAGCTCACTCACTGCTGGCAGGGGTCCCAGGGGAGAGAAAGGGGGGAAAGCAGCAGGAACTGGTGCAAACTGGGCGAGGCAGAGGGTCTGGGAGCCCACCCTGGGCTGGGCACAGCAGCCTCTGTGTTCTGCTCTCCCCACCCTCTGCCTGCTTTTCCCCGTCTTGTGCTTACAGTTTTAAGAAGTGTTACTTCTCTGGAGCAGCAGGAATTCGGTTTGTGCATCAGTGGTGTCTCTGAAACTCGTGATGTGCAGTTGGTGTTATCTCTGTGCATATCAGAGAGAGGAACTGGGAGACCCCTGCCTTGGTTTGTTTGGTTTTAGAGGCATGGAAGTTACACTTGGGCTGGGCCTTTCTGAGGAGTTGATTTGTAGGGAGATTTTGTTCATTGGGGTTTTTTGGGGGGGTTGGTTTTTTGGGGTTTTTTTTTTTTTTTGTTTTTTGGGGGGGGATTTTTTTGTTGGTTTGGTTTTTTGTTTGCTTGGGGTTTTTTGTTGTTGTTTTTGGGTTTGTTGGTTTTGTTTTTTAAATCTTGGGTTGTATTTGGCAATATCTAGTCCAAGACACAGAAGCAGAAAGCCTGTGAGTAACCATGTGTGGCTTCACAGTTTATAAAGGATAAAATATTGGGTTTCTATGTAGATTTTCCAAAAGCAGCCAAGTTTTTTCTTTGCCAGATGTGTGAAGAGTTGTGTGGGTGGCACTTGTGATGTTCCTTGCCCCCAGCTGCAGAGCTGAGGTGTCTCTGGATGGTTCCCTGTTCTCCTTTCCTCATTCTCCCCTTTCCTCCCCTCAGCCCCATATCCTTGCAATGTTTATCTGTGTTTTCCAGCTGAGGGAGTGTCCCTGGTGTTTTCAGTGGCACCAAGTGACACAAATGACACCGTGGTGCAGTATTTTATCACTGTGACCCAAATTTAGGTCGTGACGGGGGCCTGAGGAAGAGCATGGTAGAAACGCAATTGTCGCAGACAATCATCTTTTATGGAAAATCCTAATCCTTTCCTCAGGAATTTTCCTCCTGAGAAGCTGAGAGGCCTCAGGAACAAAATGTACCCAATGGTTATCTGCTGCTGTGGAATGCAACAGGTGCAGCTGGGATTGGGCTCATGTGGTTGTTTCTGATTAATGGCCAATCACAGCCCAGCTGGCTCAGACAGAGAGCCGAGCCACAAACCTTTGTTATCATTCTTTCTTTGCTATTCTATTCTTAGCCAGCCTTCTGATGGAATCCTTTCTTCTATTCTTTTAGTATAGTTTCAATATAACATATACCATAAAATAATCAATCAGCCTTGTGAAACATGGAGTCAGATCCTCGTCTCTCCCCTCATCCAAGAACCCCTGTGAGCACCACCATCACATGCAGTAATGTCTTGGATGAGTTTTTTTGGCAATCCCAGACTGGCTTGTGTTGGAAGGGACCTTAAATCCCACCAGGGCCACCCCTGCCATGGCAGGGCCACCTCCCACTGTCCCAGGGCTGGAGCAGCCCCAGGTCCCTGGCTTGGCCCTGGAGCTGCTGAGTGCAGCTGTTGGGAGAGAGAGAGTGAGCTGCCTTTTCCAGGGCACTTATGCAAATGGCAGCAAAGAACAGGACAAATAAATACATTTATTGCATTTATTTTTCCTCTTGCCCAGGCCATGCTGGGGAAAGGTGTGAGCCCAGAGCTCTGGGAATAGAATTTGCAAAGGTCAAAGATTGCTCACAGAATTCATAAATGCCCCTGCTTAACGCAACTGCCCAATTAATCTTCATGAGTAACTTACCAAACACTTCTCATCTCGTGTCAGACAAACTGGTACCCATTAGAAAAGCCTTTTCTCAGATTTCTGCCTTTGGGAGGACAAGTTTTGGGATATAAACACCTTTTGTTACAGGATGAGTTACAAATCATCCTGGTGGCCCGGGCAGTGCTTGCATTCAATGCTTTTAGGGTTATTTTCCAACCCAAATGAGTCTGATTCCAAGCTGTACCTCCTTGGAACCAGGAGTTTCCCGTGGTTCAAAGGGCAGTGCTGATGAGATGAGGGTTGGTACCAAGGCCAGGGGTTCAGGAATTTCCTGCACCCAATTTTGGAGGAGAATGGCTGCAGGCGAGCTTTGCTCAAGGCTTATGTGCCTGCTCCTGGTCACTGATCTCAGTGGGAATGAAGCTGAGCTGCTGGGGGCTCCACAAGGAATTCCTCATTTTCCTCGATGAGACAGATTGGGTTGACCACACGTTTCTTCTCTTTTTGCGTGGCATTGCTGGAGTTTTCCCTGAGCAAGGCCAGCTTTCCTGAGCTCACTCAAAGCATGAGCCACGGCACCTGGATGAGAGGAAGAGCTGGAATGGGTCTGGAGAGGAGGAAATGCAAGAAGCGCTGACAAAATTATATTTATTGGGGGTTTTTAATTTCTGTTCATGCATATTGGTTAAAATATGAGTGACTGTAAAACACAAGGAACTGAAGACAGGTTTGAATGCCAGGGTTCAGGGCTGTAGGGATCCTCTGAGGGCTGGACCTTGAACTCCTTGAGTGTGTCTGGAAGGCAAAGCTGTTAAAGAGCATCGGGAGTGTTTGTGTGCAGTTTGTGGGGAGGTGGGAGGGAAAGGAGCTGCAGGTACAGGTGGCTCTGATCATGGCAATGCCTTGAAAATCGCCCATTAGTTCTGTCTAATAGGCTTATTCTGAGCATAATGGTTCTGCATATCTTTGGAAGATTCACTCCAAAGTCTCAGCATTTGCCGTGTCTTGCCTGGAGAAAAATCGCTGCGCTTGAAAATCAGGAATTGTCAGTGAGCGTTGTCAAAACAACTTTATTTTATCAAGTCAAGATAATGTTGAGAGAAGTCTATACCCACTTTAATTGCTTTGACATTCAATTAGCAAGACATTCTACTCCTCTCCAATGGAGTGAGCTTCTGTGTGGCTCACAGGAAAACCCGGCTGGAAAAGCACCAGGGGAAGTCGTGGGGGCCACGTTCCAGCCCAGCTCCTGCTGATGGGCTGGACCTGCCCCACTCCCCACTCCTAGAAATTCCCAAGAAACTTCATCCAGTGCTTAACTCTCCCATATTGGTGTTGGTTTTTTTTTTTTTTTTTCTCCTTCTGCATCTCCTTTGTAGCAATTTAAATCCCTTTTTTTTTCCCCCCCCAATTCCACCATATACATAAAAAAACTGATTTTCCTCCCGTCTCTGCCACAGCTGTTGCCACACTTGAAAATTGTTATCGTGTCCTCCCCTAAGTGCTCTTTTTTTTAGGATAAACAACCCCAATTCTTTTAATCTCTGCTCAGGTGTCAGGTTTTGCAGGGCTCTGATTAATTCCGTGGCGTTGCTGGAGGTGCATTATGCCGGGTGAATAATGGCCCTTGTCCCCCAGGATAGGTCATTGCTACCCGTGGCCGGATATTTATTCATTTAATCACCAGCCCAGCCCGCCAGGAGCCTCAGGAAAGGGGGGAATGAATCCTGAGCAAGAGCTTTGGAGCTTTGGAGGGAGCCTTGGCACTTGTTGCTCGTGGTGTGTCCAATGAGTGACCCCAGGAGGGGCAAATCCCTGAACTCAGGGAGGAGCTGGGGAGTTGTGCCATGTTCTGGTGCTCAGGCCCCCCAGGCTTGGCCTGCAGGGAGCTTTGCTCACCCTGGGGAAGCTGGAAGGGTTTTGAAGTTCTATCCAAATGAAAGGGTTTGTGCCAGCATTGTGGTGGGTGCTGGGGCAGGTCTTGTTGAGAGCCTCTGCAGGTTTGCAGGCGCCCAGGAGCTCTGGAGGTGTGCTGGAATCAATGCAAATGTCACAGACCCCTCCACTGCCCGCCCTTCCTCCCTCATCCTTCCCTACTCTTGCTGTAGGGCTGGCAGCTGAAGGCCAACAAGTTGCAAATATTGCAAATTTGGTACCTTCAAACCCCTGCCATAATGAACATAAAGAGTGGTGGAGCTGCTGCCCTGCTCTGTGCCCACAGACCTGGTCTGTGCTTGCTCTGGCACGCTGGAAGCAGCTCCAGTGCTCTTGGATTGCAGTTTTCCCTCTCTCTCAAAGGAAAAGAGGGTAACTGCATTTTCCTGCTGTGATGTCCTAGAGATTAACTTACCCAATTTAAATATTTGAGCTTTCCAACAGGAGGTGGGGCAGAACAGGAGAGGGAGGCTTGGATGCAGTTTCTGCACTCTGTTCTTTGCTACCCTTCATACACTGTTCTGACAAAAGCTGAATCTAGGATTTTAATTTAAAGTTAAATTTAAATTTTTGCTGTAACTTCAGGAGCCTTAATGATTTTCTTGGATTCATTAGAAATTTGTTATTTTAAAAAGCTACCGCAGTTACACCAAGGAGCAAAGTCAGTGGGTGAATGCTTTTATTGTTGGGGTTTTTTTTCCTCCCCAAAATCAGTGAAAAAACCTGAGAGAAGCGAGACAGAGTAGGAGCTAAAATAAAATGCTTGGGTGTGATTTCTCTGTTTCTTGGAACTGAAATATTTGCTAGAACCAAGTAAAGTACTGCAGTACATTTTTGTTGTTGTTGTTGTGTAACTTCAGAACTTTTCTCCCTCCCTGCCCGTGCAGGGGTGGTTTGTGGGGTGGCATCATGGAATGGTTTGGGTTGGGAGGGACCCCAAAGCCCATGGCAGGGACACCTCTCACTGCGCTCCCCTCCCAGGCGCTCCCAGCCCCAGTGTCCAGCCTGGCCTGGGATCCAGGGGCAGCCGCAGCTGCTCTGGGAATCCCAGCCCAGCCCCTCCCCACCCTCCCAGGCAGGAATTTCACCCAAATCTCCCAGCAGGCTGGGGTTTCCTCTCTCTGGTGACAGGAGGAGGAATTCTCCTGCTGGGTTAGGATTTCATGAGCTCTCCAGCCATGGTTACCCAGGCAGAGCCCATCTGGACACCTTCGGTTCCATTCTCCCAGCTCAGGCATTTTGGGCCTGGCTTTGAAAGGTGCCAAGTGCCTGCCTTGTGCAAAAAGCAGGAGAGGAGCGAATGAAATGCCAGACTTGCAGGAAATGAAGAGCAAAACTCTTTCTGGAAAACAATATTTTCTGTTCTAGCTGTGCATGTGTTAAATATTTGATATTTTGAGCTGGAGAAGCCGAATTTGCAAGTGGCAGTTGATACATGTGCATATAAAGCATTTGTCTGTCTCCAAAACAAGCCCCCAGAGAAGGATGGGGTTGAGGCAGCGTGAGAGAAGCATGGGGAGAGATCTTCAGACTTCAAAGTCTCTCCTTTTAACCCATAAATATTTACACTCCACTTCTCTCACAACATCTGCTCGAAGGAGTAGCCCTGGAATCATACATCTGACACGAACAGTGAAACTGATAAAGAGTCATAATTAATGGGAAATTTGTGAGAAATTAACTGGCTCATTTGCATGTTGAGGCTGTGCCATTTCAGAGCAGGGCTGTTGTTTGTGTGCGGGTGGGAAGGTGATCCCAGAGAGCTCCTCCTGCAGCGTGGGGGCACTCCCAGACATTTCCCAGGGTTCCAACCCTGGCATCTTGAAAAGCCCTTTGGAAACAGAGCTGTGCTCTTTTTTTCTTTCTCATTTGAAATGTGTAAAGTGATGGAATTTCTGGGCTGTAAATGAAGTCGTGTTGAGGGAAGATCTGTGGGGCCGGGCGGTGCTGCAGGGAGGGAGAGGCTGCACGAAAATGTCCCTGTCCCCAGTGAATCCCAAATGGAAAGGCCACATCACAGCCCAGCTACTGTGGCCCTGAGCTGATCCAAACTTACTGTTACTTTCAATTTTATTTTTTTTATTTGAGGTTATTTTAATTTATGTGCACACTTGGAGTGTTGGGACATGTTATCTCCTCCTCTGGGCTTCCCTTTAGTGCCAAGTGTGAGGGACAGTGGGAGGAGGGAGAAGCCCCAATGGCCTCAGGGGTTTTCATGCAGCCTCATCTCATTGTCTCCAGAGGCTCCAGTGCCCTTGGAAGTGACAGTCCCCCTGTGCTGGCACTGCTGGGGCACCTGCAGGGCTGGGGACAGCTCTGGGTCATCGTAGTGGGAGACACCCCAAGGGGCTGGAGCGTGTCCAGGGAAGGGAATGGGGCTGGGCAGGGGCTGCAGAATCCCTGAGGGAGCTGGGCAGGGGCTGCAGAATCCCTGAGGGAGCCGGGCAGGGGCTGCAGAATCCCTGAGGGAGCTGGGCAGGGGCTGCAGAATCCCTGAGGGAGCTGGGAAGGGGCTCAGGCTGGAGCCAAGGAGGATCCCCAGGGATCTTTTCCCTCTCTGGAATTCCCTGCCAGGAGGGCACAGCTGGGGGGGTCGGGCTCTGCTCCCAGGGCACAGGGACAGGAGCAGAGGGAACGGCCTCAGGCTGGCCCAGGGCAGCTCAGGGTGGGCACAGCAGGAATTTCCCCATGCAAAGGGGGCTCAGGGATTGCAGCTGCCCAGGGAGGTTTGCAGTGCCCATCCCTGCAGGTGTCCCAGGAATTGTGGAGGTGGCACTCGGGGCTCTGGGCTGGGGGCATCAGGCACAGCTGGGACTGGATCATCCTGGATGGAGTTTCCAGCATAAAGGACGATGGAATTCTGGGATTTGGGTTCAGGCTGCTGAAGCCCAGCTGGGCCTGGCTTGGGCAGCAGCTCCTCATGGGAGGTGTCTCCTGGGGGTGGCACCATCCCAAGAGCTTCCTAGGGAATGGGGCTCTTGCTTTGCTTGCTTAGAATACCAAAAATACAACCAGAAGAAAAGGATGTTGAAGCGTTTGATGCTCTCGTTTTCTCCATAACCCACATTCCTGTATGACTGATAATCTGGGCAGCAGATTTCCCAGCTGCAGGTGTGTGTGGTGCTCTCCAGGTAAAGGCACCTCTGAGCTGGAACAGACACTTCCAGGCTTTATCCTATTTATTTTTAATATTTCCCGTCGTGGCTCAGCTTTGCAGTTGTTTTAATGATAAATTGTGGCCACTGTAAACAGAAGTGCTCCAATCATGGTCTCACTGCACGTGTCTTTCATGGCTGTGCTGCCACAATAATGAGGGATGGGAGATAATGACTTAAGGAAAAAGCTCTGGATTAAGTGGGACAGTAAATTAGGCATTTATCTCTCTCCATTGGAAGCCTGTTTCCAGTTCCCTTTGAGGTCTCAGCTGAGCTCTATTTAAAAGTAAACCACGTCGTATTTCACCAAGCCAGCCCACTCCATAGAAATCAGCATATAAGCACTCACATTAAATTACCATATTACCCAGGAGGTCCTGGTTTTCAGGAAGGTCAGAGTTGAGGTATATTAGCAAGAAAAAATAAGGTTATACCATTCCATCATTTTACTGTGCATCCAGAGGGTGGAAAATTCCCGCTCCCTCTGTGGCTCTGTTTTGTTTTTTCCCTCCTGTGTGTTTTAAATTTGGGTGATTTTTGGCCATGGGAGAAGAAGAAAACGCACACCTGCAGGTCCCCCTGAGGCGAAAGGGTTGTCCTGGGGTCCTCTGAGGGGCCTTTGGCCCTGCATTCCCTCAGCATTCCCTGGGGAGCTCTGCCCAGGAGGATTCTTGGGGCTGCAGTCACGGGACCCTGGCTCTGTTTAATCTGGGGGGCTGAGCTGCTGAGAGAGGGACTGGAGGTTGCAGAAGGGAGGAAACTGTTCCCCCCAGGAGCAAATCCACCATCCTGGAGAGACAAGGAGGCTCCTAAACCATGGAAGGCTGGGATGGGTTTTGTTATCCACCATTCTGCTGAGCTGGCCTAAATTAGGCGACGTTTTTGGGTTTTTAGTCCATTTTCCAGTCCTGATTTCAGCCTAATTTGGGGGCTGGAGCAGGTGATCTCCAGAGGTCCCTTCCAGCCTGAACTGTCCTGGGGTTCTGTGTGTCTGCAGTTGTCTGGGGGGAAACAGGAGGGAATTGGCTCCTGGGTGTGTGAATCACTGAAGCGAAGCTCTGCCCATCCCTGTTCCCTCTGTTCCTGGGGATCTCTGTGAGTTCTCATGTTCAGTGCCTTGGATCTGCAGAGGGATGGCACATTTGGCAGCAGTGATTAAGGATATATATTTTCTGTGCTGGCAGAAGTATCAAAGGAAGTCTTTAACCAAAGATTTATTGGGTTTTCCCCTCTGGCCACCCTAACTTCCTGTCTGAAGGCATCTCAGGGAATGGTCCTTCTTTCCACTGCCAGCTCAGCCCTCTGGCCTTGCTTTCAATAAAAGCTCAGTGCTGGCAAGCTCATTCCCAGAAGTTTGTGCTGGAAGTTGATCTCCCAGTTAGTTCCTCCATAGGTCAGAACACCATTAATAAATTGCATTAGGTGTTGAGGCAAAGGTTGGAGAAGGCAGAATCCCAATCAGTATTTTACTTGGCCACAATATTCAATTAAAATATATAAAAATATATATTTCTGCATAGATATTTTCTCTCCGTGATGTTTTCTCGAACAAATTTTCTCTGACTTGCAAAAAGTAATGCAGAAACATATTCTCAACATTACAGAACCACAGCTGAACCCAAGCAGGGTCAGAGGGGCCAACTTTTGAGGTGTCAGCACCATGGAAGTTGATAATCAGGAACAGGAGGCTGATACCATGAAAATATCAATGATTCTAATTGCTGCCAATTCAAGTCCTGACCTTCATTTCTAACAAACTTTGCAGATTAATTCAGACCCGAGGTATTTATACAGCGTGATCTGAACTGGTTTATAACTTCCAATTTTTCAAGCCCAGGATAAGGTTGTGGGTGGAACTTTAACTGAGCAGCTCCTGAATGCTGCAGGCACAGCTGGACCTGCCCAGGGAGCTGTCTTGGCTTTTCCTTGCTGTTGTGGGACAGCCCAGCCCAGAATTCCAGGATCCCTGAGGCTGGAAAATCTTCTGAGGCCAAATCCCAGCTGTGCCCATGCCCACCCTGTCCCCAGCCCAGAGCCCTGAGTGCCACCCCCACAATTCCTGGGACACCCCCAGGGATGGGCACTGCAAACCTCCCTGGGCAGCTGCAATCCCTGAGCCCCCTTTGCATGGGGAAATTCCTGCTGTGCCCACCCTGAGCTGCCCTGGGCCAGGGCAGGGCTGCTCTGTTGCAGCTGGGCTCCTCCCGAGGTGCTCGGAGCACTGGGCTGAGCTTCCAGAGCGATGGGATGGGATGGGATGGGATGGGATGGGATGGGATGGGATGGGATGGGATGGGAATTCCAGTGGGATGCAGGTGCTGCCAGCAGCCGATCTGTGTCAGATCTTCCCCTCCAGGAGAGGACTCCTCTTCCTCTCTGCATTTCCCCTGTGCCCCAGAGCCGAGCTGCCCGCCTGCCCTGGAATTCCTGAGCTGCCTCTTTGGCAAGATTTACACCCCTAACCTTTCTGCTGGCACCTGGGACTGAACTCTGCTTCTGGAGGGAGGTGATTAAAGCCACCGTGCCCGCTCCGCTCGGTTTCTGAGCAGGGGAAGCAGCGGCTGTGCCTGAGCCAGCCTTGGGCTCGCTGCTCAGCTCAGCAGATTTTTGAATGTCAACAATTAAGAATTGCCATTAAAGAGTATCACAATCAGAGAGTATCTGCAATCCAGGCCGAATTAATGAGGTACACTGAAACCTCCACTGTGTTCCTGGAGATGCTTCTCCCCCCTCTTCCTCAGTGAGCCCACCTGTAGCCATTGCTGCTGCCCTTGATGGTTTTAAATGGAATTATTCAGCTTTTGCTCTGAAGATGAAGAGTAGCAGAGGCAGTGTGCTGGCAGTCAGGGTATGGGTCACGGATCTGGAGTGTAACACCCAAACCTGCTGCTGTGGTGTCACCTGAGGGGCTTCCCTGGCACTTCCCTGCCTAAGAGACCCCTAGCAATCAGTAAATTCAAATCAAAGGTGCCATTCAAGGCTAAATGCTCAGTGCAGTGGTTCTGTTGATTCCTACAGAGTCAGGATTTGGCCTCTGTGCTCTCCCTAATTTCTGCACAGATTGGGATCTCTGTTCTCAGCCCCAGGACTGAATGTGTGGCACTTCTGCCTTAGGTGGCACTCCAGTAACTCAGGTGTAAAGCTTAATCCCTATTTTTATTTAAGAAAATACCAAAGGAAACTCTAGAGGTTTTTTTTTTCCATGGCATGTGATATTCCAGCAGCTCTGCTCAGCACTGTTGATGAGCAGAACTCAGATCCCACTCCTTCTGGGAGGCTGCTCAAGCAGCAATTTCTGCCTTGAAATAGTTTTGTTTTGAGTCAAACTGTGTCAGAAAAAATAAAAACCACCCACCAAAACCCAAATAAGAAGAAGAAGCCCCGCCTGTTTCTCCTGCAAGGTGTGGACTGCATTTCCAAACGCATTTGAAGCCGTTTGCTTTTCAGATTCCTGCCTGCACGTTTTGCCATGCTCCCTGATGAGCACAGAGCAGTTTTCCATGTCCTCTCCGTTTGTGCATTTCTCAGGTGTTTGTCCTGGCAGTGAGTGTCGCTGTCGGGAGTCAATGAGCTCTGGCAGGGAGGTTTTATTGGCAGAAAAACTTGGTTTGGTGAATTTGTGGGCAGCTTTGTGGTCTGTGCTGCTGAGTTCCTGAGGGAGGGTGATGTTTGTGCTGAGGGGAGGGCGTGATGCTGGTCAAGACAGCCATGGGAAGGTGGGCTCAGACTTGGGCTCATCTTGGGCATCTTCACTCCAGGGGAGCCGTGGGTTTCATTCCTGGGACACCTGCAGGGATGGGCACTGCAAACCTCCCTGGGCAGCTGCAATCCCTGAGCCCCCTTTGCATGGGGAAATTCCTGCTGTGCCCACCCTGAGCTGCCCTGGGCCAGCCTGAGGCCGTTCCCTCTGCTCCTGTCCCTGTGCCCTGGGAGCAGAGACCCTCCCAGCTCCAACCTCACAAAATTCCATGGAGCGACCTGGCTGGGGCATGGAGCCAAAACCCTTCATGAAGCAACACTGGCGTTTGAGTGACCACAATCAAATTTGCATTTGAGTAACTGTAACCAAATATTTGGGTTTTCAGCAGTGACCAAAGTGTGTGAATGCACACCTTGCTTTCCAGGGAGCCCTGAACTTAATGAAATAGAACCGATAATTTTTTTATTTTTTTTTTAATGAAACATGGGCCAGAGCCCATGGGTGAATTTGGACCCAGTGTGGTAGGAGATGGTTGCAGTCTCATCCCAAAGCTGGCAGACTGGAATGCTTTTTTGAAAGATAGGAAATACTTATTTTATTATCAAAGGATTTTGGAAAAGGTGAAAAAAAATTCAAAATTGTCTTTCAGCCTTAAAAATTGTGTTTTGTTTCATGTGTGGGCAAAGGGAACATGTAGCCAGTCTGGGGTTTTTTTTATTATTATTATTTTTTATTCTCCAGAAAGCACTGGCAGCTGGATTGCTCTGATCAATAAAATTACAGCACGGGAGCAAGTCACAGTTTGTCTGCAGGTTCCAGTGCAGCTGGAGGGAGGTAATCAATAACTTTGTTTATAATGACATCTAGCTGGCAGCGTGGGGCTGCTGCTGAGCAGCCTGGCCAGACAGAAGTTGGAGGGAGCAGGGCAATGCTGAGCTCACCCTGCGAGGCTGGCACGGCCTGTGCCCCAGCAGGCCGAGAGGGAACAGGCAGGGAGGGTGCCCACGTGTGAGGGCCTTCTTGGGAGAGAAGGGCATCCTTTTGTGGGTTTTGATGCTTCTGAAGAATTGCAGCCTGCCCTGTCCTGTCCTGGTGGGGTTTGTGCCTCCCCTCACCCCGGCAGTGCAGCCCCAGGAGCAGGGAGGCTCCCTTGTTGCTCGCAGGGAGTTCCTCTGCTCTTGCCTGTTGTTGTTAAAATGCTTGGAAGTGTCCACTCGCTCCTGGGCCTCCTCTGCTCTGCTCTTCTCAGCCTGTTTTTGGGAGCAGATTGAAATCCCCACCTCTGCTTGGTCTGGGATATGTGAGGGTGCTGGAACAGATGTTTGGGAGTGTTCTGTGGAGAAAGCAGTGGCATGATAGGGCTCTTTAAAAAGAATACTGCTTTGAACTGTTGGAGATCTTACAGAAACTTGTAAACAGCATGACAAGCCCAAAAACTCGGTGGTTTTTATTGACAGTGTGGTACAAACTCAGCCAAATGCAAGGTGTGAGGAGCTGCTGGCCCATGTGCTGTGGGTGCTGGGGGCGGGTTTGTTCCTGCCTGGCACAGACATCTTTTATGGAAAATCCTTTCCTTAGGAATTTTTCCTCCTGAGAAGCTGAGAGGCCTCAGGAACAAAATGCAAACAATGGTTATCTGCTGCTGTGGAATGCAACAGGTGCAGCTGGGATTGGTCCATCTTGGATGTTTCTAATTAATGGCCAATCACAGTCCAGCTGGCTCGAACAGAGAGTCTGAGCCAGCTGCCTTTGTTACCATTCTTTCTGATTCTATTCTTAGCTTAGCTACCTTCTGAGATGAAACATTTTCTTCTATCCTTTTAGTACAGTATTAATATAATATATATCATAAAATAATCAATCAGCCTTGTGAAACATGGAGTCAGATCCTCGTCTCTCCCCTCATCCTGGGACCCCTGTGAACACCACCACACCTGGTGACACTTCATGTCTGAGGAAGAGTTTGGGCTGGGCTGTGGGATGAGGATGAGGATGAGGATGAGGATGATGAGGCCCGGGCTCTGTACCTCGTGTGGTGCTGGAGGGAGGAGCAGAGCAGAGCATCCCGGGCTCTCTGTGTGCTTTGGGGCTCTGGCGTTATCGGCAGCTTCACCGCCCGCTCCGTGCTGCTCTCCCTGCCCCGCGGGCCCGGCTGATGGCGGGGGCCTTTCCCCGTGCCAGGCCCGGGTGGCAGGGCCGGGTGGCAGGGCCGGGGCCGGCCCGTCCGGCCGCAGCTGCAGCCCGGGCCGGCCCCCGGCGGCCGGCGGGGATGCTGCGGCTCGGGCAGCGGAGCGCGGGGCTCTGACAAGAGATCAATACTGTCCTCCCGGGCGGGAGCGGCTGCCGGCCCTGTCAGAGGGATGTGTGCCGTAATTGGATCAGGGATGCGGGAGCCATCCCAGCCTCCCGTCAGCACTGTCACAGCTGTCAGATGTCATCCCTCCGTACAGCTGTCACCGCGGGAGGGCCGGGGCTCCTTCTCCCTGCTAACCCAATGCAAATGTCCACTTAGCGGATGAATATTGAAGATATTAGACACTTCTCTATGCCTTTATGCAAAATAAAGATCTGTGTCATCTGTGAATTTCATGGAAATAAGTTGCAATTTATTCACTGTGAGAAAAGTGAAGTGAAGCCTGTAAAAATGAGAAATTATTTGGTTCAGGCTATTAAAAAAAAAAAAAGAATATTTTCCAGAATAAACAAAATATGCAGATTTTCTTCTGAAGAGTAAAAAGTACCAGCTAAATATATTTTCATGAGAATAGCACCTTTATCTTAGAATATTTTTCCATGCATATAAAAATTTATCATTTCTACATATCCTTCCTGCGAGAGCGTGATTGGAGTAAACTTTGATTTCTTGGCGGGGAGGATGGCGGGGGCGGGAATCACTATTACAAATTACTGAGAGATATATTCTTAATATTTGTTTCCCAGTGGCTCTGTGCCGGGCGAGGCTCGCTGATCGGCAGCGCGGGTTTGCTCTGCCGCTGCCACGGGCGGACGTGGAGCCGCATCCCGCCAAGGCAAACGCGGCTCCGGCGGCAGCGAGCCGGGAGCGCCCCGTTCTGCTCCGCTTGTGCCCGCTTGTGCCCGGCTCTGCCCCGCTTGTGCCCGGCTCTGCCCCGCTTGTGCCCGGCTCTGCCCTGCTCTGCCCTGCTCTGCCCGGCTCTGGCGCTTCCCGGGAAACCAGAGCCGGACAAACTTTGGGGAGGAAGTGTCGGAGCGCTGCGCAGGGGGGTGAAGGCGGCGGGGCTCTCGGGGCTTGCTCCGCTCTCTGCTTCCCCTTCTCCGGCCGGCCCCGGAGCGGAGCGCGGTGCTTCGGGAGCATCGGGGCTTAGGGCAGCGGCAGAGCCGGCGGCGTGGGCTGAGGCTGGGCTGGTTCCCCGGGCTGGGAGCCGCTCCCCGCGGCGCAGCGGGCTCGGATCTCGCCGATGGCACCGGGCAGAGATGAGCGGCTGCGTTATCGCCTCGGGAATTAAACCCCGACAGCGGCCCGGGCTTTGCAGCCCCGCCGGTGCCCGCACATCGCTGCCTCTCGGTGCCCGCTATCGCTGTCTCTCTGTGCCCGCACATCGCTGCCTCTCGGTGCCCGCTATCGCTGTCTCTCTGTGCCCGCACATCGCTGCCTCTCGGTGCCCGCTATCCCTCCCTCTCGGTGCCCGCTATCGCTGTCTCTCTGTGCCCGCACATCGCTGCCTCTCGGTGCCCGCTATCGCTGCCTCTCGGTGCCCGCACATCGCTGCCTCTCGGTGCCGGCCGTTCCCGAGCTGCCTGCTCGGCTCTGCCTTATTTATTTAATTATTCCGTGCCTCTCTCTGCCCGGAGCCCGGGGCTGCCTCTGTCCGGCGGTGACGGAGGAGCCTCACCCCGATCCCCACCGGGTCACCCCAGAGCTGGGGGAGCCACCCTGGGAGCCTTCATGCCCTTCTCCAGCCTAGCCCCGGCATCTGTGCCAGCTCAGAGCCTCTGCCAGCCTCGTCCTTATGGCCGGCTGTTATCTGCAGCACAGGAATAATAATAATAATAATTACAATAATAACAGTGCCAAGTGGAAGCAGCAGCCGTGGTGGTCCAGCAGGGCACAAGCAGACTCTAAGGGGAACTTGGAGAAGGTGGCCTGAATATTAATTTAAAATGCAGAATTGTCATTGGTTTCACTGGCGGCAGGATCAGGAATTGTTTCCTGACTTGTGCTGTTTGGGAAGTTAAGAACTAAGCAGGCTGTGCTTGACTTTTGTTTTTTTTTTTCTGGTGGAATACTGATAGAGCCAGAGGGATAATCCGGGCTCAGGGAAAGCAGGAGGCCGGGGATGAGGGCCCTGCCACGGGTTCGTGCCTGTGGCTCTTTTTGGAGCATCCCTGGCTTGGACTGGGTGTCCTTAAAGGTCTTTTGCAGCCTGGAAGACTCTTTGATTCTGTGATCTCCATCTCCACGTGCACCTCTGTGCTCAGCCGTGGTGACAAAGGAAGTGCTTTTTTTTCCCCCTTTCCTTTTAAACGTGGTTTATGGCTAATTACATCAGAGATCCCAAACAATCCTTCTTACATTTGCATTAATAAGGTGTCTCACGTGATGCCTACTGAAGGAGGAGTATACATCAAAGGTAGATTAAAGGTTGGTTAGGCATCAAACTATGTTCTGTATGTAAATTTATAGCCATGATGTGCTGTGCAAAGATAGCTCCCTCTCTATTCCTGTGCTCCTAAATAAAATTAAAAATTCACAACTCTGGTTTATGGGATTTTAAATGAATTTGATCTCTCTTTTGGGCAGGGCAAATAAGTGTTTTGTGATGTATTATTTTACAAAAAAAAAAAAAAAAGAAAAAAAAAGACGACCATCGTTCTGGCTCATTTAATTTTGCAAGTGAATGATCTAAGATTAACTACAGACTAGTCAGTGCAGTTTAAAAGCTGAAAGCAATTTTCAGCCATAGATGGTAATGCCACATTTAGTCCACAACCGAATGACTCTAAATGACTGAGCTGCAAGGTCTTTGTATATGACCACAGGGCCTGATAAAGCCGTAGGAACACAGTAAAAGCACAAAAATAGTTCCAATTTATTTGGTGCCATCACCTTAATGAGATTAATACAGACGTGTTCATGTGCCTAATTGGTGATTTTGTTTTAACTGGTAATGAAGGATTAAATCTTCAGGCAACAGGCTCCTCTCTGGAAAAGGGGATTGGAGAGAAAAGTTTTTAATTATAGAAGGCAGCTAGTGAAATACACCACTGCAGAGTCAATAATGCATCTTTAATAAAATATAGATATAATATATAATACATGTGTGTTTGTTGTGCCTGCCCTGCCTGGGTGAGCTCGGGGAGTGCTGGCTTGGCAGAGAGCGATGGTGCTGAACTTGCTGGGCGGCGTTGGCGTCCCTGGGTGCAGAGGAGGGGAGAGCCTGGGCAGGCTGCTCCCGTCCCACACTCAGGAAAACCCAAACCCAGCGGGTCCATGGGCTGGGAACGTTCCCCCAGCCCTGCTGCATCAGCTGGAGCAGGGATTGGGGAAGGCCCCTCCTGGGCCCTGTCCCGGCTCCTGGGAGCTCCAGAGGGGGAAGTTCAGCCGGCGGCTCTGCCCTGCCGGGGCCAGTTGTGAGCAGGGAAATGTTAACACCATTAACCCGCTGCCAAAACACAAACACCCAGCCTGACTCATTAAAATCTAATTACAAGGGGGCAGCTGAGCCTGGGCTCACTCTTGACTCAGAGGAATCTTGCAAAAGGCACCATGGGCCTGGCACATTCCTCGCAGGGAATAATTCTGTCTGTCTCCTGAAATGGCTCTTCTGGTCATTTGAGTAAATTTAGGGGGTTTTTGGTTTGTTTTATTGCATTTTTCCCTTTCTTACGTGTCATGCATGGATGTACAGCATGGGCCTTATGGCACTCTTGAGTTGAACTTTCAGCAGAGACAATGGCTAGGTCTTTAACACCTTTGATTGAAGATACCCTTGCATTTTTAAATTGTTTTTTACTTTAAATTGCATGTGAAGATGGTGGATTTTATCAAGCAAATGGCTTTTTTTTTTTTATAAAAGAAAAATAGCTTCTGAATTTGTCTTGGCAAAAGAGCAGCTCCGTCACCGTGTTTTATCACCACTCCCCTGTTATTTGTAAAACCAAGATCCTCTCAATTTTCTTCTGCTTTCCATGATTTTATTTTTCCACTGAGAGGGGAAAAAAACCAAAACCCAAACCAAACCCTGAAATATCAGCAGCAAAAAAAGAGAGAAAAGATGAACCATCAGAGCATCCTGTAGCAAACCAAAGCCCGCGTGCTCGTCCCCTCTTTCAGCCTCCGATGATATTTGGGAAGCGCTTTAAGAGGGCTCTGGGAAGCTGCAGGATTCTCCCTTCCCGTCGAACAGAGACAGGAATATATTTTACATTCCCTGTCAGCTTGAACTTTAAGCCATCTCGCCCGCTTTCTGTGTAATTTCAGCATCCAGCCCAAATGGCAGCACGCTCCGCTCGGTTCCGGCTGCCTGGAGCCGCGGTGCTCCGGCGGCTCCGGCCCCGCGCCGCATCCCGCTGTCCCCGCAGCGTGTCAAGCCATTACAGCGGGGCCCACAATGTCACCCTGGTCTCAATGGTTCGTCAGCTGAAGGATATGGTTAACAAATGTAAGCCCAAACTTCAGAGGAGCTGCTTTTCTGTGCTAAGTGATCTGTATTCCCTGTGAATTTACTTTCCCCTAACCCCGTGAAATTAACAGTACTTTCTGACATTCGACCTCCTGACCTCCCATATAATAAGAATTTAAAAAGCACCATGCATGAGTGTGTCTGTGTAATGCAAAACTGGGAAAAATGACCATGTCACCGTTTTATTATACAAAACCTTCTCCATCTCCATTGCATGCTTCATATGTGAGTGCTCGGTTCGGAGTTATTATAAAGAAAAACACAGTTTTAGCCGTAATAACTCACCGCTCCTGACTTTTATAGACAATAAATTGTAGCAAACACACATTGCTGCGGCAGGGCCCCGCACTCCATTAATGCAGATATTTACTGGGATAAGTGTTAAAAATAGGCTGGGGGGAGAGGCCGGAGCAGCGGCGGCTCTGGGGGGCCGAGTGCCGGGGGTGCGGGTGCGTGCACAATGTGTAGGTCTCGAGGTTTAAGAGGCAGAAGCAGAAAAGTGTTATGTGGAAATGATTTTGCAGTTATCAGGCTCAGGGGATGACAGCCTACAAGAGTAAGAACAAGGTGCTATGTGGCTTTTTCTTCACTGTGAAGTAAAGATTGGCAGCTGGAAGTAAGGCTTACAGGCAGACCTGCACACAGGACCTCTTCACCCAGGACTCATAATCACTACTCAAAGGAAAACGCATTTACCAGTAAAAGGCGGCTGTAGCCATCAGAAGTGTGCTTAAAACACCACTTAAATATCACTTTATACGCTATTACTTGCAAACTGTGGCTTGGTATTAAATTATACTTGCATAGGCTTTTGCTTAGGTGCTGATAATGCTTTTGAGGTTGCATTGGTGAAGAAGAATTTAGGCTGCTTTACAAGAGACGTGACTGGAATATCCCCCGGTGCTGACAGTGACAGGGTGAAAAATTGCAGAACTGTACTTTCTTTCCCCATATAGATTGTAATTTTAATTGTCATTGTGGCCCTTCTGTTTTAATTATGGGACTTCTTTGATATATACCAGGACATCGTATTGAATGAAAATATGGTGCTATAATAGTCTCTTTATAATTAATGACCACATGTAGATCTTGGTGCATAAAAGGAAAGGAATAAATGAACAATTTATTTAACTAGGTTTTGGATTTCTTTCTGTCTTCCAGTGAATATAAAATGATCCTGGGGCTTCTGAGGCTGTTTGATGTAAGAACTGCACTGAATAGCTAATAAAATTACATTGGTGTAGATTACTAAACATATTAGGTGGTTTTATTTAAAAATGTTCCCATTACGGCTGGTAAATTTCCCCTATTTACCGCGTTAGCCTCCCTGGGCTCCCGATTCCGAAACAAACGAGCGTTTTCTTTCGTTTATTTGCGAAAGCCCTTAAAAAAATTAATGGAGCTCCGGCTGGCGGGGGCAGCAGGGTGGCAGGTGAGCTCTGACGTGGGCTGCAGGTACCAGGCAATTTGTGCATCCTCCACAGGCTGCGAAGGGCCCTTCCTCCCCCCAACTTCTGCCTTCGGAATAGGATGGATTCCCGTTCTAATAATTTCTGGCTCAGTAACTCGTCCTGCGTGTCCAGGCTTACGCAGGGGTGGATGTAGGCAAACAATAAAAATAAAACCGAGTGGTAATTTTGGGGTTTTTCCACCCTGGTCCAGGCAGGGGAAGCGAGGCGGCCTTGGTGGGGTGCCTGGCGCAGGCCCCCGGCTCCTTCCCACCGCTGTCCATTCCCACAGAGCGGGCTCCCTGAAACGCAGACGTGTTTGTCCAGAGTCTGTCAGCGTAAAAGTAGAAAATATCCCCTGACAAGCTTCTGCTAATTTTATTGCGGCGCGGCGCAGCGTGCACGCAGCCGGGGCGGGCGGCGGGGTTCAATCGCCGAGCAGCAGCGAGCGCGATCGGCAGAGACAGCCGCTACCCTGGGGTCAGCCGCGACCATGCCACTTCCATGTGATGTCTACTTGGGGTGATGGTGTGTAAATAAACGTGGGGAATTGCAAATCTTGTCATGGCCACGCAGAGCAGCTCAAGCATTTAAAGATGGTTGCCCGCAAACCTGACTGGGAGGTGGTTGCTCTGTGTGGTGGCTGAGGAAAAACTCCCCTCTGCGCCCGAGTCTTCTCCTGGCTGACATCTCGGGGAGCACTGACCCAGCACGGCATCGCTGAAGGGATTAATCACCAAATTGTTTCTCATTTTAGCGGAAAGTAAAGAAACTGAGCGCGATCCAATATTGGTCTTTTAAAGCCGGGCTCTGCCGGCGCCGGCTTTGTATTTATGTTATCTGACTTGATTTATTTGTTTTTTAAAATGAGGTGAGGAATCTTAATGTCCTACTGTTTAATGAATTTGGGCGCATTAAAGTTCCATGAGGTCTTTTCATTATTATGAACTTTGCTAATGTTAGAAAATAAAATATTATAGAATTCACATTTTCTGCTCATGAAGCTAATTTTATTTAAATACTCCTTACAGTGGTCATTAAAACACACTTAGATTTTGCTGCCTTCGACCAGTCAGATGTATTTTTTGCCAGTTTTACATTTACACATATCTGTTTTTCTGTTACTTTTCCCACATGACAATTACCTTTCATTACAAATTTATAAAATCATTTACATTTGAGCAGTTTAAATGTTTCTGCTGACATTTTGTAACTATTACCCTCTCCTAGAATGGCATATGTTCAGGCAGTTAATAAAAAATTAAATGGAATAGCACTAGACAAGGTGAAGCTTTGTATCAGAGTGTTCTGCACATTTCTGGAAATACCATCTTTGTGTTGCAAACTGTGAAGTGAGGTTAGGGCTGTGCCAATATGTGTATTTGTCAGAACTGTCACAGAGTCCATGAACCAGCCAATCACTCCGCTCTTAATTAGACAGTTACACTGGGCTTTTTAGAAAGCATCCTCATGTAAAATGGTGTCTGAGCTTCCAGAGAGGTGTGGGGAGCACCGGGGGCACGGAGCAGCAGCATCACAACACCTCCTCCCCGGGTGAGGCAGAGTTTGCAGCTGCTGGCTCCTTGTCGAGGGATGGAGACCGTGGATTGCAGGAATCCTCCTGGATTTTCAGCAGGGAATGTTGTCTGAGGCTGTAGGGTGGGGGGGATTTAGGTGCGGGGGTGTGTGTGGCACAAATAAATGAGAGTGGCCACTTAGGAGAAATAAAATTAGAGGAGGGTTTTCCTGGGCTTGCCCGGGGGCTGCTGGGCAGCGTGGGCTGTGTGTGCCCGTGGGAGGCTGGGGAAGCTCCTCTGAGCCATGTTGTGGCTCTCAGGAACATCTCCTACACCTGACCTGGCCCCGCAAAGATACCCACAGAATATTCCACCAAATGCAGAATCCATGGCCAGGCTTAGACTGAAGAGAGCAAAAAAATAGGGGTGAGAATAATCCTGCCTGCCTGCCGTGTTTCGGTTTCCTTTTTAGTTCTGGATCAAAAGGCATTTGGGATCTTTTTTTTTTTTTTAAACAAACCCCAAAATTGCAGATCTCCATTTCTGACCAAATGTGCAGTTTACAGCTATATCATAATCCTGTGTTTAAACATGAAGTTCACAAAGATCCTTTTTAAAAACACACATAGATTTGCACTGCTAGGAGGCAGGGTTTGCCTAATAAGTGTGGAGTGGCCAGGAGGGATTATTAGTGTTTGCCACGAAATTCACCTTGGGATACGGCTGGGATAAATTCCTTGGCTCCTTATTTAAGCAAAGCAGGGCAGTATTGAATTCAGAATACCAGAGAAATTCCATTTCCTCTCTGGCTATGCCCACACTGCTTTGTTTCCCAGCACGGGTGCTTCGGTGATGCAGGAAATATTCCTGAAAATCCACGATTCCCCCTCTGTTTAGGGCAGGATATTTGCTGTGGGGCAGCTTGGAATGAGCTGTTGATGGCCATCAGAACCCGGGGAGCTGAGCAGAAACAAGGAGCTCGTGTGGGGTCCCCGATGTGCAGCCCAAGAGGGGGGTTCAGCTCCGGCTCTGCCAGCAGAGACAGCAGGGCCGGGCCAGACTTGGAGGAGCAGGATGAGGAACAGGATGAGGAACTAGTTTGGGGTGAGTGGCACGGCTGCTCCCGGTGTAAATCGTTATTCCAAAGGCGTCTCCGAGAAGTTTTAACAGTCATAGCAGATTAACCTTGCCTGGGCATTGGGAGGCGAGTCAGCTGATGAATTTACATGCAGCCGGATGAAAATGCTATTTGGAGAGAGATTGAGAGTTTATTTGATTAAATCCCTTTCTCCAATACCTTGACCTCTTTCTTGTGAAATAATCAGAACTGTTTAGCAAGAATATTCTGGCATTAATAATAAATTGCTTTGGAGCAGGTTTTTCCTGCTCTGGGCCCAACCCATCGGTGCCCATGCTTTTGGGGGGACGTGGGGATGCCGCCGTGCAGAGCGAGCGCCACGCGGAAAGGGCTGAAGAAACACATTTTAATTTTTCTTCTGGAATTTACAGTTGGGTGGACAATTTACAAGCCAATGTATTATTTAGGAAGTGCATTCTCCTGGCACATCTACCGGCAACTCTTGTTTTTCGTGCCTCGTGGATGGAAATGAGGAGGGAAAGCCGTGCCTGTTGGGTGGGTCACAGGGTCACGGGCACGAAGGGTGCCTGGATCCAGGGGAGGGGAGGCTGAGAGGGGATCTCATCAATCCACACAAATAACTCCCAGCACTGGCACAGGAGGGTGCCAGAGCCTTTCCGGTGCTGCCCAGTGACAGGACAAGGAGCGATGCCCGTAAAATAAAGCACAAGAAGTTCTTCCCCACTGAGGGTGGCAGAGCCCTGGAACAGTTGCCCAGGATGGCCGTGGAGAGTCTCTGGGGACACCCCAGACTCACCTGGATGTGTTTCTGTGTCACCTGCCCTGGGTGACCCTGCCTTGGTGGGGGGTTGGGCTGGGTGATCCAGAGGCTCCTTCTAGCCCTAATGATTCCAGGACTCTGTGGCTGATTCTGGAGGGTGTGCAAACTCATTTTATTGTTTTTAACTCTTGTGTCACCTCCATGTCCCCCGTTGGTCCTGCAGTGGCAAGGTGAGCCCAAACCTCCCTCTGTGGGAGCAGTGTGGGAACACAATCAGCTCTGGGTGATTTATTTTGGAAAGGGCATTTGGCAGTCGGGATCTGGAGTCACAGCAGTGACTTTACAGCATCCTTGACTTCCAGGTAACGAGACCAACATGAGCACTCGTGGGCAGGGAGCTCTTACCTAAGCAGGTGTGTGTGTAGCTGCTTGAGGTGCCCCAGCATTGGTGTCAGAGCTCCCTGAGACACCTCCTGGCACTGGCAGCGCCAGGCAGTGACAGGATCTTGGCTCCCAACTAAATTTAGCTTCGTTATAATTTGTTTCTTAATAACCCGCACTTCACCGTAATGTGTAAAATGCTCGGCTCCAGAACAGCCCCATGCCAAAGCTGTACAGTAGCTCATTTGCATTGAGCAATTATATTATATTACAATATATTAAGCTGCAGAAAACCTAATCTAACATGATAATTTCAAATCATAATTTACAGTGCTTTACACAGGGCATACAAGGCAGGTTACAATAACACGTTGCCGTTCCACAGCAGCCAGGGAAATTATTTACTCATCTATTATTTCATTTTCCAAAATGTTCTGGGTGCATTTAATTTCATTTATTTATTTATTTATTTATTTATTTCAGTCCTATTTACTGAATTTTACACTGGATAAATAACAATTTCTGCTTATTTATTTCAGTACTATTTACTGAAATTTGGCAACTGGCATTTTCCCTAATAGCGATTTAGGTGGAATATTTGCATTAAACGGGGAGTGGTTTCTGGAAGGGAAGGCTGTTCCAGCAAGTGTAGGTTTACCCAGATATTCTTTGCTGCTAAAAACAAAAGGAACAGAGGAGGGCCCCGTGCTTTAAGGACTTTATCCAGGTTGTGACACAGCATTTGATGAATCATTTAATATGCAGCTCGTGATGCAGTGTCAACAGCTGGCTCCTGTTGCAGCCTTTGTTTGGATCTGGCTCCCAGATAAACTTCAGGGAGCAGCAGCCTGGAGCTCTCAGTGCTTCCAGTCACTCCAGTATGGTGAATAAGCTTTGTCAAATGTCTGCTTTTTCAATCCAGCATGAAGAATCCAGTATTAAAAGGAATATGGTCTCCTTAGCTGCTGATTTAGCAGTTAATGGTTTAATTCTGGTGAAATTTATTCCTCCAGGTAGCAATATTTGATCTGAGTGGGTATTAAATACTGGGACTGAGTTTGCAGCATGGAGGGAGCAAGGGGTCTGTTTCAAGTTTAGAGAATCCAAATCTTTTACATTCAGCACAGAAAGGAGGAGACTGAGGGGAGACCTCATGGTGGTGTTCAACATCCTTATGAGAGGAAGTGCAGGGACAGCTTCAGTCTCTGCTCTGTGACAGGGACAACCCCAAGGGAATGGCTGGAGCTGGGCCAGGGCAGATTAAGGTTGGATTTTGGGAAAGGCTCTTCCCCCAGAGGGTGCTGGGCACTGCCCAGGGAATGGGCACAGCCCCAAGGCTGCCAGAGCTCCAGGAGCCTTTGGACAGCGCTGCCAGGGATGTCCAGGGAGGGATTTTGGGGTGTCTGTGCAGGACCAGGAGCTGGATCCATGATCCCTTCCAGCTCAGGATATTCCATGATTCTGTGGTATTGTAAAGACCAGAAGGAGAATATTTTTGCCTTCAATAACATAGAACTGTGTGAAGCTCCTTGTTGCTCTCATCCCTCCTTCCCCACTCAGAATCATGGAATGGTTTGGGTTGGAGCTCTCATTCCACACCCCCACGATTGCAGCCCCTGCAAATCAGTGTTTGGGTGTTGATGTGTCCCATCCATGTCTCAGCAACAGAGCTCAGGAAATGCCTGAAAATAAGAGAACTTTGAGTTTTGGGTTGTTTGGGGTTGTTAGAGCTTTTATTTTAAAAGCACACTGGTACCACCATGGTTTGCACTGGAATGGGATCCACCTCTCTGGAGGGGATTTTCCCTGGGAATTAGCCCCTGTTAGGAATGTCAGGAAAAGAGAGACCCTCAGTTTTGGATGACTGGCCTGTTGTGTGGCAGGAGTGGCTCTGTTCTCTCGATTTCCTGGTCTGGCCTTGGGGCAGGGCCTCCACCAGTGAGCAATGCCTGGGCCTCTGTCCTGCTTTCCATGAACAAAACCCCTGTGCATATTTTAATTAAACTGTGCTGGATCACTCTGCACAGGGATATCAATGCTCCAGCCCTGGCATTGCTGCGCTTCCCTCGTTGGGAATATGAATGATGGCACTGTGCAGTTGCAAAGGATGCTGTCAGCTCCTGTGGTAATTGTGGAATTCCCAAGACTAGAAGTTCCCTGGTATTGTGGGATGCAAAGGCTGCAGGGTTTATTTGGTGCTTTTGTGAGGAGCATTTTATTTGGCATGACTGTGTCCATGGGCTCACCAAGGCATCTCTCTGGAAATTTCATCTCACCATGAGGCTTTCCAAATTCCCATCTACTTCATTTTCCCACTCCCACTCTCTAGCTGTGCAGTCAGACCATTAATTACCACTGGTCTTCTCGGTAGCCCCTCTCCCTGACCTGACTGTCCCAGGACATTCTTGCCCTTCTCTCCTCCAAGGTGCCTGTGATGGACAGTGTGAGAAAAGGCGCAGCACTGGAAGAGAGTTGGCCTCAATGAATTTAAAGGTCTTTTACAACTTTAATGATTCCGCCATTGCTCTTTCCTCATCAGCCTCAGATCTTCACTCACGTACAGCATCTTCAGAACCTTTGAGTTTTCCCCCTTTTCTTTCAAACATGGTTTTTTTTCCCCAGACTTTTCTTTCCCACCTTTCTTTCCCTGCAGAGCAGGTGGGTTGTGCCCTGCTTTTCTTTACCCAAATTTTGCTCTGCTGTGTCACCACATGGAGCTCCTGGCCCTTGCCATGGCCTAAGCTCATCCTCTGGGCATCCCCTGGACCTGCATCCCCATCCCTGTGAACTCCTGGAGCTCGACCAAAGCTCGCTTTGCAGTTCCAAGGGCTGAAATGGGGACAAAGTCTCCGACTTTGCTGGATCCCAAGGCAGTCTCTTAGCACCTGGCAGGAAGAAACGCGATGCAGTTTTTCCACCTCGCGCTTCCAAGGCTCATCTTGCGCTGAATCCCAATTGCAATCTGCAGCTCGCTCCACACCCGGAGCAAAGGCAGCAAACAACAGCATCTCCATGGAGAGCCTCTGCTCCCGGTGTCCCAGGGAAGTTGTCACTCTGAGCAGGGAGGGGTGAAAACTGTCACCTGTTTTTAAACACTTAATGGATTCCATGACTGCGGGTTGTAAACCAGCGCTGCCGCTAAACCGCGCCTCCTGCACTGCTCCTTCCCTAGGTTCTGTGGAAGAACAAACAGTAGTTAGGGAAATAAATGTGGAAGAAAGGAATAAATCCTGGAATGAGATGCATAGCTAATGAGCTGCATTAACCTCCCAGTACCGGTGGAAGCACAGAGCAAAGTCAAGGCAAATACTCCGTCCTGCCCATGACGTTGGTCTGTAATAAAGCTCACAGATGAAGCTGGGGGATGAAAAGATGAGTTATGGCTGAAAAAAATATGAAAATTTGTCCTTGCCTCCAAAAGTGTTCCCATTCCCACTGCTTTTCCAGGGCTTTTAAAGCATTGTTCCCTGAAATGGGAGGTGTCTTTTTTCATGATCCTGATCCCTGGAGCTGATTCCCAGGGTCTGTAGGGTCCCCCAGACCCCAGCAGGTTGACTTGCAGCCATAGCAAAGCCCTGGGTGAAAAGTCCTTGAACTTTCTATTCATTGTCTGTCGTCGTCTTTATTAGGTTTAAATTGATTGACTCTGCAATGCCATTACAAGTAGAATATTTCCCAAGTTATTTAGCTGGGCTCTATTTTTCCTGGAGACTCGTGATATATTGGATCCTCAGCCCTGACAGAGCTCCTGTTAGATCAGGGCTTCTCGTGACTGAGAGATTCTGGGTCATGGCTGCAAAGCTCTCCCTGGCAGTACCTTTGGGATTGGGAACCTGTTCCATGTGTGCACTTAGGACATGTGAAAAGTCAGTGGGACAAAAGAGTGACGTATCCTCTCGAGCTGAGACTCACAGAGCAATCGAGGCTGGAAAATACCTCCGAGATAATTATCAGTGTAATTTTCAGATTGTTAGAGAGACAATGCCAGTGCACTCAGCAGATCCCTGCAGTCAGAGTGGAAATGCCATTGCACAAATAAAGACCTCGGAATACTTTCGTTTGCTCCCAGGGCTCAGACAACCCCACTTCGGAAAAAACTGCTGGCTGTGGGTTGGAGTTACATAAATGACAAGGAGATGTTGTCCCCTCTGTGCCCCCCAGGCACAGGGGGCTGCTGAGACCCCAGGCAGGGCAGGGGGCTGAACCACCTTCAATATCCCAGAGTTTTAAATGTCCTGGGCTGTCCCTTCCTTTGCCTTCCTGCCTCATGTCCTACCTGCCCTTCCTCATGTCTGGGCATTGACAGCACTAAAACAGGCTCTCAGAAGTGATCAAAAGGCATTTATTTGGGGTTTTAAAGTGAGGTAAAGGTTTCAGTTGTTCTCTGCACTCTCAGATCTCCCAACTCGCAGCACCCTCGTAGGCTTTGTGCCATTGGCAGGGAGAACCCTGAAGGTTCCTGGCTCAGCCGGGGAGTGCAGGTGGGGATGGGAGATGCCGAGTGCCTCAGTGTGGGCACACAGATCACTCAAGCCTTGAGGAACTCAAGTGCTGCTATTTCGACTCAGAGAAGGAAAAAAGAAAAGGTTGCTCTTTTTCTCACGCAAATTTTTCTGCATTTCCACGTGCTTGAGTGTGAGAGTCCCTGGGATGTAAATATTCCTCTTTTGGCTCCCAGCTGATGTGGGGATCATTAAGGATCTCCTGGTGTTTTTGTAGCAGGGCAGGTGTTGATATTTATGTCTGAACTGGGGGCACACGAGGGTAATTCCAGCATGAGCCATCCTGGGATGTGCCAGGGGCTTCCTGATGGTGCCCAGTGCTCCATCCCATGACAGCACCAGGATCTGCTGGACCTGCTGGACAGTGAAGAGCATCACTGGGGGATTCAGCCCAAATGGTGTGATCCCCTCCAACAGGATGGTGAATGTGTGCTTAGTCTAAATGCTCTCTCTGCCCAGAAGGATTGTGGGCTCCCTGGCAGTGCCCAAGGCCAGGCTGGACTGGGCTTGGCACACCCTGAGACAGTGGAAGGTGTCTCACCATGGCAGGGGTGGGATGAGATGGGCTTTAGGGTCCTTCTTACCCAACCCATTCCAAACTCTGGGGGCCAAGAATGTCCTGTGGAAAAGGCCCCAGTGCTGAGGAAAAGCCACCAGCAGGCTGGCAGCGCTGCTGAGGAGCAGAGTCAGCTCCGTTATCACAGCAGCGCCGGCATCAGCCCATCTTATCAGCAGGGTGGGTGAGATAATGCTGATAATCTCGAGTTCCCATCGTGCGACGTGTTGCTAACACCTCACGGAGTTTGGAGGCGGAAGGGCCCACGAGGCAGGGAAAGATATGTACATATATCTGTGTGCAGAGGAGCTCTTACCCTTTATTATGCAGGTATTTTCGGGAGCTCGAAATGCCACCTTTGGAACAGAAGATTCCGATCGCGCGCGGAGGGAAGGGGGAGAAGCTGGGGGGCCCCCCCTGCTCTCCCAGCTCACTTGAAAGAGCACGCTGGAGGTAAATTAATTGCCACAACTCTGCTGAGATGAGATCTCAGTCTGGCCGAGGGGCTGGGAGCCTCTCCGGGTGCCGTGTGTGATTGAGGGGATCCAGAAAGGCTTTTTCCCATGGGAAGGAGAGGATTCACAAGTGCCGTCCCTGCCCTGTGCCTCTGGCTCCAGCAGCTTGGTGTTAATTGCACCCCAATTCACAGAGTTCCGAGGTGCCCTTTGAGCCGGGCCCTTGGCCCCACTCAGGGCTCTCCCATGTGAAAGCACACTTGACTGCTGGCTTCTTGGGATAAATTAGGAGTGATTTTAGTCGGGTTTAAGCAGCCATGGAGCCTGGGCATGGCTGTGGCTGGGAGCACCTGGCAAGGCCACGCGGAGGGGAAGCACTCGGGAGTTAACAGCCTTTCACCACAGCCTTAAATTGAGATGTTTTTACCCTCTGTTTTCTTTCCCATATTTTATTTTATTCTTCTCTCATAGTTTCCCCATCCCCGCAGTGATCAGCCCTGATATACGAGAGGGATTTTCACTTGAAGGACTGTGCATCTTTAAAATGTCTTCCCTTTATTCTTCCTAGTTCTTACACATGTAATTTCCCCTTTAATTTGACATCATTTAACGGCACATTACACGTCAATGATGTGATCTGTGAATATTTACAATGTTCGTGTCATTTTTATTTTCTAATCCAATTTAAGTAGCTCTGCTTTTTATGACATCATGAATTCTTCAGTCTTTTTAGTCTTTTTGGAACTAATTATTCCATTAGTTCCTTTGAGCGGGCTCCGTGTTGTCAGTCATTTTCTCCCTGTTTGATCATCAGACCTTTGCTGCCCTCCTTTGCATCTGCAGCCGGAGCTGGAGGAGGCTGTGCCCAGTGCTCGAGCTGTGCCTGAGCCTCACCCTGCCCCCAGCACGGCTTTGCTGCTCAAAATAATCCTGCAGAAAGTCCTTCACATACATCCAGATGAGCAACTTCCCCCCAGGCCTGTCCTTGCGTCCTCGCAGGGAATGTTGTGCTGCGCCTTGGTCTCCAGGCCGGACAGGACTCCCTTCCCAGCTCTTGGCTTTCTGCTGGTCCATGTCCCCGGGGCTGGAGTCTGGGTGTGAGGGCATGAATGGGGCAGAGAGCACCAAGAGGATCCAGCTCGTGGCCCTGTGCTCCACCGTCATGTTGTGACTCAAGGTTTAGGGGAGTTTTTAGTATCTGCCCTTGCTGAATCAACAGGAGATGGGCTCAGCTCGCTGAGCATCCAGGCTTCCCAAAGGCTTTCCCAGCCTTCCTGTTCCCATCCCAAGGAGGCTGGAATGTGGGACAGGCAGATCCCAGCCTCTCCAGCTCCCTTGTTTACTGGGAATGTTAAACATTCCCTCTGTCATGCTAAAGAGCTCTGTTGTCTGTTGCTGCCCTCTGTAGTGATAGAGTAGAGACCACACGGTTCTCCTGTGCAGCAATAATTCTGTTTGTTGGCAATCGTGAATGCATTACGGAAATCAGCGTGGCTGCAAACCCAGGGCTTTCCCAGTTTTTCCTTCTGTTGCTTCCTTTCATTTAGGATTATCTGACCTTCTCCAAATCATCACATTGAAGGGGTCTTCATGCACTATTTATTTTTATTTCTTCCCAATTAATGTTTAGAATTTTTCAGAGTAACCTTTTGTAGCTGACCTGCTTGAAGTGCAGCACCTTAAAAGCCATAAAAACTCAGAGGTTTTACCCCCAGAAAAGAGAGAGGCTGTTCCTCTGGATTCCACAGTACAATTGTTTCTCTGAAAGGGCAAATTGACAGAAAATCCCAAGTGTTGCTCATTGTCTCCTTTCCTTGAAACTTTAGATAAAGCAATTTTTTTTTTCTATATATACAGTCAGTTGTAAAATGCAGATTACTCGGGGAATAAAAAGCCAATATTGGCCTGTGTCTGTTGTCCAGCCTCTTCCATTGTTATGCAGATTTGTCCTCAGTGTTTTATGGCAATGAGTGCAATATAAACTGAGATTGCTGAGCAAATAATGCCAGAAAATAATGCTGGAATCACCCTGCCTCCCCGTGTTGATGTATTTTATTTTATTTTCCTCTTGGTATAAAAATTCAAGTAATGAACCTTTAAATATTGAAGACTTCATAAAAGTTAAAGTAAAAGCAGACTGTGTGTTGTAGACAGTAGCCCACATGCTTTAGGTGGTGGAGCAGAAGTCCCTCACACTGGAGGGAGTTTTAGAGAGGGTTTCATTTAGTGGTGATTGTGGGCTTTGTTTTCATTTTGATATAAAGAAAGTAATTAATTTGCCATCTCTAAAGTTGTCCCTGGCCGTTGTCCAGATCACACAAAGTGTTGAACATGAGGGAATGGTCCTGTTTGGGAGTGTGGAGTGTGTGGGATGTGACATTTGGGGTGCAGGTGCTTTGTTTGAGGTGGTGTTCCATGAAACAGGGAATTTCCACCTGGAGATCGGCAGGTCTGCATTGCTCAGAGGGGATCATGTGTTGGTGCTGGCTGGAAGAGATTTCCATGGGATACTAGGTAGGAATTCTTCCCTAGCAGGGTGGGGAGGGGCTGGAATGGAATTCCCAAAGAAGCTGTGGCTGCCCCTGAATCCCTCAGAATGTCCAAGGCCAGGTGGGACAGGGCTTGGAGCACCCTGGGATAGAGGAAGGTGTCCCTGCCCATGGCAGGGTGGCACTGGATGGGATTTAAGGTCCCTTCCCACCCAAACCAGTCTGGAAATCTGGGATCCATTAAAGATGTTGAGGTGTCCATGGTGTCCATGTGCTGCTGGCGCTTGGGGCTGTCCCTCAGTTCCTGGTGCAGTTCAGGTGGGGAGTTCACCCATGGAGGTTCATCCATCCATCCATCCATCCATCCATCCATCCATCCATCCATCCATCCATCCATCCATCATCCATCCATCCATCCATCCATCCATCCATCCATCCATCCATCCATCATCCATCCATCCATCCATCCATCCATCCATCCATCCATCCATCCATCCATCCATCCATCATCCATCCATCATCCATCATCCATCCATCCATCCATCCCCCATCCATCCCCCATCCATCCATCCATCCATCATCCATCCATCCATCCATCCATCCATCCATCCATCCATCCATCCATCCATCCATCATCCATCCATCCATCATCGATCATCCATCCATCCATCCATCCATCCATCCATCCATCCATCCATCCATCCATCCATCCATCCATCCCCCATTCATCCATCATCCATCCATCCATCCCCCATCCATCCATCCATCCATCCATCCATCCATCCATCCATCCATCCATCCATCCATCATCCATCCATCCATCCATCCCCCATCCATCCCCCATCCATCCATCCATCATCCATCCATCCATCCATCCATCCATCCATCCATCCATCCATCCATCCATCATCCATCCATCCATCCATCCCCCATCCATCCCCCATCCATCCATCATCCATCCATCCATCCATCCATCCATCCATCCATCCATCCATCCATCCATCCATCCATCATCCATCCATCCATCCATCATCGATGATCCATCCATCCATCCATCCATCCATCCATCCATCCATCCATCCATCCATCCATCCATCCCCCATCCATCCCCCATCCATCCATCCATCTTCCATCCATCCATCCATCCATCCATCCATCCATCCATCCATCCATCATCCATCCATCCATCCATCCATCCATCCATCCATCCATCCATCCATCCATCCATCCATCCCCCATCCATCCATCCATCCATCCATCCATCCATCCATCCATCCATCCATCCATCCATCATCCATCCATCCATCCATCCATCCATCCATCCATCCCCCATCCATCCCCCATCCATCCATCCATCCATCATCCATCCATCATCCATCCATCCATCCATCCATCCATCCATCCATCCATCCATCCATCCATCCATCCATCCCCCATCCATCCATCCATCATCCATCCATCCATCCATCATCCATCCATCCATCCATCCATCCATCCATCCATCCATCCATCCATCCATCCATCCATCCATCATCCATCCATCCATCCATCCCCCATCCATCCATCCATCATCCATCCATCATCCATCCATCCATCCATCCATCCATCCATCCATCATCCATCCATCATCCATCCATCCATCCATCCATCCATCCATCCATCCATCCATCCATCCATCCATCCATCATCCATCCATCCATCCATCCCCCATCCATCCATCCATCATCCATCCATCATCCATCCATCCATCCATCCATCCATCCATCCATCCATCCATCCATCCATCCATCCATCCATCCATCCATCCATCCCTCCATCCATCCATCCATCCATCCATCCATCCATCCATCCATCCATCCATCCATAATGAAGGCAGAGCAGGGCCTTTTGAATTAACCAAAAGAGAGGGAATCCACCTGGGGGCTCCAGAGCAGCTGGGCTTTCCTTGTTCCCACAGCCCCAGTTTTTTGCCAGGTTTGTTTTGGACAGCCAGGGTAGGAGTGGCCCCAGCAGGGAGCTTATTCACTGCCTCTTACACCACTCATTAAATTAAGTTTTGTTGTAACACTTCCACAGAGTTCTCCTTGGCAGGGCAGGATGGACATGGAGCAGTAGCTGGAGTTCTCTTCCCACTTCCAAACTCAGCTTCCTCTTATTTCTGTTTGTACTGCACCTGCAGCTTCCATATCTCTAAGCATGGCCGGGATGTCCCTGCAGTCAGCAAATGGAATTTCATGGAATCATCACAGAATCCCAGACTGGTTTGGGTTGGAAAGGACCCTAAATCCCATCCCATTCTACATCTTCCACTGTCCCAGGCTTCTCCAAGCCCTGTCCTGCCTGGCCTTGGGCACTGCCAGGGATCCAGGGCCAGCCACAGCTGCTCTGGGCACCTGTGCCAGGGCTGCCCACCCTCACAGGGAAGGATTTGTCCCCAGTTTCTACTCTAAACCTACACTCAGTTAAATTTATTTGTGTTCCCACGAGTTAACAATTAAGCAGGACCCAAATATTCTACTAAAATACAGAAGGATATTAAAAGAATCACTTGGACAATTATCCTCAATCTTTGAATATTATTTTAAAGAGATCAAAAAAAATAGCATTGACAGGTGTATGAAAGCAAATGATAATCTGAGGAATAAATAACACTCTGCAATAAAAAGCCCAGAAAACAATAATTCCAGAGAAATAACTTTCCATATGAAGTAAGTAAAGGAAATAAAGGCAGGAATTGTGGTTATAGCATGGCTAGGTGTTAAATTTATACGCTAATAATTACATATTTGTTGGAAAGGATAGTGGAGTCAGATCACGTAGGGGCAGAAGCAGGAAAATGCATTGTGGAAGGATTTCCTTTAATCCTGCTTGCCCAGCCTGTGTGGATGTGTGTGGTTTGCTCTCCTGGAACGATCTCCAGGGAAGGAGGATGCCCCCCACCAGGCAGAGTGGCTCCTTTCCCTTTCAGGAGGCGCCTTTTGAAATGTTCCCTGCGCTCAGAAGTTTAAAAGGGAGCCACCAGATCCTAGAGAATTTGTTAATAAATATGGAGAGCACGGCGGAGTTTTTTTTATTTCTCCACCAAATTGCAGCAGAAGGAGGGAAACAAAACCCCTCAACAAAATGGAATTTTTGTAACTGAGTTACAAAGTCAAAATCTTTATTGGTGACATTGCAGGAATAACCCTGTGCGTTACTTCTTCATGTGGAAATGGGAAAACCCCACACATTTTTGTCCTGAAGTAAGGATCTGTAGTTTGTGATGAGGATCTGTAATTTGTGACAAGGATTTTTAGTTTGTGATGAGACTCTTCAGTTTGTGACCAGGATCTTTAGTTTGTGATGAGGATCAGTAGTTTGTAATGAGGATTTTTTCTTTGCAATGAGGATCTGTACTTTGTGATGAGGATCTGTAGTTTGTGACAAGGATTTTTAGTTTGTGACGAGGATTTTTGGTTGTGATGAGGATTTTTAGTTTGTCATCATTTGGGAGCACTGGAGTAGAACTCCATTAGGTCTGTGGCCACTCCGCAGCTGCTCAGTGCAGCTTAAGTGGGAGAAGAAGTGACTGCAACAACCTGGTGGAAAAAAAGTCAGTTTTGTGACATGAACCAGCTCTGGCTCATGCCCATCTCTGTGATGGCCAGAGCTGCTTCTCTCTGTAACATTCCAGGTGTTTGCATTGGGGATTATGTCTGAAAAAGGATCAAACCAGCTGGTGGTACCCCTTGCTTCCAGTGGGACAAGGACAACTGTCAAAAGTTGGTTTAGAATACTTAAAACTTAGAGGAAATTTGAAAGCCAGGAAGTTTTTCTATAAATTTTCTGTTATTTTGATGGAAACGGGATACTGGGAGATCTTGAGGCCAAGTGATTTCCAGTAAATTTGGGGACTGCTTGTACACACACAGTCACAGCTGCAGAGATGCCCCCGGAGCACTCAGGGTACCCCAAATCTTTAACCTCAAACGCGTTACAGATCATTTCTGCTGTCACCAACCCAGCCCTCAGCATGGGCTGCAATGTGTTTGTATTACCTGAGCATCCATCATTTTCCCCCGGGAGCCGCATCCAGGTTTCCTTGGCACACCCCTACCCGTAGCCAGGTTCTGCTGTTTATTGGTGAATGGGTATTGGGATTTCCCTAGAGTGCTGTTAGTTAGCCAGGCAGCTGAAGCATCCCTCTGGCAGGATCCTGGTGCCTTTGGGATGCAGGGTGGGCCACGGGCCCATCCAGGTGCCAGCGCAGGGACACGAACAATCCCTGGACAGCTTGGACTCCTTGCGCAGAGAGGATTCGCCGTGCAATCGCAGGGAGCGCTGCAGGGCGTGCCCGCGGGCTCGGGGTGAAGCTCGGCCGGCCGGGGAAGCTGCCAGCACGGCTCGGTGCGGTTCTCCCGGGCTGGAAATGCAGCAGATGCGGAGCTGCCGACGCTGCCGGGAGCGCGGGGTGCGGGCAGGATAATTGAGTGTACCTGTGGCACGGGGCTGTGTCTAATCAGCCGCTGCGGAGGTGGGCAGTGTCAAGTGCCATCCATCTGCTTCCCCTGAGCTCGGCGCACGCAGGAGGAGGGGGAGTGATCAGACAAAGATATATAACCGTGTTGACCACTGAAGTACCTGGTTAACAACTTAATTATCTGAGTTCAGCTATCAGTCAGCAACAAACCCGGACAATTTAGACATCCTTTATAATTTGCTATAAAAATGGCATAATGATAAGGACAGTGTTGCTCGAATTAGAATCTGCATTAAGTGTGTTTAATTTAATTTTTCTAATTATATTTCTAATAGCTTAAATATGTGCACTGATAAAATGGTTAGCCACCTGCATTTAAATGCCACCTGATGCGTTTATTTTGGAACAGTAGCAGATTGATATAATTTGAGCACGAGCTCCCCTGAAAATTCCTTTATTAATGGGTGTTAAATTATTCTTTGTGCTGCACGTGAAGTTCTGGAGCTGCCACTGGGATGGCAATGGCTGGGAAATGCCTGAAACCTGCAAATATTTATTGTCTTTTCTGAGCTGGAAACAGGGAGGGGTCTGTTTAATTAAAAATTAAAATTTGTAGTGGCATTTCACAGTTCTGTGCTCATTAAGCCTCTTTTTTTCTTATATCAGGTAAGTTAATTTTTTTTCATGGAGTGTGTGGATTGAGGGTATTCCTATAGAATTCCACATTAAGCGTCCCCATATGATACCAATTTACCAAATTCATTAATAGCCACAAATCTGACTAATTCTCTGTTGCAGGTTCAGTGACAGCTGCCTGTTTGCAAATGTTGGATGTTTCCTGAATAATTCCTCTTTTGAGCTGAAATTGGGCCTTTTTGCCTCAATCTCTGTGTATGATCAAGGCAAATATTAAAAAATTTGTTAGAGAAAAACACAAAAAAACTCTTGTTCCTTTCCTGGCAGTAAATGAAAATTGACTTTTAAAACAACTCGTGTGCAGCTAATGCTGAGCTGATGTCTCCAGGCCAACTCAAATGTATAATAAATTACAAATAAAAGAATCATTTAGAAAACACTACTTAAAAAATAACTAAAACAGCTTCACTTCCTGAATTGCATGTGGCAGATATTGTTCACAGGGCTAGGACAGGAACAGAAATCCATAAAATCAATGTTTATTAATTGTTTATTTGCACTCGGAGCTCTGTTTATTTTCTGTGCTTTACTACCAAGCGAGGAGGTTGTGCTGTGAGAGGAGCAGGAGCCTCTCTGCTGGGACAGACTCACCATGGAGTTGGTGTGAGCAGAGGATTCCATTCAGAATTTTAATTCCTCGCGTGGAACAAGGTCAGATAAAAAAGTACTTTTAACGAGCACCATAAAGGGCACCAGGAAAATGAAGCTGAGAGTGTCCATCAGCCCCACACAGCCGGGCTGGGCTCTGCTGCTGTGTCTATAAAAACAGGGCAGCTGGGAATCTGGGAATGATGGATGTGAGCTGGGGATGGAGCAGGGACAGGGATGCTCCTGGAGGTGCTGCAGGGCTGCTCCCCGTGTCCCCAGCCTTTCCTTACATTTGAATTCTGATTTGCTGCTTTCCCCAAAGAACTTCTCCCTCTGCCACAGCCCCGGGGACAATTCCCCTGTGTCTCACTGGATGATCTGGGATCCTCCTGCTCCCCTGGCTCTGCCCACATTCCCCATTCCTTTGTGCCCATTGCTGGGTGGATTTTAGAACCATCACCCCCAAACCAGCTGGTTCTGATCCGAGGGCCGGTGTGGACAAAACCCAAAGTGCTCAGATCTCACAGGAAGCCCTGTAAACACAAGGAGCACTCCCTTCCCAAAGCCCCTGAGCCAGAGCCGTGGGTTCCCTCTGAGCCCCTGGAAGTCCATGGGATTCCTTTTATTGACTTGGCTGAGCTTGGATCAGCCAGTGCCACACACACACACAGGGACCCCAGCCCCTGGCATGGGGATGATTTCCATTGCAGGGCCCTTGATCTCCCATGGATTCCTTTAACATTTACCTAAAGAGGAGTAGTATTTCTGGTGTCTCGCACCAGAGGCGTGTTCATATTTAAATATTTCTGCTCTGGGGGCTGGTGCAGGCAGTACCAGTGCTGGAGATGTTGGAGGATGGGCCCTAAACTGTGATCTGAGCCCACACTTCCAGTCTGAAGCTCCCTGTGCTGTCACTACCAGCTGTGGTGAATGGGCTCTGCTCTGGCAGAGAAGATGGATGCAAAATAACAAAACTTGTGGTTTTTGGTGAATTATGCTGAAATGAATGTGTTTGCACAGAAAAGCAGGAGATTTTGTAGCTGTACATGTACATCTGTAAATGAACTGCAAATTCACTGAGGCTGGGGTGGAGCAGGTGCTGCTCCCTCTGAGGGCTCTGCCTGCAGCCCTCTTACTGTTCGGTGATGTCGCTGCTGCTCTTGCCAGTACCAGGCTTTGTTGGAAAGACTTTATTTTCTGATGTTTGTGTGGATGTCATATGGCCAACAACATCTGTCCTGAGCGCTTCCTAGCAGGGAGATTTTGAGCCACTGCCAAAAAGACGGGTTCCATCTCTCGGTGTTGTTAGCAGGGTGTTACAAGGGTTAGTATTGACTAATCCAGCTCAGTATTGGAAGGGAGCTGTGGGGAGGCACAGGCTGCTGCAGGCAGCTGCTTCCCCACACACCGGGGATGCTTTGCTGCAGAGACCCCTGAGGGAGCTGCTCCTGCCCCTCCGAGGCACCTCTGGGGTGATCCTGCTCCTCTGAGGCACCTCTGGGGTGATCCTGCTGCTCCAAGGCACCTCTGGGGTGATCCTGCCCTGGGAGGCACCTCTGGGTGCTGTGTCCAGCTCTGGCTCCACAGCACAGCAGGGACAGCAGCTCCTGGAGCTGAGCAGGGGCCTGGAGCATCTCAGTGCCCAGGAGAGGCTGAGGGAGCTGGGGCTGCTCAGCCTGGAGAGGAGCCCCAGGGAGAGGGGCCTCAGCTCTGCCTGGCCCTGGCTGCCCCTGTCTGTCCCCCTGTCCCCGTCTGTCCCCATGTGCAGGGAGGTTGGAGCAGGCCCAGGCTCTGCTCCGTGCCCAGCTCCGGCCCCAGAGCCGCGGGCAGGGCTGAACCCCGGAGCTCCCGGCACAGCAGGCAGAGCCCCTGCCCCGAGCAGAGCCCGGGCAGGGCTGGAGTCTCCTCCCGGGGCCATCCCAGAGCCAGCCGGACACAGCCCGGACACTGCTGTGCCCCGGGCTCTGGAGTGGCACCGGTGACCCCATGGGCTCTGCCGGCCCCGACCAGCCGGGACCAGGCCCTGAGGGAGGCTGTGAGGGAGCTTTGTGGGGGGGCTCTGAGGGAGCTCTGAGGGAGCTTTGAGGGAGCTCTGTTGGAGCTCTGATGTAGGCTCTGAGGGAGCTCTGATGATGGAAGTTCTGAGGAAGGCTCTGAGAGAAGCTCTGAGGGAGCTCTGATGGAAGTTCTGAGGGAGCTCTGATGGAAGTTCTGAGGGAGGCTGTGCTGCAGCTTCCCCTCGGGCCCGCCGCAATCCCCAGGGAGGAACGAGAACTGTGAGAACACCCTCAGTGCCTCGGGTGATGCTTCCGTTCCTCCTGAATTCCAGGATTGTGCCTGGCTCAGAGCCCTCCCTGGCCAGTCCCTCCCTGTCCCCGCTCCCTGGGTGACAAACACTTGGATAATGCTCCATTGTGTACGGCTGAGAGACAAGCGCCATGTGTCAGCACGAGAAAATGAAATCAGTATTTAATTACTAAATATTCTACATCTAAAATTAAAAAAAAAAAGCTTAAATAATTCAGTTTGATTTGGTCTAATTAGCCTGATTTCCTAGTATTTAGCCCTAATTATGTGATACATAAGCCCTAATTATGTAGTACGTATACAGTGTGCTCTCTAAAGTTAAAGATCAGAACGGATACTGACTTAAATGATAAAATATGTTAAATTATTAATTATAATTAATCTTACAAAATAGGCATAATTAGTTTAAGTACTTTAGATATTCTACTTAATAGCATAACGCATTATATGCAAGGTTTGAGCGTTTTACAAATACTCTTATCCAAGGAAAATACTGGGGAGGGCTGGGATTCACTGGAGCCGGCACAGGGGCCTGAGCACCGTCAGGGTCCTGTGCTGTCCCATGGGAGATCAGAGCCTGGGAATCTCTGGAAATATCTTTTAATGCCTCTCAGGTTTATCAGCTGCTGCTGCAGAGCTGGGGAGGGTTCCTGAGCTGCTCAGTCCAGAGCAAAGAAGGGTTTTGGGGGTTCCAAATCCAGCCCTTTCTGCTCCTACAACCCACTGTGAGTCACACCAGCACCCTGGGCCAGGGCAAAACGTCCTGCCCAAGGAATGGGATGAGCTTGAAGGTCTCTCCCACCCCAACTCATTCTGGAATTCTATGGGATCAATCAGCGCAGTAAAAATATGTGCCAGGTGTTTGTAGTTCTTCCACTTCAAGGGTGCTTTCCAGCTCGTTTCCCCAGTGTGATGTGGGTATAGTTGGGCTGGAATTGCTGGGAAAACTGGGGCTCACTGGGTTTTTTATAGTTCTGCCTCTGGTGAGGGGAGGAGTTGCTGAGGTCAGCTTGGCTCAGCGGGGTCTGTGTGGGGAAAATGCAGGAATGGGTGAGGGAAGGAGGGGATTCCAAAATCTTCTGAAAAATGGAAGGAAAGAGAGAAAAATACAAGGGTTATTCTCTTTTCAATCTCAACATTTGCAGGAACAGGGGGCAGGGAAACTCTCAAGAATATTTTTATAAACAGATTCAGCCACTCCTGGTGAATTGTTGTTGCACACCCAGCTCGTTGTAGATTGATGGTTCTGCAATGAAATAAACTCCAATAATTGTAGAAATCACAGTGAACCAAATAAGGCCTTGAAACCATCCCAAGAGAAAAGACATTTTCAAACCCACTGCCCCACAGCATCCCCTGTCCCTGTGACATCACCTGTTCCTGTGACATCACCTGTGCCTGTGACATCACCAATCTCTGTGACATCACCTGTCCTTGTGGCATCACCTGTGCCTGTGACATCACCAATCTCTGTGACATCACCTGTTCCTGTGACATCACCTGTGCCTGTGACATCACCTGTGCCTGTGACATCACCTGTCCCTGTGACATTCCTGGTGCCTGTGACATTCCTGTTGCCTGTGGCATCACCTGTCCCCCCTGTCCCTGTGACATCCCCTGTGTCCATGCCAGGAACTCCTGGGCTGTTCCTCAGCCCCAGAGCAGCAGTAACAAATGAGGCACTTAAAATGTTCTTTGTTCACAGTTTTGAGCTTTCCAAGCTCTGCTTCTCATCTATTTGAGGGAAAATGCTCCCTGACAACTGAATGGGATTATTCCAAGATTGGGAAAATCAATATTCTTGGCTGGGTTACTCCACAAACCAGATGTAAAGCTGGAATCTCCTCCCGTGACACATTTGCAGATACCTGAAGGAAAAAAACCCCAACAGAATTAAATCTGCTGACCAAGGCTTTCACCTTTATGGAGGGCATTTTCCCACCAATTCCAACAGGATGTATTTATTCCCAGAAATATTTCTCCCATCCCTTGGATAGCAGTGGGTAGCAGCACATGAGGGATTTTCCCCTCTCTTCCATGTGTTTATGTACTCTTAATCCACTATTTGTTTTAGAAAATGGGTGAATATAACAATTTTTTTGTTTTATTGAAACCACCTAAGAAAAATTATTTAATACACAAAGGAATTTCTAAATCTTGGTTTAATTTTTTTTTTGTGTTCTGCATTACAATACGGAAAAGATCTGTCCTTCTGTCTGACTAATGTTAGTTTGATGATTATACCAATATTAACTGCTTTACTTGAGCAAGCAAAGAAAAAGTAAAATACCAGTCAGAGCAGCTGCTAATTCACCGAGTGTTGTACTCTGGTTATTAAAAATACCCAAAAGATGTACCTTGGTGGTTCAGGCTTTTGAATTAGAAGCAGAATATTAATTTAGGCCTGAAGCATGATTAAACATTGTAAGGCCCCTTAAGAATTTTCACCAAATTTTCTTGGATTTCTCTTTATTGGGTCTTCCTCGACTGTGTTTAGCCGTGTAATTGCTTTGCTCCTTTGTTGATAGGTTAAAGCACAATGTGATTTTCTCCATGTCATAATATTTAAGAGGACGGTTCAATGTTCCGCATGTCTGATGTGCAGCTGAGGCAGCGCAGGGGGAGCGGGCCCGGCCCTTTGGGGGCGTTTTTCCCTTCTTCCCTGCTCTTTTCCCTTCTATTTATGACACTCTGCAGAAGCTGCTGGGCTGCAAAGCTACCTGTGCTGCCTGGGAGTTTGGGAGGGGTTTTCTGGAGCAGAGAAACTCCCAATCACAGATAAAGGGAATTAAAACACCAGGTCCTTCTCTGCTCTCCTGTTTTTAGAAGGAACTCAGAACATGACATTTCTCAGGTTTCTCGGGGAGAGACAAGAGTTAAAATGTAATACTTGAAATTCATTGCTCATATGCACCAAAATAATGGTGATTTGGGCATAAAGAGGATTAAAATGTGGAGCAGGAGCTGGATGTCAGGGGTGGAATAAATCAAAATAATCTGGGGTCGGCCATTGGGCTTGGGACCTTCAGTGTGGCTGAAGCCAGGCCAGACCTGGGCAAGCCTAAAGGGTGACAAGCCCCAGATTTGCTGCTGTGGAGCTGGGTTTGGTAACCAGGTGGGAATTGTCCACGTGGGTGTTTCTGATTGCAGCTCTGGGCAGGAACTGCAGGATCTGGGGTGTCCCTCCCAGGCTCAGAGAGACCTCGGTGTTGGGCTTGGGGAAGGAGCAACCCATGGGTGGGACCTTCCCTTCTCTCCAGGAAGGCTCCCACGGGACAGGACCATCAGCAGAGCCCATGAGGTGACAGCCAGGCGTCTGGGAGGGTCCATTTCAGCTCCTGGCAGTGGCTGGACGGTGCAGAAGGAGCAGGTTTGGGTGGTCCTCACCAGCGCCTCTGCCAGCCTGGCAGAACAGCAGCTCTGGGTGTTGTTTGTGAGATTTCAGGAGAGCTGGATGAGTTATCCGAGCCGAGGATGGAGCTGACGGGGAAGGGAAGGGAAGGGCTGAGGGATAACTTTGGGCTGGGGATGCTGTGCCACAGCCCACGAGGAGGGGCAGCAGGAGTTTGGGTTGGGATTTCAGGGGCAGCTCAGGCAGGAATCCAGAGTATCGTGTGTGGTGTTCTTGGAGAAAAGGCCCTTCCTAGAAAGGTGTGATGAGTTTTCATTTCCATCAGATTTCAACGTGCAGATTCTCAGCATTGCAGAGGAGGCCTCATTATCAATAAGGAGGGGTATGTGTGGATCACTCTGGGAGCCAGGATGGGTTTGAAAGGCCCAAGTATTTGGCTGTGGTTTGATAATTTACATATAATTTATATAAAGGACTACCAAAACTCTAATCCAGCAGCAAAAATGTTGACAGGGCTTGGAGTGCATTGGATAGAGACAGTCAGACCGGTTGATTTCATTGCTGAAGAAAGCAATAATTATCTTTTACATGCATTGATAAAAACCTTCCTGTCCTCAGCTTTTGAAGAGCGGCTGTTGGCTAAAAATCCTGGGATTTCCATTTCCCACAGAACAAAAAAAAAGAGAAATCTAGTAAAAGGGACTAAACTGCACCCCAGATGTGTCCCAAGGCTGCAACACCTGATAACAAACTAAAATACATTTTAGTGGAGCATGTCCCAGGCAGGTTGATAAGAACAGTGATGCTGAGCTGAAGGAAATGCTGAAGATTGAAATAAAGGTTCAGAGGGAAAATGATCTCGCAATTCATGAATAAAGGATGAATTGTGGCAATGATGGGAAGGAGGGGAGGAAGGGAGGAAGGGAGGGAGGGAGGGAGGGAGGGAGGGAGGGAGGAAGGAAGGAAGGAAGGAAGGAAGGAAGGAAGGAAGGAAGGAAGGAAGGAAGGAAGGAAGGAAGGAAGGAAGGAAGGAAGGAAGGAAGGAAGGAAGGAAGGAAGGGAGGGAGGGAGGGAGGGAGGGAGGGAGGGAGGAAGGAAGGAAGGAAGGAAGGAAGGAAGGAAGGAAGGAAGGAAGGAAGGAAGGAAGGAAGGAAGGAAGGAAGGAAGGAAGGAAGGAAGGAAGGAAGGAAGGAAGGAAGGAAGGAAGGAAGGAAGGAAGGAAGGAAGGAAGGAAGGAAGGAAGGAAGGAAGGAAGGAAGGAAGGAAGGAAGGAAGGAAGGAAGGAAGGAAGGAAGGAAGGAAGGAAGGAAGGAAGGAAGGAAGGAAGGAAGGAAGGAAGGAAGGAAGGAAGGAAGGAAGGAAGGAAGGCTCAAAGCACAAATTGTGCACACCCTTAGTGAGAGGTTTCATGACTTCTCTTGGACGAGCAGAGGCCAGGTGTGACCAGCCCCGTGGCCAGGTGTGACCAGTGATGTGCCAGGTGTGACCAGCAGACCCTGAGCCCAGCAGAGGAAGGAACTGGGTGTCCCCCGTGGTTGGTAGGCTGGACTGGAGTAACCCTGGTTCCCCACAATCCCCAAATGAGGGTTTCAGGAAGCAGAGGAGTTGAGCTCCGATAATTACAGACAGTCAGAGAGGAAAATTGCTGCAGTGCAGACAACCCAGGCAACCCAAAAAATATGTCCTGGTCTAGTTAGCGCAGCTCCACGAGTGCATTAATTAGTGGTGAAACGAGTGCAGGCGTCTGGGGCTCTGATTCAGCAGGGAAATTAAAATCCTTCAGCTCCCAAAGGCAGCAGCTGCTGGAGTTGGAGATCAGTGTCCTCTCCAACTTGAGCTGCTCGTGATTCAAGCATGGTTCTCGTGGTTCTCGGTTGCAGTTAAGTCATGAAATACCAGGAATTCTCCTTGAAGTGCTCAGATTATCTCAGTATGTTCAAATCAAACAAGCAATGGAATTTTTAACTTTACAAGGCACAACAGGTTATTTGCTTAAAACCTAATTAGTTGCATTTTTCTATTTAATGTGATATATAATTATGTGATTCCAACCTGAACCAGATTAGCTCATTTCCCTGCATTTCCCTGTTTTCCTGCGGGCTCTGGTAGTGTGTTCCTGCAAGTGTGGCTCTTCACATTCAGGGAATGACAGAGCTCAGAAATACACTCACAGCATCTTTTCCCACAAAGAATCCATAGGCATGAAACATAGCCTGTAAAACTTCCAGAAGTTTTCCTTTTCCTTCCAGAAGAGTGTGTGGAAGTTTGGAGTTATCGAGGTTTATCTGCTATTTGAACATTTATAAAAATCAACATAAATGGTGCCCTGGGTTAGAGAATCCCTCCCCATGACACACAGGCTTCACCTTCACTGGGGGCTTTTCCAGTTTGATAAATTTTATCTGGATTTTTGTTACAGGAAGGAAGCACTTTGCTCATGTTGCAAATAAATACATTTTAGAGCAAAGATGTTTTCAAAAACACTGAGCTAAATTTAGTGAACAAAACAGAGAAATGGATGCTTTGGATTTCTGGGTGTTGTTTGAATGCAGCATTTCAGCAGAAATTTAAAACCAAAGCATCCTTGCCCTGCAATAAATGTACATCCAGCTCTGCCCACAGCCCCTTTGTTGACTTTTCCTTTGGGGAGGTGATTCCTGCCCTGCTGGATGGAATCACTGTTAACCAGATCATCTCTGCAGCAATTCCTGCTGGCTTTGGGCAGGATGGATTCCTGCCTTCTCCAGGTTACGGGCAGGATGGATTCCTGCCTTCTCCAGGTTATGGGCAGGATGGATTCCTGCCTTCTCCAGGTTATGGGCAGGATGGATTCCTGCCTTCTCCAGGTTATGGGCAGGATTCCTGCCTTCTCCAGGTTATGGGCAGGATGGATTCCTGCCTTCTCCAGGTTATGGGCAGGATTCCTGCCTTCTCCAGGTTATGGGCAGGATGGATTCCTGCCTTCTCCAGGTTATGGGCAGGATGGATTCCTGCCTTCTCCAGGTTACGGGCAGGATGGATTCCTGCCTTCTCCAGGTTATGGGCAGGATGGATTCCTGCCTTCTCCAGGTTACAGGCAGGATGGATTCCTGCCTTCTCCAGGTTATGGGCAGGATGGATTCCTGCCTTCTCCAGGTTATGGGCAGGATTCCTGCCTTCTCCAGGTTATGGGCAGGATGGATTCCTGCCTTCTCCAGGTTATGGGCAGGATGGATTCCTGCCTTCTCCAGGTTACAGGCAGGATGGATTCCTGCCTTCTCCAGGTTACGGGCAGGATGGATTCCTGCCTTCTCCAGGTTATGGGCAGGATGGATTCCTGCCTTCTCCAGGTTATGGGCAGGATGGATTCCTGCCTTCTCCAGGTTACGGGCAGGATGGATTCCTGCCTTTTCCAGATTATGGGCAGGATGGATTCCTGCCTTCTCCAGGTTATGGGCAGGATGGATTCCTGCCTTCTCCAGGTTATGGGCAGGATGGATTCCTGCCTTTTCCAGGTTATGGGCAGGATTCCTGCCTTCTCCAGGTTATGGGCAGGATGGATTCCTGCCTTCTCCAGGTTATGGGCATGATGGATTCCTGCCTTTTCCAGATTATGGGCTGGATTTCTGCCTTTTCCAGGTTATGGGCAGGATGTATTCCTGCCTTCTCCTGGGCTTTGGGCAGAATTCCTGCCTTTTCCAGGTTATGGGCAGGATTCCTGCCCTCTCCCAGGCTTTGGGCATGATGGATTCCTGCTTTTTCCCGGGTTATGGGCAGGATGGATTCCTGCCTTCTCCCGGGTTATGGGCAGGATGGATTCCTGCCTTCTCCCGGGTTATGGGCAGGATGGATTCCTGCCTTCTCCCGGGTTATGGGCAGGATGAATTCCTGCTTTCTCCCGGGTTATGGACAGGATGGATTCCTGCCTTCTCCCGGGTTATGGGCAGGATGAATTCCTGCTTTCTCCGGGGCTGCAGGCAGGGTCGCTGCCTTTGGAGCCGGCGCTTGATTTGCTTCCCACTCCTGGAATGCGAGCGGTAATGAGGAATGTGGGAATAACAATGCCGCTCGCACTGAAGCCTCGCTGTCGGTGTCGCCTTTCCCTTTGTGGGTTTTCCATGCGGGAACCGGGGTGGATCGCGGGGAGCAGAGGAGAGCTGCGGGCAGAGCTGTTTGCCAGGGGTTGTTTAGGGAATGCTGGGCTGGAACGGCGGGACGCGACGGAGGGAGCGGTGCGCGGCACCCGGGTGATGGTCGGGGCAGCTCTCAGAGGCTTCGGGGTGATTATCCCGGCACTTCCCGGCGCGGCAGGCGATACACGGACGGTGACGGCTCTGCCACTTCGATTAGAGCCGCTCCCGGCTCTGCGCATCCCGAGCATCCCGCGCATCCCGCGCCGGGAGCCGAGCGGAGCAGGCTGGGCAGGGGCACGGCCCTGAGCAGGAGCCCGGCCGTGCCCAGAACCAGGGAAAGGCTGGGATGTGTCACAGGAAAGAGCCCGGCCGTGCCCAGTGCCAGGGAAAGGCTGGGATGTGTCACAGGAATGAGCCTGGCTGTGCCCAGTGCCAGGAAAAGGCCGGGATGTGTCACAGGAATGAGCCCTGATGTGCCCAGTGCCAGGGAAAGGCTGGGATGGGTTCTGGGAATGAGCCCTGCTGTGCCCAGTGCCAGGGAAAGGCTGGGATGTGTCACAGGAATGAGCCTGGCTGTGCCCAGAGCCAGGGAAAGGCTGGGATGTGTCCTGGGAAAGAGCCCGGCCATGCCCAGTGCCAGGGAAAGGCTGGGATGTGTTCTGGGAATCAGCCCAGCTGTGCCCAGTGCCAGGGAAAGGCTGGGATGTGTCACAGGAATGAGCCTGGCTGTGCCCAGTGCCAGGGAAAGGCTGGGATGGGTTCTGGGAAAGAGCCCGGCCATGCCCAGTGCCAGGGAAAGGCTGGGATGTGTCACAGGAATGAGCCTGGCTGTGCCCAGTGCCAGGGAAAGGCTGGGATGTGTCACAGGAATGAGCCTGGCTGTGCCCAGTGCCAGGGAAAGGCTGGGATGTGTTCTGGGAATCAGCCCAGCTGTGCCCAGTGCCAGGGAAAGGCTGGGATGTGTTCCAGGAATGAGCCTGGCTGTGCCCAGTGACAGGAAAAGGCTGGGATGTGTCACAGGAATGAGCCTGGCTGTGCCCAGTGCCAGGGAAAGGCTGGGATGTGTCACAGGAATGAGCCTGGCTGTGCCCAGTGCCAGGGAAAGGCTGGGATGTGTTCTGGGAATCAGCCCAGCTGTGCCCAGTGCCAGGGAAAGGCTGGGATGTGTTCTGGGAATCAGCCCAGCTGTGCCCAGTGCCAGGGAAAGGCTGGGATGTGTCACAGGAATGAGCCCTGATGTGCCCAGTGCCAGGGAAAGGCTGGGATGTGTCACAGGAATGAGCCCGGCCATGCCCAGTGCCAGGGAAAGGCTGGGATGGGTTCCAGGAATGAGCCCTGCTGTGCCCAGTGCCAGGGAAAGGCTGGGATGTGTCACAGGAATGAGCCTGGCTGTGCCCAGTGCCAGGGAAAGGCTGGGATGTGTCACAGGAATGAGCCTGGCTGTGCCCAGTGCCAGGGAAAGGCTGGGATGTGTCACAGGAATGAGCCTGGCTGTGCCCAGTGCCAGGGAAAGGCTGGGATGTGTCCTGGGAAAGAGCCCGGCCATGCCCAGTGCCAGGGAAAGGCTGGGATGTGTCACAGGAATGAGCCTGGCCGTGCCCGGTGCCAGGGAAAGGCTGGGATGGGTTCTGGGAATGAGCCCTGCTGTGCCCAGTGCCAGGGAAAGGCTGGGATGGGTTCTGGGAATCAGCCCAGCTGTGCCCAGTGCCAGGGAAAGGCTGGGATGTGTTCTGGGAATGAGCCCTGCTGTGCCCAGTGCCAGGGAAAGGCTGGGATGGGTTCCAGGAATGAGCCCTGCTGTGCCCAGTGCCAGGGAAAGGCTGGGATGGGTTCTGGGATTGAGCCCTGATGTGCCCAGTGCCAGGGAAAGGCTGGGATGGGTTCTGGGATTGAGCCCTGATGTGCCCAGTGCCAGGGAAAGGCTGGGATGTGTCACAGGAATGAGCCCGGCCGTGCCCAGTGCCAGGGAAAGGCTGGGATGGGTTCTGGGATTGAGCCCTGCTGTGCCCAGTGCCAGGGAAAGGCTGGGATGGGTTCCAGGAATGAGCCCTGATGTGCCCAGTGCCAGGGAAAGGCTGGGATGTGTCACAGGAATGAGCCTGGCTGTGCCCAGTGCCAGGGAAAGGCTGGGATGTGTTCTGGGAATCAGCCCAGCTGTGCCCAGTGCCAGGGAAAGGCTGGGATGTGTTCCAGGAATGAGCCTGGCTGTGCCCAGTGACAGGAAAAGGCTGGGATGTGTCACAGGAATGAGCCTGGCTGTGCCCAGTGCCAGGGAAAGGCTGGGATGTGTCACAGGAATGAGCCTGGCTGTGCCCAGTGCCAGGGAAAGGCTGGGATGGGTTCTGGGATTGAGCCCTGATGTGCCCAGTGCCAGGGGAAGTCCAGGATTCTCTCCTGGAGCCCACGGTGTGGGCACCCCCAGGGACGGAGCCCCACAGGATGGCTGGAAATCTGTGGAAAGTCAGCATTTTATGTTATGAAATGTAGGGGAAAACCAGCCCAACCAAGATTTAAGCAGCATTTAGGGGTAGTTTTCCGTGTTTCCTGGCTCACACAACCCTGGTGATACTGCCTTAGGGTACTTTGGGATGATCTGAGTTCATAAATTGAACAAATAGCTGAAGCTGCACAGAACTCTAGGAAATCAGTATTACTGTCTTTTAAACTGAGTTTATTTTAAAGTGGGGAAAAAGTGGAGAACTGTGGCCTGTTGTACTCCCTCGACATGAAATGTAGCAACTAAATATTTTTGCCCACTGGTCTTTTTTATCCTTCTGCGTCACTTTTCAGACCCATGGGGAGCCTGTGCCTGGGGGTGTGAGGAGCACACACAGGATCTGTGTTTAACGTGGGCTGATTCAATAATTCCCAGTGCTAGGAGCCCTTGCCAGTATGGAAATAGGCTCCTCATGGGCTGCCTCTGCAAGCTAGCAGGAAAAAAAATCCCATTTCTGGAAAAATAACCAAAAATTCTCAGCTTTCTCAGCTGCACCCAGGACTTTTTGGAGTCTCGTGGGGAGAACTCCTCTGCCCATCTGCAGTTTAACTTCCCCAATGACACAGAAATATGAGGCTCATATTAAAAATATATCTGGATATTTCTGTGGCAAACTCCCATCACTCTGCTCTCTGCCAAGATACTGCAAAGGATGGAGTGAAAATGATGTTGGAATAATTAGTGGATGGAACCAAAGCAGTGCAAGAGCACAATAAAGTCAGAACAACCCAAACCCCATGAGCAGAAACCTGGGCTGGGCTCCCCTGGCTCCAGCACCCACGGAGGGGTCAGTGCCATTCCTGTCAGATAAAATGTGCTCAAGCAGCTCCCTGTTAAACACATTCAGGGGCTCTGGGAAGTCCCAAGCCCGGGATTAGGAAGGGAATGCTGCTCCTGTCGGGATGTGCACGGAGGTGTTTGTCATCCCTAAGGAGCACCAAGAGCATCTTGCTCCCAAAAAGAAACAGAATTCCAGCATTATCACTCAAATCACAGCATAGATACACAATAAAAAATAGTATATATGTGTGTGTGTGTTTATATTACACATATGTGTGTGTTATGTTAGTGTATTTATAAATCTATCATGTATATAATATCTATATATTTGTCTATATCCACTAATAGGTATTAAATGCTGATCCCTGCACACCTCATAGGATAAGAAAGGTCTTTTTGAGCACTGAGTAAATATTTAAATATTTTAAAATACTTTCCAAATTCATGTTTAAATACTCCATCATCATATTTAGAAGAAAAGATTAAACCAATTTAAAAGTCCTTCATCCTCCTAATGTAGCCCTTTTGCCCTTTATGTTCCCTTTTTTTAAAAAAAACCCTTATATAAATATAGTTCTAGAGCATCATGAGTGAAATTCCCAGGGGGGATTTTTGTGGCACTCAGAGCAAATGTGGTTGACACTTGTTCTTTGTTACCCTTGGGCTACTGTTTTGATCCTCGACTGAATGGATTTATCCCTGTCAGCACAAGGAATTTCACACTCTCGTCCTAAGTAAATTCTACAGCCCTTTCTCATGTGGAAATGCATCCCCAGAACGTTCAGGTGCTTCATGTTCCGAGCAGCTTTGGGAATTTACAGAAGGAATTCCATAGGTGAGCCCTGGAATCCTGATCCCACTCTCACCATTCAGGGAAATGCGCTGCCATTGACATCCCTGGTTTATTTTTTCCCCCCTTCGTGTGGATGGGAGGCACACGAAACTCTAAACAGCCACGGGAAATAATTGGTATGAAGCTGGAGAAGCATAATTTTGATGAAGCAATTAGTGGCTGTTTCCTGATTGCTCTCAGAGCCGTGAAGAGGAGGTGAAGAAGATCGTGCCGCCTCTTTCAATTCCCAGCCTTTCCCCAGCTCCCCAGACCTTTTGCCCTCCTATTGGACACAGCCAAAGTTGCTTTGAATTTTTTCAGAAAGTGTCCTGTGACCATGGATTCTCCAGAAGGTTAAACATAAATTAGTCATAAAGCCAACAAAAGGGAGAGGAAAGGAGGAGGCTCAGCAATTCTCAGCCAAATTTCTCCCTTTTCGAACTGCTGGGGGATAATGAGAACCAAGAAAAGCTGAATTCTAATTCCCCTTTCAAATAATAATAATAATAATAATAATAATAATAATAATAATAATAATAATAATAATAATAATAATAATAATAGTCTCTTTGCTGCTATTTCTAACCTCCAGCATTAATGTGCCATGAGCTCTCTAGTGCTGCAGATCTGAGCAGTGTTTAAGACAACAAAGTGCCGTTTGATAGTGGAGCCTTTCTGTGGAGCAGCTCTTCTTCCTGCCTTTGATGGGCGATGCTTTATTTAATCAATTATTCATCAAAGTTCAGGCATTCTTCTTATATATTTAGGGAAAAACTAAAAGATGCCTTTCCTGGCTTTCTTGTTTGAATAAAAGTTTAAATAGAATGTGGAAACAGTCGCTTTTGAAGGGAAAAAATCCCACAGCTTGGAGAGCTCGCGGTGTCGAGCGCCTGAGCAGGATTTGCGTCTTTGGGAAGAGAGAGGAGGGAAAAAATAGACATTCCCAAGTTCTGTCGCTCAGCCAAAGGCGCCGGGAGGGCTCTGCCAGCCCGCCTGGCTGACACAAAGAGCAGGACCAGGGACCTGCCCGGGCTGTGCCTCGGCCGGGGCTGAGCCCGGCGGGCAGCAGGGCTGGGCCGGGCGGGCTCCGGACACTCCGAGTGGGGCTGGGGAGCATCTTGAGCAGTTGGGAACATTTGGCAGCTTCACACGGAAAAAAATGACTGCTGGGGAAGCTGAGCGGCTGCTAATTAGCAGCACTGAACTGTGGGTAAGGACAGTGGATTTTAATGTGAGAGGAATTCTACAATAACCACCCCGGTGAAGGAAATAGCAGGAAATGCTCCCGAGCTGACCCTCATGGCAATCTGAGCTGCACGTTGCAATAATCCTGTAAATTACTCGGCTTTTTTATCCAGGAACTTGGAGTTAATTAGTAATTTAACATTCCTCCACGCTATTAAATGTCTTTCTTGCATTATATTATGTTGTTTCATGGTCTTACCTTAACACTAATGGGGTTTAGTTCTATTTTCTCCAAACAGTAACAGTAAAATAAAACCAAGCTGGAAAATTAATTAGTTCTCTTTTACCTTTGATTTACCTGTTAGGAACAATTAAGTGGCAGAGTAGAGGTTTGGAGTGGTACAAGGTTCCCTGGAGATGAATGGATTCCCGGGAAGTGCTGCTGGAGTGGGGCTGAGGAGCAGGAGTGGGTGAAGGGCTGGGGGCTCTGGGGGGCTCAGGGCTGAGAGGGGCCAGGGCGGGAGGGGACGCAGCCCCTCATCCCTGTGTCCCTTTATCCTTTTATCCTTGTGTCCCTTTATCCCTGTGTCCCTGTATCCCCTCATCCTTGTGTCCCTTTATCCCTGTGTCCCTCTATTCCTGTGTCCCTGTGTCCCTTTATCCTTCTATCCCTGTGTCCCTCTATCCCTGTGTTCCTGTGTTCCCTCATCCCTGTGTCCCTCTATCCCTGTGTCCCTCTATCCTATTATCCTTGTGTCCCCTCATCCCTGTGTCCCTTTGTCCTTTTATCCTTGCGTACCTCTATCTCTGTGTCCCTGTATCCCCTCATCCTTGTGTCCCTTTATCCCTGTGTCCCTCTATTCCTGTGTCCCTGTGTCCCTTTATCCTTCTATCCCTGTGTCCCTGTATCCCCTCATCCCTGTATCCCCTCATCCCTGTGTCCCTCTATCCCTGTGTCCCTCTATCCTATTATCCTTGTGTCCCCTCATCCCTGTGTCCCTTTGTCCTTTTATCCTTGTGTCCCCTCATCCCTGTGTCCCTTTGTCACTGTATCCTCTCATCTCTGAGTCCCTTTATCCTTTTATCCCTGCATCCCTCTATTTCTGTGTCGCTGCATCCCTTTGTCCCTGTATCCCTATATCTCTGTGTTCCTGTGTCCCTTTATCCTTTTATCCCTGTGTCCCCTCATCCCTAAATTCCTACATCCCTGCATCCCCTCATGCTCAAATCCCTGCACCCCTGGATCCTCTCATCCTCTCATCCCTGCATCCCTGGGCTGCTGGGAGCCGCTCTGTTCTTCCAATCTGGAATTGTGTGCAGTTTATTCCTCCTGGCGTTGTCCTTGCAGCTGCAGGAGTCCGGGGGCTCCTTAGGAGTATCCAACACCTGACCTGGGACCTGAGGGAAGGTTTGGGATACAGTTCCAGGGGGCATCAGGTGAAGGAGCCTCTCCTATGTTAATCCAGCACAAATTCAAACTTGGAGTGCATTTTTCTCTCCCTGCTTCCTCCACACTCAGTTGCTCAGCTGCAAGGTTTGCTTCCTTGGAAAGACAGCAGAGAGTGTGTTGGTTAAGCCAGGTTTGGGATTTGGGTGATAAAGCCAGGTTTTGGGTTTCATTTTATTAAGCCAGGCTTTGGGTTTGATTTGATTAAGCTAGGTTTTGGATTTGTACTGATTGAGCCAGGTTTTGAATTCAAGTGATTAAACCAGGTTTTGGATTTGTACTGATTGAGCCAGGTTTTGAATTCAAGTGATTAAACCAGGTTTTGGATTTGTACTGATTGAGCCAGGTTTGGGATTTGAGTGATTAAGCCAGGTTTTGGATTTGTACTGATTGAGCCAGGTTTGGGATTTGAGTGATTAAGCCAGGTTTTGGATTTGCACTGATTGAGCCAGGTTTGGGATTTGAGTGATTAAGTCAGGTTTTCAGTGGCATTTTCTGCTCCTCTAGTGGATGGCAGCAGTGGCAGCTGGGAGGATTTCCATTCCCTATGGGGTGGGTTTCTATGCCCCATGGGATAGGTTTCCATTCCCTATAGGATGGGTTCCCATTCCCTATAGGATGGATGTCCATTCCCTATTGGATTGGTTTCCATGCCCTATGGGATGAGTTTCCATTCCCTATGAGATGGGTTTCCATGCCCTATGGGATGGGTTTCCATTCCCTATAGGATGGGTTTCCATGCCCTGTAGGATGGGTTTCCATACCCAATGGGATGGGTTTCCATGCCCTATGGGATGAGTTTCCATTCCCTGTAGGATGAGTTTCCATGCCCTATGGGATGGGTTTCCATGCCCTATGGGATGGGTTTCCATTCCCTATAGGATGGGTTTCCATTCCCTATAGGGTGGGTTTCCATGCCCTATAAGATGAGTTTCCATGCCCTATGGGATGGGTTTCCATGCCCTATGGGATGGGTTTCCATTCCCTATAGGATGGGTTTCCATTCCCTATAGGGTGGGTTTCCATGCCCTATGGGATGAGTTTCCATTCCCTGTAGGATGGGTTTCCATGCCCCATGGGACAGGTTTCCATGCCCTATAAGATGAGTTTCCATTCCCTGTAGGATGGGTTTCCATGCCCAATGGGATGAGCTCCACCCCAGAGCGCTTTGGCAGCCCTGGGAGCAAGGCAGGCCCGAGGAGCTGAAGGACTGAACCCCACACAAAACCCTTCCCAGGGCTCATCCCACACCAAACCCTTGCCAGGGCTCATCCCACACAAAACCCTTCCCAGGGCTCTGTCTCCGGGGGCTCCCGCTCCCAGCAGTGCTGCTCCCATTTAAAGCCCATCCTTTGCTGCTGGACTGGAGCTGCCATAAAAAATTCATCGGGGCTTGAAGAGATTTGTGCGTCCGTGTCCTGCCCATTGTCAGACAAATTGAAGTGTGCAGGGAAGGCAGAGCCCAGCCCGGGATTTATTTACTGCTCGCGTTCCAATATTGAGAGGAGCCGCTCCGGCCCTTCAAAGGGGACGGTGACAATGCGGTGACACTGGGTCAGCGGCGCCGCGGTACCTGCGAGGGGATTGTTCTGCTGCCAGAGAGGAAGTGACTGAAACCTCTTTTTCTCATCACTGTCTGCTCTGATTGATGGCTCGCTGGTCACACTCAACGTGCCCTTTTTAAATAATTCACGATGTCATCACAGCACCAGTTTATAACTGGCCTGTTATTTTTACCTTTGTTCACTCACTAACAGGAGATTCCATAAATTAACTACTCGGGGCTTTGGGAGCCTTAGGACTGGGTGAAACGTTCCTTTTGCTTTCTCTTTTCTTATTCTAGCTGATTTTTTTTTCCTAAGCTTTCAAAGCCCTCCTGCACACGGCAGCAAAGATTTTTCGAAAGCCACAGGCTCCAGGTGTGATAATTCATTAAAAACCAGCTTAGAAAATCAATAGATTCTTCTTGATGACATTAATAAAAATATAAGGAAATGCCCAGAATAAAGCAGCCACATTTACCCAGGTTGGGATGAGTTCATCCCTCATACAGGGAGGGCTGGTTTAGGCATCACAAATTCCTGCTGAAGTTCAGGATGAGAACTGGGCATTAATTGATGCTGAGTGCTGTTTTCTAACTGTGCTGGAAATAATCCAAATAAAGACAGCTCCAATTGGAGCCCTGAATTATTTCAGCAGCAGTTAATGGCTAAAATATTGAATAATGTACTTTGCAAATCAGATTCTATTTGTTTAACTCGGGAACTGGGGCTGGGTCACTCAGATTAGGTGCTGGCTGAGTATTTATCCTCACTCACTGGGCTGTGGAAATGTGGCTCCTAATTAATGGATGCCAGGAATAATCCCTGGGATTCCTTTGCCAGGCTCTCTCATTAGAAGACTTGGGGCAGTTTTTACTGTATTGTTTCAGTAATTTTTTTATGAAACACCTGAGGGTAAATGTCTGATTCATCCAGACATGGTGCTTCCCCCTTCCCTGCCCCCTTGGGGTATGTGTGTTCCCAGAGCCTGCTCCAGGGGATATCCCTGGATAGGGACAGCAGATTCCTGAGCAGGGAGGGTTTCCAAAGGTCCTATATTGAAGTATAGGGCTCAAGGGCTTTGAGAGGTCAGTTGTCAGGGAATATGGGATTGGGATGCCCATTTTCACCCCTTTTTGGGACAGGCAGGGGCAGCCAGCTGGGCACAACCAAACCAGGAATTCACCCTCAGTTTTATTCCCTGTGCCACTCTGGATTTGGGTTCTGGAGCTGGAGAAACTGCAGCAGCTCCTCAGGGCTGGGATGTGCTCTGGGAATGTACAGGATTTTCCAGCACCAGAAATCACAGGGACAAAATCCCTGGGGTGCAGAGCAGTGACCCCAAAGGATGCCCTGGAATGGGCAGGGCATGGAAGGGATGAACCCAAAACTGCTCTGGAAAAAGCTGGGGATGAAATATCTGGTGATGCCTGAGAGATCTTTTCACCTTTGGTCTGTTGTTCCAATCTAGTCAGGATAATACAGCCGCAATATTTGGGGTTTTTATTGTTGTTTTGAGTTCTTTTTTCCTGGGTTTGGTTTTTGGTTTGGGGTGGTTTTTTTGTGTTTTTTTTCCTTGCATTTGGTGGTGGTTTTGTGGGGTTTTTTCTTGTTTGTTTTCTTTTGTTTTGTTGGTTTGGTTTTTGCTGTTTGTGTTTTGTTTGGTTTGTTTTTATTTTGTTATTTTGGGTTCTTTTTTCTGTGTTTGGTTTTTTTTTTTGGTTGCTGGTTGTGTTTTTGTGGGGTTTTTTTTACTGGTTTGATTTTACCTTGTTGCTGTTCTGAGTTTTTCTTTCTGAGGTTTTTTTTTTTTGGTAGTTAGTGGTATTTTTGTGGGGTTTATTTTGCTTGGTTTGTTTTTATTGTTGTTTTGGCTTATTTTTTCCTGGGTTTTGTTTGTTTGTTTGGGTTTTTTGTTGTTTTTTGTTGTTGTTGTTGTTGTTGTTGTTGTTGTTATTGCTGATATTTTTATGTGGGTTTTTTATGAGGTTTTGGTTTGTTCTGCTGGGTTTTTTGTCTCTCTGAGATTTGGTTTCCAAGCCCTTCCCTGATACCTGCCGGGGGCAGAGCTGATGCTCAGCCCCAGGACCCCGTGGGGGTAATTAATAAGGAGTCAAGTTCTGAACTAACTGAGACAAATTGGAAAGCTGCGAGTTGGGAGATAAGAGCCGGGGGTGACACTTTATTTGTGCCGGGGTTATCAAATCAGAATAAGCACTTGGAGCAAACAGCAGCATAAAAGGCACGAGGGAGGTACAAGAACCCCGCAGTAATTGGGTTTCCCCACACAAATGGGATCCATGTAGCAAAAGGGTTTCCCTTTGAAGCCGCTGCGCTGGGTTTGGGGTGCACGGTTTCCATTAGCCCCTGCTCGGCTCCAGCCCCTTGCCAGGCAGATAAATGCAGCAAACATCCCAACATTTGATATCCTAATCCCATTTGCTTCTCTTTCCAGCAGCCCAGAGTGGCCAGAAATAAATCACAAAATTGCAAGAGGGATAATACAGCACACAGTGCCTTTCATGAGAATATAAAAATGAGATTATTTGTTCTTTTTAATAGATTTTTTTTTGTATTTTTCAGTATTCGGTTATTGATTTAAAAATATTAAAATCCCAGTTTTATGCACCATAGGCTTAGGGAGTTATCTAGAAAAGCAAAACAGATTTTAGTCTTTAAAATTTTGAAATTTCTCCCTTGTATTCAGAAAGGAAATAATGAAGGGATAAAAGCAAAATAGGGAAATAAAGAATCTGTGGAAGTATATAAAATACAAATAAAAGAGATAAAGAAAATATAAATTGATTTTCTGGGAGCATAAAAAAGAAAATCCGAAGTGTTGACTCAGTAGCTCAGAACTGCACAACTGTTACCGGGTTTAAAATATTCCTGGGCTCTTGGACTGTATTTAATTTTATTTTCCAGCAGGATTTAGAAGGTAAACAATACTAATGTGTGTGTGTATATATATATATGGACCTTTAGTCCCCTCCACTCCATGTGCCAACCACAGGTGACAATTGATGCCACCACAGCGTTTGGTCCCAGCACTGGGTCCCAGCTGGACCCAGGAGGCCTCATCCCCTCTTCCTGTGCTGCCTCAACCCAGAACCTTCTGGAATTTCCACAGAATCCCAGAATCTTTTTAGGCTGGGAAATCCCTCCAGGATCATGGAGTCCCAGCTGTGGCCATGCCCACCCTGTCCCCAGCCCAGAGCCCTGAGTGCCACCTCCACAATTCCTGGGACACCTGCAGGGATGGGCACTGCAAACCTCCCTGGGCAGCTGCAATCCCTGAGCCCCCTTTGCATGGGGAAATTCCTGCTGTGCCCACCCTGAGCTGCCCTGGGCCAGCCTGAGGCCGTTCCCTCTGCTCCTGTCCCTGTGCCCTGGGATGATCCCAAATCCCCCCGGCTGTGCCCTCCTGGCAGGGAACTGTGGAGAGTTTGGGTTTGTGGTTTTCTTTAGCCCAGCAGTGAGGGGTTGGTTTTAGTGGGGTTTCTGTCAGGTTTTTATGGGGTTTTGTGGGGTTTTGTGGGTTTTTTTAAGGTTTTGTAGGGGGTTTGTGGGTTTTTGATAGGATTTTGTAGGGTTTGCTCCCTCTCCCCCCTGCTAAGCGTTCCATGGTCTCAGGAATCCCAAAGCCATGGGGCAGCTCCCTACTGGCTCCTGATGAATCCAAGCTCTTCCACTCCTGCCCTGGGTTTGCAGCCGGGTGCCCCTGGATGTGAGGGAGTGTTCCATTTCCTGGGAATGTTGGCGTTCAAAAACACATAAAATCACATCAGCCATTATATGCGGTGCTTTTTACTGAAGAGCTCTGGGAATCGGGGTAGTTTCCACCCAAATCTGACTCCGACCATACATTCGAGATGATCGCGTTTTATACTCTATCATTGCATAACTTTCATGTTAATTATCAAACTTCTATTGTTCTATTGTATGCACAGATTTCAGCTAAACATAGCCCCCTTTAAATTTCCAACATAGTTTCTCATGATTCTTCTTATGGTTATATAATAATTATATTTAATTACTAAACAATCACCACATCTAACAATTATATCTTTTATCATACTGCTTACGCAGGTGCAGTGATCTGAGAAAACACAAGGCCTAACATTTTCAAAGTCTAGCTTTAACATTTTCCAGGGCTCCACTATCAGGAACCCTCCCCTGCCCAGGACTCCACTGCTTTCCTTGGGTTTCACTGCCATGCCCCCATCAGTGTGCCTCAGCCAAAGCCATTCCTGGGGCAGGCACAGCCTGGTGGCTTTTCCCGGGGATGGGAGGTGGGAACAGGCTGTGGGTGCTGCTCCGTGGGGACACAGCCCAGGCCTGGCTGCAAGCCCAAACTGCAGAGGGGGAGTCACTCCTGCCTCAGCTCCTGGGGCTCCCACCAGGGCCAGGAGTTTATTTTTATATATATAGACATCATTTCGTTTCATTGTGTTTCATTTTCATGGAAACAGGAAGGTGGAGATGCCGGATCAGGGCAAGGGAACAAACAAACAAACAAACAAACAAACAAACACCTTCTCTTTGAAGGGTTTTCCCTTTCCAGCAGGATCTGCCCTTCCTGCCTGGGCCTCCCTGAGCAAACCCAGCTGCCAGAGGAGAAAGGCTCCAGGTGTGAGTGCAGGAGGAGGGGCTGTTTTCTCAAAGCTGGGCTTTGGCTCAGGTGCTTCTGCAAGAGAAGTCCACATCTGGCTATTCCACTCAGGGTATTCCAGGATTCTGTAAAAACCCTTTTCCACCTTTTTTATCCATCCATTTCTTAGCAGGGACCAAGCACCCAAGGACTCCCAGCTTAGGCTGAGCTTTCCCCCCTCAGCGGGGAGATGAAGGTGAGGATGAGGAGCTCACACCTTGCCTCAGACAGGGGCACCACCAGAGGGCCTGGGGGACACGGCCAGCAGGGATTTGGGCTCTCCTCCCTTTTCCACAAGGTCCTGCTCAGCCTCTGTGGGAGGCAGCGCTGCAGATCCACCACAGATCCGCTCTGGGCAGTTTGGGATGTGCCCTCCCCATCCTCACAAGGATGATCCCTGCTCCACGTGAACTTATCCAGCATTGCCTGAGGACGGGTTTATCCCAGAGAAGAGCTCTGGGCAATGAAGTCCAAACTCACTCCTCCTCCTGCAAGGATTTTCAGTTTGCCCAGTGAAGCAGAAAACCTCCCCTACCCACCAAACACGCGAATGCTTTTGGAGCACACAGGGGTGGGCAGGGATGGCCTTAACCCTTGTCAGCACCTCCCTGAGCAGCTGGAAAAGGCCATTTCCTGCTCCTTCTGGGTCCGTCCCACCTGTGGGAGCTTCTCCCAGCCTGGAGCAGGCAGCAGTGGTGGGGTTGGATGGCTCTGTGTGCTCAGGGACACCCTACCTGTCCCTGGACATGGTGGCAGCAGAGGCAAAACCCCCTCGTGCAGGAAAAACGCTCCCAGCGCAGAGGCCTGGTGTGGAAAATCGGGGCTGCAGCACCTGAATCGCCATCTTTAGTTTATGAAAATTATAATTATTTTGATTTTAGTCCACAGACAGCTTGAAATGTTGCAAAACTCTGCAGGTGCTCTCGGTTATAACAAAACCCCAGAACAGATGGTGCAAGGTACCAGGCCAGCTCAAGGGATTAAACGCAAGGCTTTTGAAATTTAAAATTAAAGCTGGGTGATCTTGGGAAAATGTACCTGCCAAACAAGCTCGCTTAAAAAAAAAAGTTCTCCAAGTTCTCCATACAAGCTGATTTAAATTCAAATTAGACAAAAATTGGGCACTTTAAAAGTGCTTAAGAGAGGATTAAAAATCTGCGTGCGGGAAGAAATGGGATGGATACGCAACATTTGTGGCGGCAGTGGATTTTTTGGTGGCCAAAATCGCGTTCCGTCTTCGTTTCCTCGGGAGTCCTTTCAGTGGGAAAGGCTCTGCCGCCCTGCCCTGGGCACTGCCCGCTGCTCGGGGCGGCCTGGCACGGGTCGGTGGCAGGAACCATCGCCGGTGCCACCCAGCGCCGGCTGGGCAGCGGGCTGTGCCTGCTCTGGGGGGGGAAAGCGCGTCCATGAGCCCGGGCAGGGCAGGCTCGGGCTCGGGCACCGCGGGGCAGGGATGGAGCAGCGCGGGGCAGGCGGGGCCCGTGCTCCAGATGTCCCCTTTGTCCCCGCGCGGAGCCATTCCCGCTCCCCCCGGCACGCCGCATTGTTTTCCGTCGGTTTTTGGTCAAATCGCTCTTAATCGCCGGCCCGGTGGGGGCATTGAGGCTCACAATGGGCAGGGAGCCCCCGGGGTGGAAAAGCCGCAATCTGGCCGGCTTTGATGGCCTTGTTGGCCGGAATTTGGGACTCCAGCGAACGCCCCGCCGCAGCTCCTTTGAAAGCAGAAAGGGCTGGCAAAGCCCGAGCTGCGCGGTGTTTGCCGCAGCCTTGGGTAATGTGCGAGATAACCTATTAATCACAACTTTTATATTCATATGCAAAACGTGCCTGGAGGACAATTTAATCATTTATTACAAGCGCTCGCTGTATTTACTTTCCCTTTCCCTCTCCCTTCCCTCTCATTAAGGGAGAGGGAAAAGGGATTCGGGCGGGACGGGCACCGGGAGCCTCCTGGAAAAGGCAGAAGTGCACAAAGTTTCAGCCCGCGCCGTGTTTTGATAGGGATTTGAAAGTCAGCGTGATTAAAGTAATTGAAAGATCCTCTCTTATTTTTCCTGCCCGTTCCTGTCTCGTCTTGTCACATTAAAGGTTTTTAAGGACTTTAATTAGGTGTGGTGGTTAGGGAGCCGACAGAGAGCAGCCCTGTCCACGCCCAGCCCCTTGATGGGAGATGATCACTCTGGCAGGTACAGGCTGGCAAGCTGAACCGATATAAATTAACTAGGAAAGGTTAAATTAGAGTAAAATGAGGATTGTAGACCAATCTAGGAAGCAAAGTCAGTTCTGAGCCGGTGCCTGTTCTGCCCGCCGTTCTGAGCCGTGGCTGCACGGAGAGCTCGGGATTGGGAAGCTTTTCCATGGGGATCACCATTAATTGTTTCCTGGAAAATAAATTCGGATGTGGGGAGACGAGTCAGGGCTGGGAACCCGCAGGGAGGACAGTGCGAGGTTTGCACAAAATTTTATTTTCTGAGCGGTGCAGGAAGGTGGAATTTGGGGGATTTGCAGAAAGCGAAGGGAACAAACATTGGGAGGGCTCTGAGTGGAGCAGAGCAGAGGAGGCAAAGGGACAGAGGGGGACTCTGTGCAGCCACCTGGACCTTCAGCCTGTGCCTGTGTCCCTGTGTGCCACTGTCCTGCACCCCCATGTGTCACTGTCCTGTGCCCATGGCCCTGTGTGCCACTGTCCTGTGTCCCTGTGTGTCACTGTCCTGTGTCCCTGAGTGTCACTGTCCTGTGTTCCTGTGTGTCACTGTCCTGTGCCCCTGTGTGTCACTGTCCTGTGTTCCTGTGTGTCACTGTTCTGTGCCCCAGTGTGTCACTGTCCTGTGTCCCTGTCTGTCACTGTCCTGTGTCCCTGAGTGTCACTGTCCTGTGTCCCTGAGTGTCACTGTCCTGTGTTCCTGTGTGTCACTGTTCTGTGCCCCAGTGTGTCACTGTCTTGTGCCCCTGTGTGTCACTGTCCTGTGCCCCCATGTGTCACTGTCCTGTGTCCCTGAGTGTCACTGTCCTGTGCCCATGGCCTTTTGTGTCACTGTCCTGTGTTCCTGTGTGTCACTGTCCTGTGTCCCTGAGTGTCACTGTCCTGTGTCCCTGTGTGTCACTGTCCCGTGCCCATGGTCACAGCCCCAGGGGGTCCTCTGGGCCCGTTTCCCCACCCTGCCACCATTCCCTGCCACCATTCCCTGCCACCATTCCCAGCCACCATTCCCAGGCACAGTGCTGGGAATTTGTCCCCGAGCATCCCAGCTCCGAGGGACAGCCTTGGCTGGGGCTCACCTTCAGCACCCTTTGGAGTCAGCACCACAGGCTTGGGATGAACCTTGGGTTGTTTTTCAATGATCAGGACCAATAAAAAAGGCAGTGTGAGAGCAATGCAGAAATGTTAATTTTTAAATGTGTTTGTCAGTTTTTATTATATTTAAATTATTCCACAGCACACAGCAAGACAGGACCACCTCTGGATGGTCCTTGATCACTTTTGTAACTCTCCTGTAGGACTGCTGAACAATGCAAACAAACAGAGATGGATCCTATTCTTTATCTAAATTAAAAAAACAACACTCCTTGTTGTGTTTTATCAGGATGTCTATTTGGCTGGGTATTCAATTACAGGGTTCATTAAATCAAGATCGCTGTAGCCATATTTCATCTTTTCATTGCGCTGCGACACTGAGGGGGGTTCCATGCTCGGTGCAGGAGGCTCAGTTGTTGCTTGCAGTCCAGAAATGACATTTGCCACCTCAAACTGGTGGGAATTTCCAGAATTCCCAAAATTAGAACCTCATGTGTTGCCAGTACATCCATAACTGGGATCACTGGTTCCACACACCCTTTTACCCAGCCATAACAGCCAGGAAAAGTGGCTTTAATTTGTCTGACAGTCTTTAATCTCCCCCTTTGCTGGAGCCTTTGGTGTTGAAGTATTTTTTCAAGGACTTGGTGGTTGCTATAGATATTTTTTCTCCGTAACAAGGATTACATTGCATTAATCCTACAAAAAGATACCATAATTAATTTGAAAATTGCTCCGGAGTCGAGAAGTATTTAAAGACCTTAATCAGGCCCACCCTTGTTTTCTCTCTCAGCTCCTCAGATGCGGGCTCTGAGGAGGGGAAGGTCCCCGTGCCTCTCTGTCCCCGCGCGCCGCCGGGAGCGGAGGGAAGCAGTTCTTTAAAGCTGGCCAGAAATGCAGCGCATTTATCAGCTCTGAGTGGATATCATTGTGTTTATAACAGAGTGGAGGCACCATGCAATTTTGCTCTTGAAATTGGTTTATATAGATGACTGGTTGCTGTGAAGTGTGTGTCAGAGTTGCATGCAGCCCTTATGAAGTAGTACAATTGTCATCGCTTCTTACATGGTTGTTGAGGAGAGCTGAGAGCCCGGCTCAGTCAGCTGTTGAATAGATAACCCAACACACTTAACGTGGCATACATTGTAAAGAATTACATGCCTGCTACAATGAGCTCTGGGCCTCTGCTCAAGATAATAATCCTGGTGGGTGTACCACGTGTGGCGGCTGTCTGATCGCTCAGATATGACTGACGAAACATAAAGAAAAATGTCAGGCGGCTGCGAGGAAAATGCTGCTGGAAGTTTGTTTAAGGTTCACGGCCACGGCTGCGCTCCCGCGTTAACCCCGGCTCTGCCGCGGCCCCGGCAGCTCGGGCTGGGCTGGGCTGGGCTGGGCTTTGTTAGCTGCCACCAAGGCTCTGCCTGTCCCTCCCCATCGCCGCGGTGGCCTTGTCGAGCCAAGTCCTGGTGTCACTTCACATTTGCCAAGCGCCACCGCGGAGGGCGAGCGCTCGCGACTTCTTAAGTGCCGTGGCACAACTCATTGTGGGGAAGGGAAGGGCAGCGCGGGTAATCGAGCTGGCAATGTGGACTGGGCCTCAGCAGCAGTAATTAGCAGTGCTGGCATGTTAATGAGGGAAAGAGAGAAATAAACAGAGAGCAGCCGCTGCAGAGGGGCTCGGACGCTGCGCAGGTGAACGAGGGAGAGACGCGGACGGGGTCTTGAGGCGCCCCGGGGTCAGAGGCTGAATTCCCTGGATCTGCTGCAGCAGAACCTGTGCTCTGCACACCCCACCTGGGACACCTTCCACCCCTCTGCTGCTCCTGCACGCTGGGATGGAGCATCCCTGGGAATGGGACTGTGGAGGGGCTGGAAGGGCCCCCTGGGCATCTCCCTTGGAGCCGTACAAGTCTGAGGGAGCCCATCTGGGCTGGGAGCTGGGAGCTCCTTCTGTGGGGAAGCTCAGGAAGGGTTTGGATGGAAGGAGGGAGGTGGGGGAGACCCTGTCATTTGTCATTTCTGGTATTGTTCAGCCCACAGCTGTGTCCTGTGGGATGGGAGATGTCCTGCACAGCCTTCCCATGCATATGGAGGGAAATGCCAGGGCCAGCTGTTCCCTGCTGGATTATTTCTCTCCGTTTACATGGAAGCCTTCTACCTATATTTTTGTTTAATTCCCAATTTATTTCCTTGAGGGAAGGTGAGAAGGGGTGGGATTATGCCTCAGTAACCTCTAGAAATGAAGTGTGTGGCTCTGGAAATGGGTTTGGACCTTTGGGGCCGCAGTCAGCAGCATCCCCACAGAGCAGAGCAGGGCCAGGGGACAGGAGGCAGAGGTGATGGGGTTCATTTCCCTCACCCCGAACTCATGCACAGCATTTGAGCAGCCTGGACCAGGGAGGTGTCCCTGCCCATGGAAAGAGGTGCAATGAGATGAGCTTTAAGGTCCCTTCCAACACAAGCCAGTCTGGAATTCTGTGATTGAGTTCTACAATTTTCCCAATAACTTGTGCCTGATGTTCCTCTCCCACCAGCCCATCCCAGCCACCCTGGATTTGGGATATTTTCCTGTCAGTGTAGCAAAATCTGGTTTCTTCTGGTAAGAAAAAATCAGGGCTTTCCTACAATACCAGGTCTTTTCTAGATCTTTATTGTTGGGATGTGGCCAGTCTCATAATCTGGCCCTAATTCTTATTGTTCTGCTCCTTTCCCCTCCCATCCCAAACACTTTTTTTCCCTCTTTTTGGTAAAGTCTCCATAAAGAAATCCTGTTTCAGGAGCTGTAGCTGAAAATACCCTGTAGTGAAGCTGCCAACCCAGCATTTTTTGGTAAAAGTTGTAGTCTTAAATTGGCCACTTATTTGGCCCAGGAAAGGGTGCAAAGCTCATCCCAAGAGGTGAAAAAAATCTCAAGAAAATAAAAATCCAGGCAACCTCCTGGTTAAACCCTGAATTCAGAAAAAAACAAAACAACCAGAGGCTGAGGGAAATTATTGATGCTAAATAATAGAAATATAGGAGCAGAATGGATCATTTTTCATCTAAGGCATGGAATTCACACAGGTGCTGGAGTTTTCCTTCCCATGCCGTGGATTCCCACCCCCTGAACAGCCAAACTGGGGCTCTCTGGGTTGGATTCTGGGGCTGGCCCTCTGGGGACTCCTGTCTGCTCTCTGAATCCCCAAACTGGGATCAGTCCAAGGGGCTGCACCTGGGGGCTGGGCTGGGAAACGCTCCTCGTGTCTTTTCCCTGGAAATCTCGCAGGAGCTCAGAACTCCACTGGAATTCCCTCTCCCCCCACAGCCTGTCTCTGTGCATTGTGGTATAAAACCCCTCCCAAAGGGTCCTGTTCAGACCTGCTTTTCTGTGGTGTCATACTATATGTGTGTATACATACATACATATATATATATATATATATATATATATATATATATATATATATATATATATATATATGTGCACACATGCAAATAGTACAATTAAGGAGGTATTTTTACTTTTTTTAAGGCTATCCTTTCATCACTTACACAAACCTAAGTTAGGAGCAATACAAATTATTGCAGTGTGAAGCTAAAATTGCTCAATGTGACAGTATTACCTGATCTATGCTACATTCTTTTTTTCTCTCTTTTTAAAATATCTGCAGGGGAAAACCCCCCAGTGTCTTCCTAGAAGGAATAGGCAATAAAAGAGATGGTAAGAGAATGCAACCCTCACCCAGGCTGAGGGCGCAGTGTGTGCAGCAGGAATTGCAGGCATTTTTCAGTGTCCATCGCTGCCTTCTGCTTGTGGTGCTCAAATTCCCACTCCTGCTCTGCAACCTGGCCCCAGCCTGGGAAGAGAGCTGGGAAAACAGAGTTTTATATCAATTAACACCAATTATTTAATTTCTGAATACAGAACAGGGGCTCAGCGTGGTTGTTTAGAGTTTTTTTTTGCTTTTCTTCCACCAAAGCCTCACTGATTTGCATGGAGCTGGTTTGGGAGGTGATCCCGTGAGTGAGGGTGGGAGGAACCTGAGATCCCATTCCAGGGCCACATCCCAGATTTCCTGCTGGTGCTGGGAAGGTGGTGGTGCCCAGCCCCAGGAGGGAGCAGCTTTGCTCTGCAGAGAGCTCAGGGAGCTCTGGGATGTTCAGGAGCAGCCAGGGCGATGCTGTTTGGGAGATTTGGGATAGGGGAAAATGGTCAGATGAGGAATACTCTGCAGAAATGCAGAAAATGTCAGCCTGTAGGTGTAGAACATTTATATTTAGGAGAGTTGCATATTGTTCCCTTCAGAGGGGACACAGGGCTCTTGTGCCCTGATTTTCATATTTAGATTTTCATGTTTATGACATGTTGCTCAATTGATTGAGATTTTAGGACACAGAGCATTTCCAGAGCTGGCCCAGAATGTCAGAAAATGAGATCCCACAGCAGGGCAGAGAGTTCTTGGTCACTCACCTGATTTTTCATCTAATAATGGGTCCATGTTTAAATCTGGCAAGTTGTGGGGTTCCAAGTACTTGATTCTAATCTCCCTTAACTCTTCCTCCCTTTTCTGCCTGATATTTCCCTTTCCAATTTCCTGTGCTGGTTTTCTCACTTTGCTGATGCCCCAGGGCAGAGCAGAAGTGCCTGGTGTCAGAGCTCGGGGTGCAGCCCTGCCCTGCACAGGGACACACACACACACATTTATTCCACCTTTCCCTTTTCCCCTCTCCCACTGACCGTGCCTTGTCCTGTGCATCCTCCCAGAGCGTGGAGCTCTGTTTGAGGCATGGGAAGATGGAATTCCAGAGTCTGTGTCCCCACTCCGGGTGCGTGGGGAGCAGGAGCTCTGGGGCTGCTCTGGGGAACCCTTTGTGCCTCACCTCTCCCTCCCAATGGAGGAATTCAATCCCTGAAAGGCAAAGCTGCCTGAGCCCTGCCCTGATCACCAAATCCCAGGACCACAGAGGCTGGAAAACCCTCCAGGATCACTGGATCCAAGCTGGGACCGACTCCCTTGGTCAGCCCTGAGTGCCACATCCAGGGGTTCCTACAGGGCTGGGATTTTGTCTGGTACAACACTGCAGATGCACTGGGAAAACTGGCACCTCTGAAAGCTGGGAAAATACAGAGGGTTCGTTCTCGTTTTTAAGTTTTTTTCCAGCTTAAGTGGTTTGGGAACTATTTTTCTTTCCCAGGTAAAGTAGTTTTATTTTAATAACTGCAAGCAGCTCTGTTTGTGTCCTTCAGGCAGAAATCCCCACCGCGACCACGTTGCTGTGCTAATGGAAATAAAAGGTGAGAGAACTAAAAATAAAAATAAAAATACTTCAGGTGTCTACACTTGAATTCAATTAATGCCTCCATCTTAGTCTATCAAACACTTGACAGAGCCACAATAAGAGGAAATATAGATATAAGTGCCCAAACAAAGTGGCCAGCAGACAGAAATCACCCCCTCTTCACACAAATGCTCAGAGAATCAAACAATCACTTTGATTTTCTCCACTCACCGGAGCTACTTTCCCCTTCAACAATATCAAATATTCCCTAATACCAAACCCAGCCAGGTGATGTTCCCTCTGCTGCTGGGAGAGGAGGAGCTGCAGGCCCATCCTGGTGGGCAGGCAGAGCCCAGCATTCTCCTCCTGGCCCTGTTTTCCACAGAGCTGGGCTTTGCTGCGAGCATCCAAAGGAAACCACTGAATTATGTGATTTTTTTTTTTATTATTTTTTAAGTGTGAATCCCTGGGGATAAGTTAGAAAATGCTTCAGTGCTTTTTAAAATAGCATTTTGCTCGAGTGCTGGCTTGGCTGGCTCTGCAGAGCGGAGATTTTATTTATTGAATTAATTATTTGTTTGTTCATTTATTTATTTTAGGATCTAAAGATTATTTTATTTTATTTTATTTTATTTTATTTTATTTTATTATTAAAATCCAGGGATGGATTCCTGCCCCTGCATCTCTTCCTCTGAGTCTTCCCATTGTTGGAAGTACTTTGGTTCCCTCTGTTTTTCTTCCAGCTCTGTTTGCAGCCAGCCCTTGAAGAATTGGTTCATTTTTATGGTTTCATTGGTTTTCCTCTCAGATGTTCCTGAGGCTCCGGGGAGCACATGGACTGAAATGAGGGACAGGGACCCCTGATGTGCCTGGAATTTGGAGAAAACCTCACAGCCAAGACCCCTTTGTGCACATCAACCCCAGATTTGGGTGTAAGGGACCTTAAATCCCCTCCCATCCTGGGCAGGGACACCCCCAGGGAGCAACAACTTGGACATTTATCTCGAGAGGACTTGGAATAGCCAGAAAATGTGTGACCACAAATATTTCTGTTTACAGGTGGAAAACTCAATCAGAGCAGCTCGAGTTCCTGCTGCCCGGCCTTGGGACATCCTGGAAACAATCCCAAAGTCAGGGCTCTGAGGGGCACTTCAGAGGAATTGTCACATTTTGGGGACACCCCGGGCTGAGCAGGGCAGGGACAAGGGCAGAGGGCTCAGGGTGGGCTCTGCAGGCTCAGCTCTCCCCACCCAAAACCTCTGATCCTGCCCAGGGTGAGCACACAGGGCTGAGCTTCAACTCCACGCTGATTTCCAAGTCTGGATCTCAGCCCCTGGGCCCAGAAAAGCCAAGATCCTTATTTTAACTTTCAAATCTCAAGATTTCCATGAATTAATATAACAAAGTCCCCCTGACTTATTTACTGGGATAATTCCAAAAATATTTTTGCTGCAAAAAACTTCATTTTGGTGGGAAATCGTGCTTTCGTCGCCCAGAAAAAGGCATCAAAGGGGTGATAAAAATACCTCTGGCAATGTTGTGTGGGGTGAAAAAAGGCATCAGTTTTCCTTTCTTGAAAGGCCAAGTTTGAGCACAAAGGGGCTGGGAGTCCCTGGGCAGCCCTGCCAGGGGTGGCTCCGTTCAGGGACAGGGTCAGGGTCACCCTGGATGCTTTTGGAGCATCGTTCCATGGCACCCACAGGCTCAAACGCTTTCCCTCTCCTCACACGTTCAGAGACACAATATTTGTGAGGGAAACGTGGATTTGTCCCCAGAAGCCTCGATCCCAGGTTGAATTTCCAGGAAATAAATCAGTGTTTGCAGTTGGCCCGAATGTCAGCGGGATATTTCTTACCTGCCATTCACAATTCTGATTTTTGGGGGTCATTTTGCAGCAGGATCCTTTTTCCTGGAAAGACCAGGTAGGTTGAAATAGCTCTTTCCCATGGAAAACCCACAACTAAATCCTTTTCAGTCTGGGATATTTTTCCATCTTATTTCTCACTCCTGCATCATTAATTTAAATATCTCCCTTAATCTAAGATTGTAAAAAAGAAATTGTACAAACATTTTGAAAGCCCAACACTTGATGCACCTGTGCCCACTGGTTACTAGTGAGGGGTTAAAATAATTGATCCCATTATCCTAACGAGTTCCTGATGCACCCAGAGAGAATTTGCCAGGTGATTTGGTTAAACCCAGAAGCCTGGGGCATTTTCCCAGTGATACATCAACACATGGAGAGTGGGAAAAACACGTCCAGGCTCTTGTGAAAATGTAAAAAGTTTAATGAAGGGCCATAGGAGACAATTGTACCTTGGCACTCAGCTAAGACTACACGTTGTTTTGGAAATACTACTTATATACTATTTTTATTATATTAGCTTATTATAGATTTATAAATAATTCTGTATAGTAAGCTTTTTTCCTAAACTAGTTTATATATTCTAAGTACTGTTTAGTGTGATTCTTCTTCGGTTTTTACTTTTTTAGAGTATGTGTATTCTTTGGTTGTGGTTGTACTTTATTACTTCTAGTTTTTGGGGTTTGGTCTACACTGCCTTTAGACAGTGGGTGTTGATAGTTGGTATATTTGCAGTAGGTGGTTTTGTGATATGATTATTGGATGTTATCTAAGTAGGTATTGTAACACAAGTATACTAATATCAGTTATTTTACTACTGTGCCTAAGCTTAATTAACAACAGAAATAAAAATTATATATTTATAGCAAAGTTTCTTTAACACTACACATTATTACATGATATATAATATATATAACATAATTATTATATATTATATAATATATGATATCTAAAGTATAATATATAATATATATTATATTATTTAATATAGTATAAAGTACATCATTATACATTATATTATTTTCTATATCATTATATATTATATTATTATATATAATGTAATATAATATATTTTATATATTATAGATAATAAGTTAATACAATAATCATTCAATATAATATTATAATAATGATTGATATACTTTAATAATTAATAAAATATTAATTAATAATTAATATACTGTAATACTATATATTAAATTTATTATATTATCTTTATTATATATAAATTATTTATTTTATATATATAATATAATCTATAATATATAGTTTATTTATATATTATTATATATTTATTATATATAATATTTATTATATTTATTATGTTATGTTATATTACATTTATTATATTATATTTATTATATTATGTTATGTTATATTACATTTATTATATTTATTATATTTATTTTTTATTATATTATATTTTACATATTTTTGACATTTTTAATATTTGCGACAACCCAGTATTCTGGTATGTCTCTGTACCCAGAGTGGGTGCCAAGCTGGGTGCTGGCACGGCGATGAGCGTTCCGTTTCCAGGCAGGGCTGGTGTCGCTGGTGTCGCTGGTGTCGCTGTCCCCGGGCCATCAGGGCGGGCACAGCGCTCCCGGCCGGCCCGAGCCGCTCCCGGGCACCCCTGCCCGGCCCCGAGCGTTCCGCAGGGACGGAGCCGCCGTGCGGGGTTTAATTTAAAGCGTGTTTCTCACTAGGCTGCTCACAGCACTTAATTAAACCCCGCTGCCGTGGCAATGACAAATGCTGCGGCGCTGCCGAGCCCGGCCACAGCCACCGACTCTCTTCCACGCAGGGCAGGAGAGAGGGGAGCGCCACAGTGGGGCTGTGTCAGGGCTTCGGGGCAGCTGCCACTTCCTGAGGAAAGGTTCAGGGCTGGGGTTCGTCAGTCTGCGCATTTGGATTTGGGAAAACATTCCTGCTGTTCCTCAGCCTCTCCAGGTCCCTCTCTCCAGCCCAGGTCCCTCTCTTCATCCCAGGTCCCTCTCTTCATCCCAGGTCCTTCTCTTCCCCCTGTTGGATGAAGGGCATTGACTTCCTCCTGTGCTGGCACTGCTGGGCTCACACCTCCAGGGCTGGGGACAGCTCTGGGGACAAGAGGGACCCTGAGGGGCTGGAGGGTGTCCACAGAAGGGAACAGAGCTGGGAAGGGGCAGGAGAAATCCCTGAGGGAGCCGGGCAGGGGCTGGAGAATCCCTGAGGGAGCTGGGCAGGGGCTGCAGAATCCCTGAGGGAGCTGGGCAGGGGCTGCAGAATCCCTGAGGGAGCTGGGCAGGGGCTGCAGAATCCCTGAGGGAGCTGGGCAGGGGCTGCAGAATCCCTGAGGGAGCTGGGCAGGGGCTGGAGAATCCCTGAGGGAGCTGGGCAGGGGCTGCAGAATCCCTGAGGGAGCTGGGCAGGGGCTGCAGAATCCCTGAGGGAGCTGGGCAGGGGCTGCAGAATCCCTGAGGGAGCCGGGCAGGGGCTCAGGCTGGAGCCAAGGAGGATCCCCAGGGATCTTTTCCCTCTCTGGAATTCCCTGCCAGGAGGGCACAGCCGGGGGGGTCGGGCTCTGCTCCAGGGCACGGGGACAGGAGCAGAGGGAACGGCCTCAGGCTGGCCCAGGGCAGCTCAGGGTGGGCACAGCAGGAATTTCCCCATGCAAAGGGGGCTCAGGGATTGCAGCTGCCCAGGGAGGTTTGCAGTGCCCATCCCTGCAGGTGTCCCAGGAATTCTGGAGGTGGCACTCGGGGCTCTGGGCTGGGGACAGGGTGGGCATGGGCACAGCTGGGACTCCATGGGCTGGGAGGGCTTTTCCAGCCTTGATCCTGGGATTCTGCTGTGGGACATCTCTTCCCAGGAATGCCTCCAGGTGCTCCCCAAACCCAGAGGCTCTCCCTGGAGGAAGGTGATCCCAGAGAGAATCACTGCTTTGGACAGATTGTGCCATCCCCTACACAGCCAGATTTTTAAATAAACAACTTTCTTCCGAGTCAATAAAAAAAAAAAAATCTATTTTCTCACATTTCTGCCACGAAATACCAGGCTGGGATGTGAGGAAACACTCTTGCCTGGGTATTTTTAGCTGCCAGCCCTGTGTTTTAGGCGTACACGGACACAAACGCCGGTGCATGTTCAAGCACGGTGTCCTCTGGTTTAATTCCCTGTTCCCTGTCCACCTGTCCATGCAGCTCAGGCAGGGGAATGTAAATTGTCAGGAATGTGTGGGCTCGTTTAACACCTGCATTAATAAAAGAGGCAGTGAAAAGCTCTCTCTGGTGGGAGCAGTGGGGTTTCTCCTCTCTCTCCCATCCCCAGCCACAGTGGGCAAGCACACAGTGGGAACGAGAGGATCCTTAGGGCTCCTCCCAACCCAAACCCTGGGATTCCATGAGGACACACATTTTGGGAAGCTGCCCCTCAATTTAAGCCTGTCCTGAAGCTGAAAATTTCTGAGGCAAAAAAACCAAAAAACCCAAGGTTTTTTGCTGTGAAAACCTTTATTGGGAAAAATAAATTAGAACTTTACAAAATGAGGCTTCAGTTTCATCTGGGGTGTTAAAAGAAGAGGTTTGGGCGCAGGGGAGGAGGCAGGTGCCCCCAAACCTTGGGTGTGATTCCCTGTGGGTTCCAGAGGCTCCCAGACATTGCAGGGAGTGTTTCCTGGGCATGGGCTCAGTCCTTGCCCAGCAGAGCTGGGAGGGCATCGGGCATGGCAGCCAGAGTCACAGAAACAGCACCCTGCTTTAAGCTTGTTTTGTTCTTTCCAGGGTGTTTTTGATGAATTGTAATGCAAACCATTTTGTTAATTTAATTGATTTTTTTTTTCTTTTTAGCAGGGACTTGAATGAAACCTCACACGAGTCCCCAGGGGCCGGTGCTTCCCTTTGATGTGGCCCAGCTCTTCCTTCCCCTGCTCTCTCCCCTCCTTTCCCATCCCTTTCTCCTCTCTTTTTCCTCTGCCAGGAGCTCTCCCCCAACCCTTTGCAATTTCCCCCTTCTCCCCTCTCCAGCTGGGGTGACCCCAGAGCATCTCTCAGTCACAGGTGGGGGAGATTCCTGTTTCCCCACCCTCCCAGGGATCACCTGCCCCTGGATTCCCTCTGATGAGCTCTGACATTTTTCCCTCTCATCCCTGCCCACCCTCTTGGGTGTTTGGTGCTGCCCTTCCCAGGGCTTTTCCAGCAGCAGGAGCTGCTCCATCTCTGCCTCCTGGAGCTGCCAGGTGAGCACAGCCCTGGCTCCTCTGCTGCTTCCTGAGCCTGCTCCAAGGGAGAAGGTAAAAGTTCCTCTGCTGCGTCTTCCTGGGTGTAGGAAAATGATCAATGGGTTTGTAACTGCTCTGGGTTTTAGGCCTTTAGGATGGTTGTCCCTATGCTGGGAAGGGTTTTTGCTCTCTTTAGGAGGGGATTGTGCCCCAAGCCTGCCCACACCCACCCGTGGTTCACAGCTGTGCTGAGAAGCCCAAAAATTCTGAGTATTTACCTGCAGACAGCAGCTCTGGTGACACAGAGGCCGTGGTGGCTCCTGTCACAGAGGCAGGAAAATGTCACTGCCAGGAGATCTCTTTTCCTGCTGCTAAAATGCTCTTGGTTCTTTATTCGGCATCCTTTGGATTGTCTTCCTTGTGCACCAGTGTGTCAGATGATGGATTGTTGTTCCTGTGGGGTTGGTTGTTTTGGTTTGGGGTTTGTGTTGGGGTGTTGTTGCTCTTTTGGGGAGGTTCATGGAAACAGAATGGTTTGGGTTGGGAAGGATCTTTGGGAGCATCTCGTTCCAAACCCCTGGAGTGGGTTTGGACTTTGGGTTGGCTTTTGATCACCCCAACATGAAGAGGAGTTTCTGGGGCTGCTGTGGGCCCTGTGCAGGGCTGGGCGAGGCTGTCACAAGCATTTGATGCTCTGGTAACCTCAACTCTTTGTCCCACCTCTATTTCCTGGTAGATTTCTGTGGAGTTCTGTGGCTCAGGGATGTCTGAGCCCACTGCTGGATTTCCACCACGTCCCACCCTTGCCATGGCCCTGCAGTGCCTCTGGGGCTGCTTTGGTGCCCAGGCCAGGCACACCATGGACACGAGCCATGGAAAATCTTCCCCTGCCTGGAAAATTCCACCCCCTCAGTTAAACTGGGGATTTAACAGCCACCCGTGCTCTGTATTAACACAGACTTTGCCTCCAAATCTCAGTGTTTGCTCTGACTCTTTGGCCACTTTTCTCCCCTTCTTTCATTTTCCCTCCTGCCTGTGCCTGGCTACAGTCTCGAGATGTTTGCCAAATATCCCCCAGTACAGCAAGAAATCCATGTTGAGAGATACCAAATTCCTGTTAGCTCTTAGGGCTGGGAGAGGTGTGTTAGGTAGCCCATCACATAAAGCTTGATCAAAATCCCTGAGTAAATGCCACGGGAGCCCTCCAGGAATAGAGCCTTTAATCTTTAGATGGTCTGAGAGGAGCCTGGTGACATGGCTGGGCTTATTGCACAAAGCTCATTTCAGGCACTCTGATATTGGGAAGAGCCTCAGGTCCTTCTCCCCATCCTCTTCCAACAGGCAGAAATGAGTTCTTCCTCTCTTTTTTTGCCTTTCCCAATGCTAAAATATGAAAAATTACATGGAAATGAAAACTCTTGGAGTGTCTGAGCACTTTTACCTTCTCAGGGCGCTGGATGTGGCTGCTGCTCTCCTCACCAGTTCAGAGCATCCTTGGGACCACTTGGCTCAGGGAAGGAAACTGCAGCAGGCAAGAGTAGAGGTTTCAACCTGTTATTTTATCATCCAAATACCTGATTCTTTTCTTTTAAATTACATTATGAAGGGGATAATAAAAGGACATACTTGGGAAAGTAACATTGCTTTATTTAAAAAACAATGGGACCTGCATAGCTAATTCCCATTAACTTGGGACTTTTTTTTTGCCCTCAGAATTTTTTCCCAATAAGGAATAAATCTTGGCAAATTTATTATTATTATTATTATTATTATTATTATTATTATTATTATTATTATTATTATTATTATTATTATTATTATTATTATTATTATTATTATTATTATCTGTTTCCTGCAATAATATTTCATCAGTGGGGAACGTGTAGAAAAATTGGTTTGTGGCCTGCTGTAGCCAGGGACAGGGTGAGAGGGAATGGCCTGATCTGGGCCAGGGCAGCTCAGGGTGAGCATTTCCCCATGGAAAAGGTTGGTAAAAACTGGAAAGGGATGCCCAGGGAGGTTTGCAGGGCCCATCCCTGGAGGTGGCACTCAGGGCTCTGGGCTGGGGACAAGGTGGGGACTTGAAACAGGCTGGACTCCACGGGCTGGGTGGGCTTTTCCCGTAATCCTGCTGTGGTTCTGCTGTGGGACATCTCTTCCCAGAAATGCTTCTGGGTGCTTCCCTGAGGCAGGGACAGCACCAGGAGTGCCCTGTGCCACCCCAGCTGAGCCCTCGGGGGCACCCATCCACCTCCTGCTCCCCTTGTGCACTCCTGGGTGCTGGGAAAGGCAGAGCTGTGTTGAGACAAGGCTCAGCCTGGGTTAATTAGCTCCTCTGCAGGGCTAATTAGGAGCTGAGCGCTGTGCTAACTCACCTGCATCGCTGGGGAGGGGGGAGCTGCAATTCCTCCTCATATTCCAGCTCCAACCCGAGGTCCTGCCTGGCTCCATCCAGGGCCTGGCTGTCAAATTCTGGGTGGTTTTTATTTTGTGTCAATTGGTTCTTCTGATCTCCTTCATCTGAAAATCCAGTGTTTGCCGGGCTCCCAGTTTGGGAGGCAGGGAGGGCTGGGCAGCACCAGTCTGGCTCCAGGACAGAAGGGAGGCAGTGCAGGGATGGTTTGAGCAGGAATTCATCACCAGCTGAGGGACAGGAGGGACCCCTGGGCTCAGCAATTGGCCTCTTCCCTCCCCTCCTCCTCCTGGAATGGATGGATCCAGGGAATGTCCAGGTGGGGCCATGGGGCCGGTTTAGTTTTACTGTTGTTTGGAGATTTGGATGCTGGAATGGCTGATAATCACTGCCAAAGCATTGTCTGCACATGGAAAACACCCCAGGAGCTACAGGGACCTTCCTGGGGTCTGGGTGGGGCTCAGGGACCCCCACTCTGGTGGGTTCAGCTTTCCAAACTGCACCATTTGAATTGATCATTTCACTGAACATGAAAGCTGGGCTCACTTTTTCACCATAAAATAATAATTCTTATGTAATCACCTCTTTAAAAGATTATTTTCACTATTTCACAACAAGATTACTTAAGTGTAAACTTTTTAAGGGTTATAATCCATTTTAAGAGCAAAAATACCCTAAATATTGCTTGTAATGCACCAAGCAAAGATGGACTCCTGTCCTTCAGCTGGCATCATGTTCAAAATAAAAGAAAATATGGAAATATTTTCATTTCACCCAACTTAAAACCATTTGATCCATAGTAATATAGCAGTGCTGGGGAAAATTTAAATAATAATAAACATGGTATGCTGAACAGCACTTTGGAAGGTGCTGCCAGTGCTCTCAGAACAGTTAATAAAGTAGTCACAAATGATTCTGCCCACTTTTGTCCCAAAGAGGATCATATTTAATGCTCCATTTAATTTGCTCAAATGTCAGGGAACATCAAAAGGGGAAATTTATTGTATTAGTCACTGAAAGAGATATAGTAGGAGCATCCTGCTATCTAAAGATGATTAATAAAAATAGCTATTGATTCTGCAAAGTCAATAAATCCAGCTGTTCCGAGGGTGGCATTAGTCAGTCCCAGGCACTGCTGGAGTTTGTTTGGCTCCTGCAGATGGATCTGCAGCCCCTGCTGCTCCCCCAGACAGGCAGGAGAGGAGGAGCTGCCCTGGGCTGTGCCCTCCCTGCATCAGGATCCCACCAGCCCCGATGGAATCCTGGCTCCAGGGTCTCCCTTGCTTGGGCCCAGCGCAGAATTCCCTGGTTGGGCCCTCCTGGAGCTGCTGGTGAGGCTCAGGTGGGACAGGCTGGAGGAACACCCAGAGCGGGGAGTGAGACTGTGGCATGGATTGGGTTGGAAAAGTCTTCCCAGACCATTGAGTCCAAACAGTTCCTTCAGCCAGTACTGCCTTGTCCCCAGTGCCACATCCTGAAATCCCTGCAGGGGTGGGGGCTCCACCTGAGCACCTTTTCCTGCAGGAATCGCCCCAAAATCCACCCTGAGCTGCCCTGGGCCAGCCTGAGGCCGTTCCCTCTGCTCCTGTCCCTGTGCCCTGGGAGCAGAGCCCGACCCCCCCGGCTGTGCCCTCCTGGCAGGGAATTCCAGAGAGGGAAAAGATCCCTGGGGATCCTCCTTGGCTCCAGCCTGAGCCCCTGCCCAGCTCCCTCAGGGATTCTGCAGCCCCTGCCCGGCTCCCTCAGGGATTCTGCAGCCCCTGCCCGGCTCCCTCAGGGATTCTGCAGCCCCTGCCCAGCTCCCTCAGGGATTCTGCAGCCCCTTCCCGGCTCCTCAGGGATTCTGCAGCCCCTTCCCGGCTCCTCAGGGATTCTGCAGCCCCATCCCAGCTCCCTCAGGGATTCTGCAGCCCCTGCCCAGCTCCCTCAGGGATTCTCCAGCCCCATCCCAGCTCCCTCAGGGATTCTGCAGCCCCTGCCCAGCTCCCTCAGGGATTCTGCAGCCCCTGCCCGGCTCCCTCAGGGATTCTCCAGCCCCTTCCCAGCTCCGTTCCCTTCCCTCACCCCTTCCCAACCCCTCAGGATCTCCCTTGCCATGAGGGGAAAATCAAAAAGTGGGAGAAAATGTGAGAGGAAAAAAAGTACGGGAAGTTTGGGTAAGGTTGTCACTGCAGAGCTTTTCCCTTTCGATCCTCCTTTCTCCAGGCCGAGCCCCTTCCCAGCTCCCTCAGGGATTCTCCAGCCCCTGCCCAGCTCCCTCAGGGATTCTCCAGCCCCATCCCAGCTCCCTCAGGGATTCTCCAGCCCCATCCCAGCTCGCTTCCCTTCCCTGGGTCTCTCTTGTCCCAGCTTTCAGGTGCAGCCTCAAGATTTGCTCAGCATTTTAATGCTCCTCAGCCTCTCTCTCTGCTGTAATTCCCATTTCTGGAGCAGCCCTTGCTGGTATTTAGGGAGAGCAGGATCTCATTCCCTCCCTCCTCGTGTGCCAGAGCTTTGGGATAACATTTCCAGCCATTAGGTTTGGTGGAGTTTTTTCCCCTCTCTGCATAACTTTTAAAGGAACTCCGAAGAAAAAGCCCTGGCCACGTTTGGAATTCCACCCAGGGCCCAGCCAGGTTCCCTGTCCCCATCTCCCACTGGCCTAAGCCTCAAACTCTGCTTGAGACTTCTGGAGAGCCCTAAAATAAATCAGTGTTTGGCTCAGGGCATGGAAAGCACTGTCTGATTTCAACACTTCCTTCCCTGTTTATTTCCTCAGCGGGGCCAGACGTCACCAGGCTAATTTTTCTTGGGCTGATGATGGGAAAAAATTAGGGATGCTAACTTTAGCTGACAAATCTTCCTGCAGCAATATCATCTCCACATTTCCCTCCTGAACCCTGGAGCAGCTGAGCTCCATCTGCAGAAATGTCCATGGCAAACTTGCAGGGAGTGCAGGGATTGGTGCTGACCATGATGAGGAGCACAGGCATATTTCCATGAGGGGCAAAGCCCCTCTAATTTAAATATTAAAATCACTTGCTAATGAAGTGCAGGGTAGGTTATAAAACGGGGTAGATTGTGGCAGCTTTGAACATTCCAGGATGGTGCTGCTGCTTCATTTCTGATCTCTTGTGATGCTGATCCCTGCTTTAATTAGCAGTAGGGAAACAGGAGCTACAAATGGGCTGCATTCCCTGTGCCCTGGAGTACTGAACGGGAAAAGAGAGAAATTCCTCAAAAATCCCCTTGTGCTGCTGCAGGAATGGAGGAGGTGCCATCCAGGACAGGGCTGAGCAGCCACTGAGCACTTTGATGGGACCTTGCCTGGCGTTCATGGCACTGTCCCCTCACTGGAGCCCTTCCTGGTGTCCCTGTGCCCCTGCTGGCTCTGCAGGCAGCACCTCTGGGATTTGGGAGCTGCCCCAATCCCCCTCACTGCCCCTCTGCTGTCCAGAGCTGCCCTGCTTGGCATCACCTGAATTTCCCAGGTTGGGCTGGCCCTGGATGTATCTGCAGATCTGTGCTCAGTGAAACCTCCTCAAGTGTCTTTTGGAAAATTCAACTTTAGTTTAGCGTCTGCTGATTTTCCCTTCTCTGTTGTGGCAGTGACACCTTCAAAGAACACCAGGGATCAGTGGAGCTGCTGTCCCCAGTCAGCCTCCTCCTCCTCCTGCCTCCCTTGGGATTTTCCTTCCACAGATAAGGAGCTCCCTGCTCTGAGGTTCCCAGTGTGTCTGTGTAAAGCAGCTGAGGGCTGTTTGACAGCTCCAGAGCCTCTGGAATCTTGCCCCGAAGTTTATGAGCTCTTTAAAATGTCCATTAAAGATTCACAAGTTGCCACGCTCATCATTTGACACTATAATTCAAGCACCTCTGTTCTCCTCCATTTTTAGGTGGTGTTTTCTTTAAGCTTTTTCTTTAAGCTTTTTTTTTTTTTCTTCAGGGAAATGTGCTGATAAAATCTTGTAGTGGTCACTGGTGTGAGGTTGCACCAGGGCAGGGTCAAGCTGGATTTTGGGAAAGGCTCTTCCCCCAGAGGGTGCTGGCACTGCCCAGGCTCCCCAGGGAATGGGCACATTCCCAAGGCTGCCAGAGCTCCAGGAAGGTTTGAACACCAGGGATGCCCAGGGTGGGATTTTGGGATGTCTGTGCAGGGATCCATGATCCTGTGGCTCCCTTACAGCTCTGGATGCTGTGATTCCAACCCTGATTCCCCCCAGCAGTCTCACCCCCCTTTGAAGCCCCCCTAGACCCCCAATGGCCCCAAGCTGTGGCCAGGATGGAGCTGAAGGAGCCTGTGTGTGCCAGGGAGGGGAGAGGGGAAGCTGAGGGGCAGGGCAGGGGGTGCCCAGGCAGGGAGGATGGTGGAAATGCTGGCCCATTATGGCAGAGAGCAGATAATGTCCCTGCAGGGGCATTTGTCACCGTGGGTGCTGAGCCGTGGCAGTGCTGAAGAGGCACCCAAGGAGCCCTAATTTGGGGGGGAATGGAGACATTAGGGAACATGGCCCTCTGGAAAATGGCCTCATCTCACACCTTGCATATGTACCGGCCCTTCTGCAGGGCCCACGATAAGTAGGGCTCCTTGTTTCACTGAAAGGAGCAGTAAATAGTCACATAAAACCCATATAATTTGCTGGCTTGTAAGTTAAAGCCCCAGGCAGTCTTATCACTTCTTTTGTCATGTCCCTTACACTTCCAGGGCAATTCCAGTGTCAAATTGCTCTACATTTTGCACCCTGACCCAGCAAAAGTGGAAGCCTGCAGAAAACTTACCACTCTTCATTTTTCCTTTCCCCCCTTCTTCTTTTTCCCCCTTCTTCTTTTCCCCCTTTTCCCTTCCCCTTGTTCCTTTCCCCATTTCCCTTTCCCCCTTTCCCTTTCCCTTCTCATGCTTTGTGAACTGAACTCTTTTTCCTCCCCGCGAGCAGAGTGTGTCACTTTATGGATCTGTCTGTGAGTGTGTCTGGAGCTGCACCCAGAGCACGGCCTGTCTGTGTGGGCCATGCAGGAAGGGAAAGCAGCGCTGTGCGTCCAACTCCAGAAGGGAGGATATCCATTCTTGACCAGGGAGATCTGCCCTGACACTGATGCCCAGGCTGAGCCCCTGAACCAAGGCGGCCAGAGGAGGTTGTTTGCTGCCTCTGCAGCCTCGTTTGTGCTGTGCCAGGTGGGGCAGGGCCGTGGCAGCTCCATCCCAGCCCCGCTCGGTAAATGCCAGGGCGCCGCAGCCCCGCTGGAGTTAACGGCGCGGCACTTTTGTGTTCGCTAGCATGAATCATTAATCATGAGGCAGGCCATATTCTTGTACTGCTGCTGCTTTCATTACTTGGCCTAATTAAACAGTTCTCTGAACTGGAATCTCAGATTCCTCTGTTACAGATTATCATTAATTATGGTGAAAGTGCTCAGAGATGTTGGACTCAATTATATTCTGCTCAACTCTGGCACGGCGTGATTCATTGCACAGCCTGCGCTGCAGATGTACTCTGTTCTTATCTCGCACTCCCACTTTTGTAAATTGGGCTCTGCCAGCCAACAAACCGAGAGTTATGTGCCGCCTTTTCATTAAAAACATGTTGGAGAAGCACACACCAATTAAGGAGCCTGTATTTTATGCCCAACGAGGAGCGGGTTTGGGAGCGAGAGCCGAGCGAGCGGCGGCTCCGCTCCTCGCTCAGCCCTGGCGGCTGCTCAGGCTCCTCTCTGGGGTTTGGGATCCTCTCCTCCACGTCCCCAAGGTGTGGCTCCTCCCAGGAGGAGCAGGCACGGTGCTGGCATCACCCGTGTGTGATGTGTGTGTGTGTGGGGTGTTTGCAGAGCCCGGGGCCCTTCCTGCACAGTGTTATCCATTGAAATGCTGGGAATGGCCCGAGCAGCCTGGATTTCTTCTTATGATTAATGCAAAGAGTGGCCGTGGCATTGAGCAGTGGTGTAACAATGTTAATATTAATTATTATTTTAATATCCAACCAGCCTCAGCACCTTGCAGCAGGCAGTTTCATAAATTAAGGTACGAAGTAAACGCACGGCTTTGAGGGTTGGTGGTTCAAAATGTTTTGTGTTCTAAATTGAGACTGAATGTGAAATGAGAACCAACCAGAATTAAAAAATATTAGGATCTGAAATGCAGTGATCCTGCAGAAAAAAAGAGAAAGGGGCGTTTTTTCCTTTTATATTTTTGGCATCTTTAGAACTCGGTGTTCCTACCTGCTCGTGGAGCTCTTGGGCGGCTGTGAGGTGATGCTGTGGTCAATTAAACCCCCTTGAGTGAAGTGAAAATAGATATTGGGGTAAAATCCATGAGAAATGTCACAGCCATGTGTTGTCCCCGATGGAAAACCCCTGCTGAGCACCCTGGCACGGCTCGGGCACCGATGCCAGCTCTGCCCACACCCGGGAGCAGGGCTGAGCATCCCTGCCCTGCCCTGCACCCCAGCTCTCTCTGGAGCGCTCCGCCTTGGAGCTCAGCTGTTCCAAAGTGAAATAGATTGCCAACAAAATTGCTTCTCCTGCTCCTCCATTGTCAACAGGAGAGGATTCCCCCAGTGCGGGTTAACATGGCTCACATGAGAGAGCCGGGGCAGGGCCGGGCTGCGATCCGGCGCGGGCAGAATTGATATTCAGCAGCAGCGCCGAGCGCGAGCCGTGCCGGGGCTGAGATGATGATTAGCTAATTCACCTGCCCTAAGTGGATTTGTTTCTCCGTGTCAAAATACACCCTGGGTTTTATCTACAGGTAGATTGGAGCAGAGAGTCCTTGATTAAGTTATCAGGAGAGCGGTGTGGTTTGTACTCGGGCTTTGATTGCAGGGACAAAAGGCACCTCATACACAAATAATTGGTGTGGGACTGGGAATCCTGCTGTGTCACCCAGAAATGGGGGCTTGGAGCCTGCCATGAAGGAAAATGGGTTAGAAAATGGGTTGGAAGAGGGTTCTGTGTCATCCTTCTCTCCGTTGACTCACACCCCAAAGCGGCGTCACCACCTGGCTGGGCTGAGCGTGCGCCACGTCCCCTTCCCATCCCTCCCTCCACGTGAGCACCTTCCAGCCCAGGTGCTGCATTTCGGGTGTTCCTGGAGCTGCACAGCCAGGCCCACGTGGGGCTGGATGTCCAGACCCCGCAGGACATCCCCCTCTGTCCCTGCAGAGGCACAAGCCCAGCCAAGCCCCGAAGTTGGCCGCGGGAGCTTTCGGGCGCCGCCGCGTGCGGAGCCTCATTTTTCCACAGGAGTTGCAGGGTTTAATATATATGAAAATCAGGCGTGGTGTATCTTTGCATATGTGCCTTTTGTAATCTAATTTTGACAGATGGCGAGCTCCATAAATCTCGCTCCTCGCTAGAGAAACCCTTGGCTTGACTCGCGCTCTCCGCAAACTCGCTGCCGACTGCGTTTGCATTTCAGTTTTTAATATAGATGCGGATTTTTTTCCCCCCTGCTCTGCTTTTGTTTTGATTTTCAATGTATCTGCCAAGTATTTCCACCCCTGATTTCCACATACAAATTGCAACCGAGCTCTGGTTTCTCCTTTCTTTCTATTTTTTCAGCCCTCTTCGGAGCATAATGCCAGGGACTTTGCTATTCTGCATGTTGCCTTATTAAAAATAAATATGCTGCCCTGTCCCTGTTTGCACCGTCTCCCATTACTGACAACAATCCCGACAAATTCTTACTATTTAAGGGTGGTGAAAAAACTCCACCAGGAAGCAGTTTCCTCTCCTGCCAGCTCCAGACAGGCTGCTCATTGAAAATGTAATACACTGCTGCCATGTCACAGGTCAGCTGGCAAATGGCAATCTGAATTTTAAAAGGAATATGAATAAAATTCTGTTTTATTTTGAAAATGAACTTTGTGCCCTCCATCATGAATCCAATATATGTCTTAATCTTCTATGCTCTTGAAGCCTGCGGCTCCTGGCTGAGTCCTTTGACTCCTGAACCTAATAAGGAAAATAGGTTGTTTTCCCATCCTCGCCTCATTTTGAGAGGAGCTGAAACAAACAGTCCCTATTCCAGCTGTAATTGGCAAAGCATAAAAACATGTGTGTTATATAATTTTGGGGGTTTAGGGCCGGGCTCGGTGCAGCAGTGCTGGGCTTTGAGCTTTGATTGAGCCGTGCTGCCTCTGGAAATGACGCTGTCAGCGCCGGGGCGCCAACGCCGCCCGTGTTTACCCACGCTGCCCGGGGAGGAAAGGCCCCTCGGGGTGGGATGCTCTGCCTCGAGCCTCGATTTCCAGCCCCATTCTGAGGGCTGGGTGTTCCCAGCGAATCTGGGGCTGGAAAATTCCCGGCAGGAGGGACAGAGGGCGGGTTTGTGACATGGGTCTTGTCCAAGCGCTTTGTCCTCCAGGACACGTGTCTGTATTGCTGTGGACACGTGTCTGTATTGCTGTTTAGGATGTTTTCATTGCTGAATCACCCAGGGCACCACCTGCCTGTGCCATGAGCACCCCTCGTGTCCCTGCCCGTGCCCAGAGGTGCAGCCACGGGCCAGGGGCTCTCCAGGTGCTCTCCAGGTGCTCTCCAGGTGCTCTCCAGGTGCTCCATTCCTGACCCATCCATGTCCCAGCACAGTCCTGCAGCTCAGCTCCTGGGAATTCATGCTGACCTTTGCCTGGCTGGGTCAGAGGAACACCAGGGTGGCTTTGTTCCCAAACCACCTCGTTGAGGTGCTGCGCTGGGGGGGCAGGATCCCAGCTGGCAGCAAAACAGGAATTCTGGAAATAGGAGCCTTTTCTCTCCTGTTAAACTGGGATGTGGGTTTGAGAGTTCACTGTGAATTTGGGGAATTTCTTCTCAAAGGAGGGAGAAAAATCACACACTGTGAGGGAAGATTAGCCATCTATCAATCGTGGATCGGTTGTCTATCTATCAACTGATGCACAATTGATAGACAGCTGATGACCTGTCAGTACTCTATCATCAATCTATCAATTAGCTCTCATTGATCTTTCAATTATCTCTCATCAGCCTCTCAATTGCCTCTCATCTCCAGGAATTATCTATCCCTACACATCTCTGTGGATACACACAGAGAGAACCACTCGGTGCTTCCCAGCACCCCAAAAAGCCAAACCCCCAACAATTCCCCATTTTCCTGCAGACAGATCCCTCCTCTGGGAAGGGAAGCATTTCTTCGAGTGCTCTGTTGATCAGAGCCAAATCCACCTTAATCCCTCACCCTGGGAGCCTCAGGGGACTCTGGGGTGTTTGAGGTAGGGATGGGGATGGAAATGTTGGGATGCACCAGGATAAACAGCACCAGGGAGATTCCAGAGATCCCAGTGGAACCCACTTTGGTCAAAAACGTTTAACTTATAAAAATAGTTTATGTGGGCACTGAAGACCCCAGGAGATTGGGAGGAACAAACTCCCTGAGAAGAGCAGGAATGAACACTGCAAATATAAATATATGATAGATATATACTTATATATATGCAAATATATCAAATTAAAAATCAGCTGCAATGCTGAATCCTGTATTGCCTGAAACCCTCCAGAAATACAAACAATTCTTTTCCCCATTTATCCCACTTCCAAGACATTTGGGTGTGAGCATTGTCCAGGGGGGCTGGTCCCTCGGGGGGGAAGGGAGATTCCTGCTCAGGTGAGGCAGAGAATAACAGTAATAATAATGACAATAATACCATGAAATAATAATAATAATAATAATAATAATAATAATAATAATAATAATAATAATAATAATAATAATAATAATAATAATATTAGTAGGTTTTGGCTGGTGGATATTTCCAAACTGAAGACTCCAAAGGAAATTCTGTGGGAGAGGAGCTGGGATCTCCCCAGTGCCATGGGCAGGGCAGGACTGGTGGCTGCAGAGTGTCCAGGCTGGTGTAAAACAGGGAAGCTCCGTGTCCCTGGCACCGGGAGCAGGGAGGGGTCTGGGGGCTGGGAGTGTCCCTGGGCTGCCGAGCACAGCAATTATTTCATTACCCAGCCCTGTCTCATTTAGCCCCAGCTCCTGTTTGTGTTTGATTGCTGTACTGATAATGATGATGGGGAGAATTGCTGTGATGAGAAATTGCAATCAGCTAAATAGCAGCAGAGCTTCCCCCAGGGACAGGGACTCGTGGAATCCCACTCCGGGTTGTTTGGGGCTTCTCCCTCTTTGTCTGGGTGAGCCTGGTGGGAAAGAGGAGCCGGAGGCAGGATGGGTGAAGGAGCTGAATGAGGGAAGCCAGAGGCAGAGCAAGTGCTTCTGAGTGATTTGGATTTGATCTCCTTGTCCTGTCTGTCACCGTGTCCCTGCGTGGGCACAGATTGTGGCAGCTCGTCCAAACACTCACAGGCATGGAATCCTGAATGGATTGGGCTGGATGGGACCTTAAATCCCACACCTCCCACTGTCCCAGGTGCTCCCAGCCCCAGTGTCCAGCCTGACCTTGGGCACTGCCAGGGATGCAGGGGCAGCCCCAGCTGCTCTGGGCACCTGTGCCAGGGCCTGCCCACCCTACCAGGGAACAATTCCTCATTCTCAATGTCCCACCCATCCCTGCCCTCTGGCAGTGGGAGCCAGGAACTTAGGCTGGGGGAGCTGCCTGGGAGCAGCTTTGAGGGAGAAATCCCACTAAAGCAGAGCCAGGGGTGAATCTTGGGTGTCTCCCATTTTTCATGGCTTGTGGCATCTTCTCACACAGGGAACCGAGGGAATTCAGAGCAGGCAAAGGGTCTGAACAGAGGACCCTGGGGGTTAAACCCTCCCAGCAACTTCAGCCAACTGAGGCACCTTCATTACAGCAGGAGCAGCCAAAATTCCAGGGGAAACAGCAGCTGAAATTCCAGGGGAAACAGCTGCCAGGACTGGCAGATTGTGGTCCAAGGGCCTGGGAATGGTGGTGGTTCTGCAAGGGGCATTTGTGAGATGTGCAAGGCAAGCAGCTCAGTGGGTTTGGGGAACTGCAGCAGCTTTGGGAATGGCAGTGCTGAGTGCTGGCAGCCAGCTGGGAACAGCCCCACTCCACCCCTGGCACTGGGAGGGACTGGGAGGGCACTGGGAGGGATTGGGATGGCACTGGCTGGCACTGGGATGGCACTGGGATGGCACTGGGATAGCACAGACTGTCACTGGGATGGCACTGGGCTGCCACTGGGATATCACTGGGATGTCACTGGGCAGGCACTGGGATGTCACTGGGATAGCACAGGCTGTCACTGGGCTGTCACTGGGGTGTCACAGGCTGGCACTGGGATGTCACTGGGATGGCACTGGCTGGCACTGGGATATCACTGGGATAGCACAGGCTGTCACTGGGCTGGCACTGGGCTGGCACAGGCTGGCACTGGGATGGCATTGGGATGGCACTGGGATAGCACAGGCTGTCACTGGGCTGGCACTGGGATAGCACAGGCTGGCACTGGGATGTCACTGGGATGTCACTGGGATGGCACTGGCTGGCACTGGGATATCACTGGGATAGCACAGGCTGTCACTGGGCTGGCACTGGGCTGGCACAGGCTGGCACTGGGATGTCACTGGGATGTCACTGGGATGGCACTGGCTGGCACTGGGATATCACTGGGATAGCACAGGCTGTCACTGGGCTGGCACTGGGCTGGCACAGGCTGGCACTGGGATGGCATTGGGATGGCACTGGGATAGCACAGGCTGTCACTGGGCTGGCACTGGGATAGCACAGGCTGTCACTGGGCTGGCACTGGGCTGTCACAGGCTGGCACTGGGATATCCCTGGGATATCACTGGGCTGTCACAGGCTGGCACTGGAGCTGCCCTGCTGCTGTCCCATCCCAAGGGCCCAGGCAGGACCCCCAGCAGCAGCAGCAGCAGCAGCTCCAGTCCAAGGGGATGGATGGATGGAGGGATGGATGGATGGATGGGCTGCCAGGATCCTCCCCCACCTCCAGCAGCAGGATTAGCAAATTGGAGCTTAATCCAAACCCCCTGTGACCCCCTGGGATTCATTAGCTGCAGGTTTCGAATTATCTCCCAGGTTAAACAAAAGAATTGGGCCTTTTTGCATATCTCGGGAAGGTGGGGATCCTCTGGAGACTGTAGATTATCTTGGTAATATTTTTTTCCTCCCCTGTACATTCCTGTAGCTGAGAAATCTCTGAAAATAATTTCTGGAACACTTACCAGGCTTACAGAGACTGCCTGCCTTAAATAAGGATATTACACTTAATTAAGCATTGTGCCTGTGGGGCCGAGCGTGCAGGGTTCAGCTGAGAAGTCTCAGGTTATGGGAATTTATCCTTGAATGCGACGGCTTCAGCAACTTTTTGGATTCAGGCTGTTGGCTGGTGAGGAAATCTAAGATGTTTTGAGAGGGGAAAAATGACTGATCTGATGTAAAAAATTATTGTATTGCTGTGTTGAAAGTGCTGCGAGCCACGGGGCTGTTTAGTCATGCTCAGATGAAGGCTGAAGCGTTGCCTTTATCCTCGCCACAAAAAGAGGATTATTATTTTTAAAATGGTGATTTTTTTTTTCTTTCCTTCCCCCCACCCCGCTCCACAATTTCAAATTAGGCTTTGATTGTGCAGCAGCACAAACAGAGCCCCTCTGCCGGAGCTATTTATCTTCTGAAAGGAAAAAAAATCTGAAAAAAAAAAAAAAAATATAAAAGGAGCAGGAAAGAGAAGAGAGAGGGAGAGAGAGGGAAAAAAAAAAATAAAAAATCCCCCAAAGTTTGACTGACACTAATTTCCCGAACAAGATCCCCTGGAAAGTGCAGTTTATGTGGTGAGATGATAAGAGGCAGGGTTTGTGCTGTCCCCTCGGTGAGGGCTGTCTGCTGTCAGCTGGCAGCGGCGCTGACGGAGGGAGATGCGCGCGCTCGGATGCCAGCGCGGGGAACAGGAGCTGTCACCAGCAGTGTAATGTGCTGTGTATTATCACTCACTCTGATCCGGGGGCCCGCGCACTGTCAGCTCCGGAGACTGTACAAGTCAACACAAATAAAACTGAGGAGGCAAATGATAATGTCTGAGATAGATCCAGGCTCATTCTCGCCATTGCTTTTTATTCAAACCTTAGAGATGACATGATGTGAAAAATGAGCCTGTGTCTAGTTCAGTGCCCATTAGTGTGTGAGCACATTATCTTCCACTTTTCACATTGAATCTCCCTGTACATCCCGTGGCAGCTGCAGCTCTGCAGCCCGGCAGCTCCGGGGGCAAACGCTGCCCCTGCAGGGCTGCCCAGCTTGGAGCTCCTCATCCTTCCTGCCCGGGGGCAGCAGGGCTGGGCTGGCTCCTCTGCACCCAGGCAGGGTCCCCTTGAGGCTTTGGAATGTCCCAGGCCTCCCCACCAGCCCTTGGATCACCCTTTGCTGCTCTGGGATAGCCGGGGCTGGTTTCCTTCCTCACCATCCTCATCAGCCCAGCCCTGATGTCCCTCCCTCCCCACAGAGAGCCCAGGGCTGGGCTGGCTCCTCTGTACCCAGGCAGGGTCCCCGTGTGCCTCTGGAATGTCCCAGGCCTCCCCACCAGCCCTTGGATCACCCTTTGCTGCTGTGGGATAGCCGGGGCTGGTTTCCTTCCTCACCATCCTCATCAGCACAGCCCTGCTGTCCCTCCCTCGCCAGGAGGCTCCTCTGCACCCAGAGCTCTCCAGGTGCTTCACCAGGGCTTGGCAGACCCGTCCTGCTCTGGGATAACTGAGGGCTGCCTTCCTCCCCTCCTGCTCCTCCATCCTCATCCTCCCAAGCCCGCCGTCCGTGCCCCAGCACAGGGCCCTGAGCCAGGGCAGAGCCATCCCTGACCTTCCCCTGGGGATAAATCCATCCCTTGCCCTCCTCTCCCTGCTCCTGGGGCCGGGAGAGGTGACAATGCCAGGGGAGGTGACAATGCCAGGAGAGGTGACAATGCCAGGGGAGGGGCCCCTCAGCACCTTCCTGGCATCCAGGAGCTGCCAGGGCCCTTGGGAGCCCCCAAAACCCTCAGAGGGAGCCTTAGCTGGGCACAGGAATCACCTTCCCGAGGAGCTTTCAGCACAGCTGCTGACACCATCAGCACCCGAGTAAAATTCCTATTACTCTCCTGTATAACCTTTAATTACCCCCACCACCCCAAAAATATCCCTCAATTACCTCGCAGGCAGAATTATGCATATTTTTAAAGTTCTCCCAGGGATATAACACTAAACGTTGGGTTGTTATGGTTCAGTGGTTTAAATTACAGTGTACTTAATTAAAACAGCATAAAAAGCTGTCAGTATTCCATATAATTTGAGAGACTTTGATTAGTGATTTCTTTCTTTTACTGTTAGAGCGCACTCAGCTTGGCCATTAGGTTGTCATTTACCAGCACCTTGGTGCTGCAGCCATCATTTCACAGCACTGGGGGGAAAAAAAGAAAGGTAAACAAATGACACTTCCCAGCAAAAGAAGTGACAAGCAGAGAGCAGCCGCCCTGAAGGAGGAGGGGAAACGGGGTGGGAGGCGGGATTTGGGATGGGAGATGTGGGAATGAGCCCTGTTGGGGAGAGAGCTGGGCCAGGGCAGCTGTGGGAGGTGGAAGGAGGGAGAGCAAGGAAGAGCTGGGATTCCTTCCTCCAGAGCTGGGAATCCTCCTCCAGAGCTGGGATTCCTTCCTCCAGAGCTGGGAATTCTCCTCCAGAGCTGGGATTCCTTCCTCCAGAGCTGGGAATTCTCCTCCAGAGCTGGGATTCCTTCCTCCAGAGCTGGGAATTCTCCTCCAGAGCTGGGAATCCTCCTCCAGAGCTGGGATTCCTTCCTCCAGAGCTGGGAATTCTCCTCCAGAGCTGGGATTCCTTCCTCCAGAGCTGGGAATTCTCCTCCAGAGCTGGGATTCCTTCCTCCAGAGCTGGGAATCCTCCTCCAGAGCTGGGATTCCTTCCTCCAGAGCTGGGAATTCTCCTCCAGAGCTGGGAGTTCTCCTCCAGGAGCGAGGGGGATGCTGTGCTGTGCTCCCTGGGCTGTGCAGGGAAGGCAGCAAAACGCCACAGGCACAGGGGCTGCAGAGGGGTTTGGGCTGGGAGGGAGCAGAAATCCCATCCTGTGCCAGCCCTGCCATGGCAGGGACACTTTTCACTGTCCCAGGTGCTCCAGCCTGGCCTTGGCACTGCCAGGGATCCAGGACAGCCCCAGCTGCTCTGGGAATCCCATCCCAGCCAGGAATTATTCCCAATATCCCATCCATCCCTGCCCTCTTCCAGCTTATAACCATTCCCCCTTGTCCCATCACCCTCTGCCCATATAAAAAGTCACTCCCCTGTTTTCCATCAGCCCCATTTTTTTATTCCTGTGGGAGCACACTCAAGGCTGCAGAGTCTGGGACAGCTCCACCATTCCTGGTGCTCTGTCCTCCCCAAAGCCTCCCAAACCCCCAGGTTTTATTTCCAGAACCTCCTCCTGAGCTTTGGGAAGAAACGCTGCGCCCCTCCCCAGCAGAATCCCAGAAGGGTTTGGGGTGGAAGGGACCATAAGGACCCCACAGTTGCAAGCCCCTGCTGTGGGCAGGGGAGCTTGGGGTTCCCTGGAGCAGCTGCAGCATCCCCCGGGAGCTCAGGGATGCTGGGGGAGGTGTTGCACTGCCAGGTCACTGTGCTTAGGGAGGCTTTTGAACATAATCCATGTTTATTTATAAACCAGTGATGTGACAGTGCTCACGCTGGGAACATCTATATTTTTCATCAAGGCTTTTTATTATGGCCAAACACGAAATCATAACTGTGAACAGGAAAATCCTGTTTAGCCACGGGCTAAACATCTCAGCCACACTCAGAGCCGCGGTTCCCTCTCCACATTATCGGCCTAAACAAATATTTTTTAAAATACACTTAGAGCAGAGCAGATGCTGGGGATTCACAATGGTTTTTTCCAGCTCAGAGGGTTCTCAAGGCTATTTGCTGGCTGGGAATGTGCAGATTCATTCAGGCTTGCTTGAAAAATTATCCTGTTGGTAAGTAATGACTTGCTGGTAATTGTTATCTCCTCAGAACTCGGGCACTTCAACCTGTGCTCATCCAGGGGCTGAGCCTGCCACTAATGGGGGTTTATTTATCTCCTGGTTGGGGTTTTGCAAAAATGTGGCACCTGAGGAAAATACAGCTCAGCTGTCCTGTGTGCCACAGTCAGAGCTGGGGCTGGACCTGCCCTGATTTGGGAGCAGGAGCCACCAGCTCCAGGGAACATCAGCTCCCAGGTCTTTGGGATTTGTTCCCTGTGGCTCAAGGTTTGTGTCCAGGGGGTTTGGCCAGCCTGGGGTGCTGATCCAGGACACTGCCAGCAATCCCTGAGAGGGTCAGTGGGGATTAGAGTGGCTGAGGGAGCTGGGCAGGGGCTGGAGAATCCCTGAGGGAGCTGGGCAGGGGCTGGAGAATCCCTGAGGGAGCTGGGCAGGGGCTGCAGAATCCCTGAGGGAGCTGGGCAGGGGCTGCAGAATCCCTGAGGGAGCTGGGCAGGGGCTCAGGCTGGAGCCAAGGAGGATCCCCAGGGATCTTTTCCCTCTCTGGAATTCCCTGCCAGGAGGGCACAGCCGGGGGGGTCGGGCTCTGCTCCCAGGGCACAGGGACAGGAGCAGAGGGAACGGCCTCAGGCTGGCCCAGGGCAGCTCAGGGTGGGCACAGCAGGAATTTCCCCATGCAAAGGGGGCTCAGGGATTGCAGCTGCCCAGGGAGGTTTGCAGTGCCCATCCCTGCAGGTGTCCCAGGAATTCTGGAGGTGGCACTCGGGGCTCTGGGCTGGGGACAGGGTGGGCATGGGCACAGCTGGGACTCCATGGCTTCCACTGTCCCAGGTTGCTCCATCCTGGCCTTGGGCACTGCCAGGGATCCAGGGGCAGCCCCAGCTGCTCTGGGAATCCCAGCCCAGCCAGGAATTCCCAATTCCCAGTGTCCCATCCATCCCTGCCCTCTGGCACTGGGAGCCATTCCCTGGCTCCTGTCCCTCCATCCCTTGTCCCCAGCCTCTCTCCAGCTCTCCTGGAGCCCCTCCAGGCCCTGCCAGGAGCTTTGAGCCCTCCCTGGATCCTTCCCTTCTCCAGGAGAACATTCCCAGCCCGGCTCCTGAGCCAGGATTCTGACTGGGTTCTAAAGGAATTCACCCTTCCTGCTCCTCAGCTTTTCCTGTCTCAATTCCCACAACAACCCAAGCAGGTTGTGGTTGCTTGGCAGAGATTTGCACCTGGGAATGTTGGGAATGAAGCAGTTGTGAGGCAGAGCCCTCCAGCAGCATTTCCTTCAACTCTCCGTGCTCCTCTCCCCATTTCATCCGTAATTCCCAAGTTCCTAATTGTTCTTCCCAAGTTCCTTCTCTCCAGAGAAAACGAGGAACAAAAATTTTCACCTCCTCACCACAATTACCCTGAAAGGGCCCAACTCCTCCATCCCCGTGGGTTTCCTCTCTGTCCTGGCCCATGGGCCAGGCCTTTCCCAGTGCCCCTGGAATTCTCAGAGCCCCTGGAATTCCCAGTGCCCCTGGAATTCCCAATGCCCTTGGATTTCCCAATGCCCCTGGATTTTCCAATGCCCCTGGAATTCCCAATGCCCTTGGATTTCCCAGAGCCCCTGGATTTTCCAATGCCCCTGGAATTCCCAATGCCCCTGGATTTTCCAATGCCCCTGGAATTCCCAATGCCCCTGGAATTCCCAATGCCCCTGGATTTCCCAGAGCCCCTGGAATTCCCAGTGCCCCTGGAATTCCCAATGCCCCTGGATTTCCCAATGCCCCTGGATTTCCCAGTGCCCCTGGAATTCTCAGAGCCCCTGGAATTCCCAGTACATCTGGAATTCCCAGTGCCCCCAGATTTCCCAGTGCCCCTGGAATTCCCAATGCCCCTGGATTTCCCAGAACCCCTGGATTTCCCAGTGCCCCTGGAATTCCCAATGCCCCTGGAATTCCCAATGCCCCTGGATTTCCCAGAGCCCCTGGCATTCCCATTCCCCCTAACATTCCCAGTGCCCCTGGAATTCCCAGAGCCCCTTGGAGCCCTGGCTCTGCCCTGGCTGTCCCGGCTGGGCAGCACCTCTGGAATTCTCCTCCCCCCAGCATCCAGCAGTGCCAAGCAGGGCGAATTCCTTCACAGACTCCTTCTCCAGATTGCCAATTCCCCGCACAGATGGCTCTGCAGGAGCCTGTGTGGGAGAAGAGTGGCTTTTTAAGCCAATTAAACAGAAACCTTGTCCAAGAAGGCTTCTGGAAGTGCTGGTGCCTGTGAATTCCTGACGTCCTGGGCTCCGTGCTGCCAGGGCTGCTCCTCCCTAGCAGGAGAGGGAGGGATGGGCACAATTTCCTTGGTTTAAGGTCACCGCTGAATTTGAACAGTTTTTAATTTTTTTCATATATTTTTTTATTTAAAGCAAAACTCCAGAAAGAACTTCCAGCTCGGGAACACTGTGGAGTATTTTAGATATCCAGAGAGAAGGTTTTTGTCATCTCTGCCCATGAATTCTCCCTGCCACCTTCCAGCCTGGTCCTCAGCGTGAAAGGCAAGCCATGATTTGTAGTAACAGACATGAGAGAAAGGGAAAGAGAGAGTAAAAGGTGTTTAATGACACCCAAAGGGGGAAATCCTGGTTTTTCTCCCCTTATTTTCCTTCTTCCTCCCTTCTTTCCTCCTCTTTTCCTCCTCTTTTCCTCCTCTTTTCCTCCTCTTTTCCTCCTCCTTTTCCCCTCTTTTTCCCCTCCTTTCCCTCTCTATTCTCCCTACTTTCTCCCTTTTCCCCCTCTTTTCCCCCTCCTTTCCCTCTCTTTTCTCCCTCCATTCCCCCTCTTTTCCCCTCTCTTTTCCCCCTCTTTTCCCCCTCCTTTCCCCCTCCTTTCCCTCTCTTTTCTCCCTCTATTCCCCCTCTATTCCCCCTCTATTCCCCCTCTTTTTCCCCCTTTTTTCCCCCTCTTTTCCCCCCTCTTTTCCCCCTCTTTCCCTCCTCCTTTCCCCCCTTTCCCCCCTCCTTCCTTTCTTCTTTCCCCCTCTTTTTCTCCTTTCCCCCCCCCCCCTTTTTCCCCCTTTCTTTCCTTTCCTGCATCCTCCTCTCCCTTTCCCTTTTCCCTGCTCTTTTCCCCTTCTTTTCCCTCCTTCCCTTTTCCCTCCTTCCCTCTTCCTTCCTTGCCCGGTGTCCCCAGAGGTCCCTTCCGCCCCCATCCCATGTTTGGGATGCTGTTTGTCCCTTCCTCAGCGGAATTGCTCAGGATCAGGATGGAGAGGACAGCCCTGGCATTGGGAATGGTGCTAAAACACTTCCCAAATCCCTCCAGCCCTTTCCCCCCTGGATTTGGGGAGGGAATTGTTGGCGCTGTGGGCTCTGCGGTCAGAGGGGAGCTGCGGAATTCCCTGGTTTCCGGAATTCCGGGATTTTGGGTGCCACACATCCCGGGTGCCCGGCGTTACCGAGGGAAGGAGCCGGAGAGGAGCAAACAGGATGGAACCGCTCGGGAATGAGGCAAACACAGCCGGGAGAGGCAAATATTGGATCAGCACAAACGCTGCGAGGCCCGGCCGGGCTGGGAGGGGAGCGGGCTGGCAACGGGGAGGAGCAGGAGGGGACATCCTGTGGCACCTGCCATCACTGTGGCACTGCTGCTGTCCCTGCGCCACTGCTGCCGTCCCTGTGGCACCTGCCATCACTGTGGCACTGCTACTGTCCCTGTGGCACTGCTGCTGTCCCTGTGGCATCTGCCATCACTGTGGCACTGCTACTGTCCCTGTGCCACTGCTGCCGTCCCTGTGCCACTGCTGCTGCCCCTGTGCCACTGCTACTGTCCCTGTGCCACTGCTGTCCCTGTGCCATTGCTGCTGTCCCTGTGCCACTGCTGTCCCTGTGCCACTGCTGCTGTCCCTGTGCCACTGCTGCTGCCCCTGTGGCATCTGCTGCCCCTGCGCCACTGCTGCTGTCCCTGTGGCATCTGCCATCACTGTGGCACTGCTACTGTCCCTGTGCCACTGCTGTCCCTGTGCCACTGCTGCCGTCCCTGTGCCACTGCTGCTGCCCCTGTGGCATCTGCCATCACTGTGCCATTGCTGCTGTCCCTGTGCCACTGCTGCCCCTGTGCCATTGCTGCCCCTGTGCCATTCCTGCTGCCCCTGTGCCATTGCTGCTGCCCCTGTGCCACTGCTGCTGTCCCTGTGGCACTGCTGCTGCCCCTGTGCCACTGCTGCTGCCCCTGTGGCATCTGCCATCACTGTGCCATTCCTGCTGCCCCTGTGCCATTGCTGCTCCTGTGCCACTGCTGTCCCTGTGGCATCTGCCATCACTGTGCCACTGCTGCTGCCCCTGTGCCACTGCTGCTGCCCCTGTGCCACTGCTGTCCCTGTGCCCCTGCTGCTGCCCCTGTGCCACTGCCTCTGCCCCTGTGCCACTGCTGCTGTCCCTGTGCCACCAGGCTCGGGGACCGCAGATATCGGGGTGTGGCACCCAAGTGAATGGGACCGCTGCTCCTAAATCCCCCTGTCCAGCAGAGGAATTCCTGCTTTCATCAGCACAGCCCAGGGGAGCTGGGATCTCTGGGGGTGCTGGGATTGGGAATTCATTGGAGGGGATCTTATCCCCAACAGGGTCCCAAAGCTCTTCCTTGTCTGCCAGTGGGATGGGATAATGGGATGAGATCAATGGGATGGGATGGGATCAATGGGATGGGATAATGGGATGGGATAATGGGATGAGATCAATGGGATGGGATGGGATCAATGGGATGGGATGGGGTGGGATGGGATCCATGGGATGGCATCCATGGGATGGGATAGGATGGGATCCCTGGGATGGGATTAATGGGAACAATGGGATCAATGGGATGGGATTAATGGGAACAATGGGATCAATGGGATGGGATCCATGGAATGGAATGGGATGGGATTCATGGGATAGGATGGGATCAATGGAATGGAATCGATGGGATGGGATAGGATGGGACTCATGGGATGGGATGGGATCAGTGGGAACAATGGGATCAATGGGATGGGATTACAGCTACAGATCCATTACTCCATGGTAAATGGATAATGAGAAAACCAGGAAAATCTGTTTGAGGGAAGTGTTGAAGAAGTGCCAACATTTAGAAGGTTGTGTCACTCTGCAGGGACAAATGTCACTCTGAGGTGACAAATCCCAGCCTCCCCCAGAGGTGACCTGGGACGTTCCCAAGGCAGCCTCGTCCATCCAGAGGATTTGACCTTTCCCAGCACTCCCAGAGCAGCAGAGCTGGGCCCAGGTCAGGTCCTGTGGTCCCTAAAGGTCCCTTCCAGCCCAAGCCATCCCACGGCTCTCCGGGATCGGCTTCCTGCCAGAGCCACCCGTGGAATGGTCTCCTGGAGGTGAGGATGGGGAGCCCTGGGGTGCTGCTGATGGGGCTGGGGAAGCTTTGCCAGCTGCTCCGGGGTCTCCTTCTCCAGAGAGGTCCAACCCCTGCGTGGGACCCTGTGCTCCCGGTGATCCAGCCTGGCTGAGATGCTCTCCAGAGGAGCCTTCAATCCCAGCCACTCTGTTTTCCTGGGATTCTGCACTGCCTCTCATCTTTGAAGCGTTTTAGATTTCTTCATTGCTTCAGGGGCTTTTGTTGGGGGGAATTCGTTGGTTTGTTTGGGGGTTTTTTGTTTGTTAGTTTAGTTTTGGTTTGGGGATTTATATTGTTTGGTGGGTTTTTTTTGTTTATTGCTTTAGGAGGTTTTTTTTGTGTGCTTTCTTTGTTTGTTTGTTTTGTTTTAATATTTTTTATTTTATTTTGATATTTTATTTTATTGTTTTTATATTTTTATTTTATTTTATGTTATAATTTTTGTTTAATTATTTTTATATCTTATTTTATTCTATGTATATTTATAATTTATTTCTATTTCTTTATATTTGTATTTATTTTATTTTTATTTTATATTTTGTTTTAATTTTATAGATTTTTATTTTATTTTAATTTTTGTTTAATTATTTTTATATCTTATTTTATTTTATTCTATGTATATTTATATTTTATTTATATTTCTTTATATTTTTATTTTATATTTTGTTTTACTCTTATATATTTTTATTTTATTTTTATTTTTGTTTAATTATTTTATATCTTATTTTATATTTTATTTTAAATTTTTTATTTATTTTATTTATTTTATTTTATTTTTTTATTATTTTATTTTATTTTGGTTTTTTTATTTTATTTTTTTTAATTTTATTTTATTTTATTTTATTTTATTTTATTTTATTTTATTTTATTTTATTTTATTTTATTTATTTTTATCCCTGCCTTGGCAGTGCTCAGTGCCTCCCAGCAGCTTTAAGCAGTCGCTTCCTTCATCACCCAGTGCTCCCCTTGGGATGTCAATGAGCTTTTCCTTCATTCCCGACTCGGAGTGTCCCGGGCTATCCCATTCCCAGGATCCTGCCAGGGCTCAGCAGCTCCTCCCAAACCCCTCCCCTCCCGCTCTGGATGGGATGGGATTAACGGGATGAACTTCATGGATGGATGGGATTACACCGGGACAGGGGCACCCCGAGGCTGCACCAGGCTTAGGAAGGATTCCCACGGGGAAAGCGAGGACTAAAAATGTCTGACATTTGTAGCAGATGTTTGGGAAAAGAAAGGGAGACTCAGGAGAGGGGGAGAGGAGGCTGGGAACACATTCCCAAAGGGCAGGAGAATGGAAAAGAAGTGGGATGTTAGAGGAGTTCAGTTCTGCTAATCAGGCACCTCTCCCCTTTTTAAAAAGTTCTTTTCTCCTAAGAATTTCCAAAGAGAGGAGGAGTTTAGTGTGAATATTGCTGTGCAGGAGGAATGCAGGAACAAAAATCGGTAAATGCTAAAATCTCCCTTATTTCCCATAGAGAATTGGACTTTTTTTAATACACAGACTCCAGTGGGTGTGAATCCTTCCTTATGCTCTCCCAGCGGGTTTGAAGGGTGGGGAATATTTATTTGTAACGGGGGAGCAGCTCCCGTTTGTGTTGGAATTAGGGCAGAGGGGAAGTTTTGCTCCTGTCAGTGCAAGGAGAAAAAGGATTTTTACCCTCCTGGTGCCTCTGGTTGCCTTTGCCACACTTGGGATCCTGATTTTGGATCTCAGCCACGGAAATGAATGATCTGTCAGGGAAAAAAAATTCTAAATAATAGCTGAGATACCCTAAAAATGCACTGGAAGTTCAGGAGGGCTGCAAACAACTGAGCAGAGATTATGAAATGCAGAATAAATCCCTGAGGTTTGCAGGGCACACAGAGAGTTCTCCATGACCCCAGCAAATTCTGGGGTCAGAATCCATCCCAAACAAAAATGCAACAGGAAAACAGGCTGAAAAAAAGAGGATTTGGGGGCACATTTTGAAAAATTCTGCTATTCTGAGAAGGCTTCAGAGCCAGTTGTGAGTGCCCAGAGCCATTTTTCACTGGGAGGAAAATGCCAGCGCTCTTTGTGCAGCTGGGGGTGTCCTGGAAGGGAAATCTATGGATCCATGGACATCCCCTGACCTTCCTCAGTGCACCACGAGCACCTGGCACAGGCCATAGCAATGCCATTAAAAGCAGTCAGGTGAGAGACAAATTCCCAGGCAGAGCCATCAGCTCCCGGGATTTAAACAAGCCCCACGCGCTGGCTGCCTCTCAGCTGCCCAAATTGCCTAATAAGCTGCATCTCCCCATAAATCTCACTTCTCTTTAATTAGGACATCACTGGAAAGCTGAAAGCACGAAACTTCCAGGGCTGGGTTCTGTGGGAAGCAGAGCCAGGCTGGAAAACCTCCCTGGGAAGGTTTGGAATGCGTTTGGAATCGCTCTGATAAAGGTTTGAGGAACTCCAAAGTGGGAAAGATCAGCAGGAGGGGCTGGGAGGGAAGAGGAAATTGCTGCTGGATTTATCGGGCTGCAATCATCCCCCAGTATTCCTGAGGATGAATGGGCAGGAATCCTTTCCAGCCAAAATGAAAAGCAGCGTGGCAGAGTTGCCTTTGCCACAGGGGTTATTGGTAGCTGTGATAAATTCCCAACATCCAGCCGGGAAAAATCCCAGCAGCAAGGCTGGAAGTGGGGCTTGGGAGGTGCTGGAAGTGCTGGGGATGTTTCCTCCCAGCCCAGCCTCGTTATGCCATGGGCAGAATGTAAAACAGAGGCTGGGGAAATGTCTCATTAAGGATTTCCCGGCTTGTTCAGGGCTGGAATAATGAAAAATGCAGGAGAACCTCTGGCACACGGGGTGGGGGGCGGCAGGAGCAGCACTTTGGCATGGGGGTGAATTCCTGGGACTGGGAGGGGGACAGGGCTGGGAACGCTGGGGTTCATTGGGGATTTTACACCTGGAGGACTGGATCTGGCTCAGGCACAGAATCCCAGCATCCCTGAGGCTGGAAAAGCCCTCTGGGATCATCAGATCCCACCCTGTCCCCAGCCCAGAGCCCTGAGTGCCGCCTCCAGGGATGGGCACTGCAAACCTCCCCTGCCAATGCTCACCAACCCCTGGCCCTGGAATTCTTGGCCCTGTTTGGTCTCTGTGGGCTCTGAGCAGGAGCAGGGGCTGGGGATGATGCAGGGAAGCTGACAGGACTCAGGTCCTCCAGGCAGAAAAGCCAATTCTTTATTCTTTATTCACAAAGCTCTTATTTCTAGGAAATACCGAAGGCACCGTGGCTAGCAACACCCTGACACCCAGTTTGGTGCTCTGTAAATGGCCCGGCTGTGTGTCTGTCCATTCTCTCTGCCTTTGGTTCGTTCACACGTTTTGTTCCCCCATTCCCGGGGGACAGATTTCCTGTTTATTGCAGGTGCAAATGGTTTCCTTACCAGAGCAGTTTGTTGTGCTAACTGCTCTCACTCTTAGCGCTTCTCACATGGGAGGTTCCAAGCTGATGCTGGCTTAGCCAGAGCAGCAGGGCCTAAACCATATTTTATAGAGCCCTTCTCTTATGATGTCTCTATTGTGTGCAACATGGAATAACCACAGACTTCCCTTATCTGTTAATATTCCTTCCGGATCCATCCAAACACAAATTCCCCTGCAAAGCTGGCAGTGTTTCTAGCTTCCAGAATAGCTGAATTATTTTGAAATATTTTGATATTTGAAGTATTTTGAATGCTCGAAATGTTTTGATGCTTGAAATACTTATATTTGAAATGTTTTTGATGCTTGAAATATTTTTGATACTTGAATTTTTTTTTCATGCTTGAAATATTTTGATGTTCCAAATATTTTGATGTTGAACCAAAAAATCTTGAAATTGAAAATTTCCTTTCTTTCTTTCAGGGGGTTGAGTTCCGACAGTGACAATCCAGGTTGGAAATTGCATCCAATTTTTTATCCATCCACTGAGAAAATAAAGTGAAATTTGGAGATTTAAGGATGTCCTGGAGTGATAGGAATGGTCCCTGGATTGTTTTTTCTGCCCTGGATGTGGAAACACCTGATCAGAACCCCTGTGAGGCTGTAGGGACTCTGATTTACTGGAGGGGTGAGTGATCTCCAGGGATGTCTGAACCTGGATTTCCAGGTGTGGGGGGCGAGGGGTGCCCAGGTACCACCTCCTGCCGTGGAGAGGGCGGCTGGAAAACGGATCCCGAACATCCCTCTGGCCAGAGGCACCTTCGGGACGAGCTTCTGGAGCTTTGGGAAAGGGTGAACAGCAGAGAATTCCTGCCTTTTCCCCAATTCCCCACAAAACTACCCTGCAACACCACCTAGTGCTGCCGGGCCGCGCGGCGGGGCAGATCCCGGTCCCAAAACCCCGCTGGGAAAGGCTCCAGGAGGAATTCCCTGGGGAATGGATGGGAATTCCCATCCCAAAACCCCGCTGGGAAAGGCTCCGGGAGGAATTCCCATCCCAAAACCCCGCTGGGAAAGGCTCCAGGGAGAATTCCCTCGGGAATGGATGGGAATCCCGGTCCCAAAACCCCACTGGGAAAGGCTCCAGGAGGAATTCCCTGGGGAATGGAAGGGAATCCCTTCCCAAAACCCCTCTGGGAAAGACTCCGGGGAGAATTCCCTCAGGAATGGATGGGAATCCCTGTCCCAAAACCCCGCTGGGAAAGGCTCCAGGGAGAATTCCCTCGGGAATGGGTGGGAGCTGCAACCGGGAACGGAGAATTCCCTCGGGAATGGATGGGAATCCCTGTCCCAAAACCCCTCTGGGAAAGGCTCCGGGAGGAATTCCCATCCCAAAACCCCGCTGGGAAAGGCTCCAGGGAGAATTCCCTCGGGAATGGATGGGAATCCCTGTCCCAAAACCCCGCTGGGAAGGGCTCCGGGAGGAATTCCCTAGGGAATGGATGGGAATTCCCATCCCAAAACCCCGCTGGGAAAGGCTCCCCGAGGAATTCCCTCGGGAATGGATGGGAATCCCCATCCCAAAACCCCTCTGGGAAAGGCTCCGGGAGGAATTCCCTCGGGAATGGGTGGGAGCTGCAACCGGGAACAGAGAATTCCCTCGGGAATGGATGGGAATCCCTGTCCCAAAACCCCTCTGGGAAAGGCTCCGGGAGGAATTCCCTCAGGAATGAATGGGGGCTGCCAGGAGCTCCCGGGAATAAGAAGAAGAAGAAGAAGAAGAAGAAGAAGAAGAAGAAGAAGAAGAAGTTATACCATTGTATGATATCTATATTATAGATACATATAATATCTATATTATATATAAATATATAGTGTACAAATTATTATTCCATCAATTTTTATGTTAATAATAACATTAATAATAATAATAATAATAATAATAATAATAATAATAATAATAATAATAATAATAATAATAATAATAATAATAATAATAATTTTTCTATACCATCTTATATAATGTATATAATATCTACATTCTACATAAATAGATAATGTATAAATTAATATTGGATACATTTTTGTCTTAATAATAATAACATCAATAATAATAATTATGAGATATGGAAAGTTGACTCTGCTTTCAATGCCAAAATATCAATATCACTGGAAGGATCCTGCAGGAGCAGGGATTGGAAAAGGGATAAAATCCAGTGCTGGAAGCACTCCAGTGATGTCTCAGCCAGCTTTCCAGAAAAGGTGGAGCTCTCCCAACTCCTTCCCTGTGTGTTTGGAGGGAAATGATGGAACTTCTGCGCCAGGGCAGCTCAGGGTGGGCACAGCAGGAATTTCCCCATGCAAAGGGGGCTCAGGGATTGCAGCTGCCCAGGGAGGTTTGCAGTGCCCATCCCTGCAGGTGTCCCAGGAATTGTGGAGGTGGCACTCAGGGCTCTGGGCTGGGGACAGGGTGGGGGTCAGGAAAAGATGGAACTCGACCCCAGCTTTTTTTATGGTATGTACATTTTTTAGGGTATTCTTAGGGCAAGTTTAATTTTTAGTCTAAGTTTACCTTTTAGAGTAATTTTTTAGGGTAGGTATAATTGCTTAGGATAAGTCTTGTTTTTTAAGATAAGTTTTGAACTTTTAGGATAAGTTCAATTTCTGGGGCAGGTTCCTTTTTTAGATAAGTTGCATTTTTAAGGTGAATGCAATGTTTCAGGTGAGGTGTATTTTTTTAAGTTTAATTTTTAGGATAAATGTGAGGGTTTTTTGGTGTGAGTGCATTTCTTTTATTTTGTTTTTAGGCTAAGTTCATTTCCTTAGGCTACATCTATTTTTTTTTCAGGTAAATGCATTTTTAAGGATAGATTGGTTTACCAAAGGAAGTGCATTTTTTCAGGGTCAGACTAATTTTGCAGGAAAGTTTTGCAAGCACCTCCTGCTTCCAATTCCAATCCACAAAGGGGAAAAAGGAAAAGGAAGAGGAAAAGGAAAAAAAATTGGCCCCACAGATGGGCTGAAAAAAGAATCACAGAATCCCTGAGGTTGGAAGAGTGCTCCAAGGTCACGGACCCCAGCTGTGGCCATGCCCACCCTGTCCCCAGCCCAGAGCCCTGAGTGCCACCTCCACAATTCCTGGGACACCTGCAGGGATGGGCACTGCAAACCTCCCTGGGCAGCTGCAATCCCTGAGCCCCCTTTGCATGGGGAAATTCCTGCTGTGCCCACCCTGAGCTGCCCTGGGCCAGCCTGAGGCCGTTCCCTCTGCTCCTGTCCCTGTGCCCTGGGATGATCCCAAATCCCCCCTCCTGTTTGGGAATTCCAGACAGTCCTGTCCTGCTGGGAAAGGCTGGCCAAGCTGGGATGTGCTGCCAGATTTGCTGATTTTTAGGATGAGGGCTGCCCACATGAGGGGGTTTGCACGGCTGGGAAATCCTCAGGAGCAGAAGTGCAGGAGGACAAGGAGGGCTCTGAGCCCCACATGCTCAGCCCAGGCCCAGGGCACTGCAGAAATGCAGCCAAATATTCTCCCTGCAAACCTGGCATTTACAGCCCAAAACATCTGGGACTTCACCTCTGGCCTGGCTGCTGGGCCAGCGTTGGAAATGGCTTTCCATGAAGGAATTGCCCCAAAATCCACCCTGAGCTGCCCTGGGCCAGCCTGAGGCCGTTCCCTCTGCTCCTGTCCCTGTGCCCTGGGACGATCCCAAATCCCCCTGGCTGTGCCCTCCTGGCAGGAGCTGTGCAGAGCCACAGGGTCCCCCCGATCCCCCTTTTCTCCAGGATCTCTCCCCTGTCCCTGCAGCAAGGACGTCCCCAGCCATCCCCAGGCTCTGGGGTTTGCTCTCTGAGCCTGGCCCTGACAGCTCTGTCACAGGGGACAGACAGCAGCCCTGATTCGAGCTGAAGCCTCCTCTCTGATGGCAGCAGGCTCCAAAGCAGATGCTGATCATCAAGATAATCAAATCAAGCTGCTGAGATGTGAGCCTGTGGGACGGGCAGACACGTTGGGCTGTGTGAGCAGCCCTGGCATTTATTGCGTTCACTCCAGGCTGCCCGGGCTCCACAACCTTTTCCACACAGATTATTTTGGGGCTGGGGAAAAATCGCTGTGAAGAGCGAGGCTGCTGCTCAGGAAGGGCCTGAGCCAGCCCTGAGCTGCTTTAATCTGCTCTGACGTGGCTCAGTGCGGGCACAGATTGCACTCAGCAGCTGCCTCACAACTGCTGGGGACAAATGGTGCTCCCAAAGTGGCCAAAGTGTCCCTGGGCTGTCCCTGGGCTGTCCTGGCCACGGTGCTGCCACCACAGAGACTCTGTGCAATGAGCTGGCAACTTCTGGGAACAACTCCCACATTCCAGGAGATCAGGAATGTCCATCACACCTGGAGCTGGGAAAAACCCAGCCAAAAATGATTGGATGTGTCCCAGACCAGGCTGGATGGGGCTTGGAGCAGCCTGGGGCAGTGGGAGATGTCCCAGCCCATGGCAGGGGTGGGATGGGATGGGATGGGATGGGATGGGATGGGATGGGATGGGATGGGCTTTCAGCCTTCCAACCCAAACTATTTTAGGATTCTGTGGTTCTTATCCCTATTTTTTTTTTTTTTTAATATTTTAAGGTGGGTTTAGGAGAGTCCAAACCATTCATCATTACCAGATGAACTTTGTGGCTGGACCTTAAAACGTTCTGCACCTGTCAGGGATCTCCAGGAATGAGAGATCAAAGCACAGCACTGAGGGTCTGCAGCTCCTCCTATAAACCAAAAATTCCTGTACCTGTCAGGGATTCCAGGAATCCCAAATCCCAGCCCTGAGGATCTGTCAGGGATTGCAGGAATGGGAAAGGAAATCTCAAATCCCAGCCCTGAGGAACTGTCAGGGATTCTGGGAATGGCAGAGGGAATCCCAAATCCCAGCCCTGAGGATCTGCAGCTGCCCAGGTGTGGCTGACCCGGTCTGGGTGGGGCTGACCCAGCTCAGGTGCTTCTTATCCCTATTTTATTTTTTTTAACATTCCTGGGCAGGGAATTCGCTGGGAGTTGTGCCCTGGTGCTGGGTAACCCCTTCCTGAGCTCCCTAAAGCTGGGAAAGGGAATGGGAATGATTCTGGAGCTGGTGGTTTGGAACTCTGCTCTGGCAATACTCCTGGGTTCAGTGGTACTTGCTGTTATTTCCTCTCTGAAGGGAAACAGCTCCTTTGGACTTTCTTTTTAGTGAATTTTTAGTGAAGTTTAGGATAATTTGTCCCAAAAGTGTGAACTGGGTGCACACAGGAGGTCTGGACCTGAGCAGGGGCAGTGCTGTGAGTCCCTCCTTGGGCCACAGGGTGTGGAAGGAGTTGGATGGTTTTTAATATTTATTACTGCTACAGAGTAAGCAAGTAATCAAAAAATCCCACATTTTTATTAAGGAAAAGAAATAGGAGTTGCATTGTAGGGGGATGGGTGTGCTGGGTTTTCTTCCCCTTTTTTGTGAGTGTTTTTTTGGTTTTGTTAGTTTGTTTTGCTTTGTTTTTTGTTTGTTTGTTTGTTTGAGTATTTTGGGTTTTGAGGGGTTTTTTCCCTCTTTATAATCTTTCCTTGAATTGTGGTTGAACTTGAAATGACAACTCCAAACCTGCAGCTGGCTTCACTTCCAGCCCTTCAGCTGAGGTGCTGAAGTCAAAGCACAGCTGCTGCTCTTGTCTCTGGCACCTCTGCAGTCACAGGCTCAGACAAAACTGAAAACAGCCTCGGTGATTTGAGATGGGTTGGCAGGAAAGGTTTCTTTAAATTAAATAAATAAACAAACCATCCTCTGGCTGCGGACAGCGAGCTTGGGCCTGGAGTTTGCTGAGAAACACTGAAAGGGAGCTGGGGTTGAACTGCAGGATTGTTTTTGAAGTTTTAGATGATTGGCTTTAAGGCATTTACAATGTGGTGTGGCAAAAGCTGATGGGCCAAAAAATGCTTATAGTGTATTGTGATTAGGAAATATTTGGCTTCTGCTTGTGGTGGTGTGAATTATAACACCTGTATTGTCCCACCCTTCACATGAGACTGAAAATGGAGCAGAAGTTTTTAAAACACCTAGGCAGTCACTGCATTTTTCTGGTTTATCCCCATTTCTAATTCATTTCCAGGGACAGAAAATGGGCTCAAGCACTGAGCCTCAGTGTCTTGATACCGCCCCCAAATATTCCAGAAAAAAAAAAAAAACTGAAAATAATTGTTATAATTTCTTATTCTGTGATTTTGTGAGCAATGCAGCTGCACTGACTGGCACCGTCTGGATGAGTTTGAGGAATTTGGGATGGAATCCTGTGCCCTTTTGGGACTGTGCCTGTGTCCAGGTGGGACCATCCCTGCTCCCTTTTGGGGCCATCCCCAGGGCCCATTTGGGACCATCCCTGCTCCTATTTGGGACCATCCCCAGGGCCTTTTGAGATCAACCCTAGTGCCCTTTTGGGACCATCCCTGCTCCTATTTGGGGCCATCCCCAGTGCCCATTTGGGACCACCCCTGCCCCCTTTTGGGACTATCCCCAGTGCCCTTTTGAGACCATCCCTGCTCCTATTTGGGACCACCCCTGCTCCTATTTGGGACTATCCCCGGGGCCCTTTTGAGATCATCCCTGGTGCCCTTTTGGGACTATCCCTGCTCCCTTTTGGGACCATCCCCGGGGCCCTTTTGAGATCATCCCTGGTGCCCTTTTGGGACCATCCCCGGGGCCCTTTTGGGACCACCCCTGCTCCCTTTTGGGACCATCCCCAGGGCCCATTTGGGACCACCCTTGCTCCTATTTGGGACCATCCCCAGGGCCTTTTGAGATCAACCCTAGTGCCCTTTTGGGACCATCCCTGCTCCTATTTGGGGCCATCCCCAGGGCCCATTTGGGACCATCCCTGCTCCTATCTGGGGCCATCCCCGGGGCCCTTTTGGGACCATCCCTGCTCCTATTTGGGACCATCCCCGGGGCCCTTTTGGGACCATCCCCGGGGCCCTTTTGGGACCATCCCCGGGGCCCTTTTGGGACCATCCCTGCTCCCTTTTGGGACCATCTCCAGTGCCCATTTGGGACCATCCTCGTTCCCTTTTGGGGCCATTCCTGGTTCCCTTTTGGGGCCATCCCGGGCTCGGTGCTGCTGCAGCTCCAGAGCCAGCTCGGAGGGAGAAATGAGGAGATGGAGGAGCGCGGCTGCCGCTGATGAGGGCCAGCTCCACGGGAATGTTAATTGCTGTAATTGGCTCGCGGTTGCCATGGTGATGGCAGGGCGCTCCGCCGGGGCTGCCACGGGCAAGGGGGGTTTGTTCCCTGGATCCTCATTCCTGGAGGGCGGCGGTCCTGGAAATAAAAAAAAAAATCCCTTTTTCCCTTAAACTCTGCGCCTGGATCTGGGGATGTGCTGCCTGTGGCAAGACACGGATATTCCATGGATATTCCATAGATATTGCATGGATATTCCATAGACATTCCATGGATCTTCCGGGTGTATTTATTGCTGTGGGTGAACCTCTGCTGTGGCTCCGTCCGCCCTCTCTCCAAGGGGTCCCAAAAGTGGCACTGGTGAAGGGTGGTGGGACGTAATTGGCATCTGTAGGAATAATTTCCCGGCTGATCCAGAGGGGAGATGGCATTTGGGATTTTTAGGAGCTAATTTGGGATTTTTAGCAGTAGCATTCCTGGAATAAGGAATTGCAAGCTGCACAGAGAGTCCATCCCTGCCTTCCTCGGGGTTTGTTTTTGAAGGATTCCAGCTCAGGTATTCCTGTTGTGGAAGAGTCTTCAGGAATTTCAAGCTTTTACACTAAAAGGACAATTTTGGGAAGTTCTCAAGGATCTGTCACTTTTCCTAAGTGAGGATTCCTGTGTCCCATCCCCCTCCATCCCTCCCTGAGCCCCCCCTGTTATCCTGAAGCAGAACAAAGTTTCTAACGGAGAGCGCAGAGCTGCCAGAGGGCCCTTCCACGCTTGCAGTGCCAGTAATTCCCTGCCCAGCTCAGCCGGGACCAATCCACCCGTGCCCGTTCCTTCCCTGCAGCCCAGAGCAGGTGGGGGAGGAAAAAAGAAATAATTTGGGAGGGCCCGAGCAAAACTGGGGAGGGATGAGGTGCCCGTGCCTGGCGCTGCTCTCCGAAGGCAGCGGGAGGGGACTCGGATGTGCAGCGCTCCCGGAGCTCGGGGAGTCACAGCTGATCCATCCGTGCTGTGGCCAGCAAAAGCCACCGATGAGCCCCGTGCGGGAAGGATCCTGTCCCCCACCCCTTCTCCCGGGTTTCCAGGATGATGGGCTGGATCCAGCCCCGTCCCCGGGGCCCTGCGGAGCCGCTCCCGCTCCCTTTTCCCTCCCTCGCTCCCCGGGAAGCTCTGGCCAGCCGGGAGAGCCACGTGCCCGGCTGATAATAGTCCTGATAATAGTCCCGGCCGCGGCAATTCCTTGGAAAATCAGGCGTTGGGGAAGGGCCACTGGAGCAGGGGCAGCCGCTGAGCCCTTTTGGGGCTGTTCGGGGCTGGGATCGGGATCGGGTCCCGCAGGAGCAGCCCTGGCCTGGCACAGCCCTCCCTGAGAGGTTGTTTATTTTCCATAAACAACCCAATTTTTATTGTCCGATTTTCAAGAGCCGGGCTGGGGTGGTTCGAGAGGCACTGGATCGTTTTTCCCTGCAGGGAGAGCGCCAGCCGTGCTGGGAAAAGGGGAAAAGTTCTGGCCGGGCTCTCTTGCCCAGCCAGGGCTGAAATCCTCGCGGATCCTCTGGAACAGAAAGCGAATCCCCCGAGCTGGGGGTGGGCCCCGGTTCGGATGGGATCGCGGGGCCGGGAGCAGCGGGGGAGGGCGGGGAGCCCCCGGGGTCGGTGTTCCCGGGGGGATCCGGCCGAGGCAGCGCCGTGCCGGGCTGGAGCAGCGCTCCCGCCGCCGCTTCCCGGCCTGCGGCCCTGAGAATTCACATTCATGACTAAAAGAGGGAATTTAGGCAGAATTTAGGCAGAGATTTCCGTTTGAAATCTCCCTCGCCGTGCTGAGCTCTGCGGGGACATTCCCAGCAAAAACAAGCGTCCCTGGAAGAGGGACCTTTATTTCTCCTGGCAGTGCAGTCGTTAGCGCAGTGACAATCTGCTTTTGCCGTTTTGCTCTCAGACAGTGACAATAAATCTGAGCTCCGGGGGTTTTCCTCCGATAATTCCTCCCGAATCCGGGCTGGATGTGCTCCCTGTGCCAGGAGCTCGGCTCTAGCCCGGGTTTTCCTTCACGGGAGCAGCCTTAGGCAGGAATTTCTCTCTCCCCACTCCAGCTCCATCGTTCCCAAGTTTATTCCAAAGATTTAACCCCGCGTTCTCCCCCGTCCCATTTCCCAGCTCCAAGCGGCAGTGCTTGCGGGATCAGATCCCAAATTCCAGCCCAAAACACACAAAGGAAAGAAAACCCATCCCAAAGGAATCCACAGCCCGGGAATGCGGCTGAGCGGCTCCGGGATGGGGGAGAAGGGGAAAAGAGCCTTGATTTAGAATCCCTGTGAAACCGCGGGGCTGGGGCGGCGAGAGGCTTTGGGAGCGCTGTGTGCTCAGGGATATTTGTGTGTTTTCGTGCGTCCGGCTCGGGCAGGCAGGGATTGGTGCTGCTGCTGCCGAATTCCCGCTGGAAGCAGCCGGGATCAGCGCGGGGCTCCCTGAGCCGAGCCGGGAAGTCATCCCCGAGTAATTGGGACTTTTTGTTTTGTTTTCTTCAAGGGAGAAATCGCCCGTCCTCCCTGATTGCTCCGAGAGGGTGGGAGGAGGGTGCTGGTGGCAGCGGTGGGAACAAAGCTGGAATGGGATTGATCCTCCCCGGGAAAAGGGGCTCAGCCCGCCGGGCTGGGCGCTCTCCTGAAAGGATTCCTTTTCTTTCTTTCTTTCTTTCTTTATTATTAATAGAAATGCCAGTTAATTTGATTTATAATCCGGAGTGTTAATGGAAGAGAATCGTAAAGCAGCCAGCTCGGGGAGCTCGCCGAGCGCCGTGCAGCTCCTCTTTAATTAGCCCCGAGCTGCCGGACCATTCCGAGCCCCAAAGCCCCGAAAATCCAACCCCGCTCTGCCCAGCACCCAAATCAAAGTTTTCCTTCCCGATGATCAGAACAGAACCCTCTGTTGTGGCGGGTTCGGTTTGTTTGGTTGGTTTTATTTTTATTTTTTTTCTCCCCGGTAATTTTATTTTCTCTCCAGCACGGCGGCTGCCAGAACCCAGCAATGAGCAATGTTTGAAGGGGCAAAAGCGCTGGCTGTAAATGTGCACAATATTCCACATTATATACATGTCATTCCTGAGCACTGTTGGAACGAGGCAGTGTCAAATCTGGATGACAGATTGAGGTGAAAGCTGGGAAGGGAGAGCCTGGGAAGGAACAGCCCTGACTGAGGCAGGCACCCTATAGAATTTATCCTGCAGGCTATAAGGAACCGGTTCCATGGCAGAGAGCGGCGCAGGAGGGATAATTGTCACTAATTTGGGGCTGGGCAGCCGCCGGTCTCACAATGCCACCTAGTGCTGCTGGCCGGCTCCCCAGAGCCCGGCCCGACCCCAAAACCGGGACCTGGCCCTGGCTCCACAAATCCCGGCCCGACCCCAAAATCGGGACCTGGCCCCGGGTCCCCAAAGCCCAAATCCAACCCCAAAATCAGGACCTGGCCCCGGGTCCCCAAAGCCCAAATCCAACCCCAAAATCAGGACCTGGCCTCGGGTCCCCAAAGCCCAAATCCAACCCCAAAATCAGGACCTGGCCACGGGTCCCCAAAGCCCGGCCCTGGGTCCCCAAAACTGGGACCTGGCCACGGGTCCCCAAAGCCCGGCCCCGATCCCAAAATCGGGACCTGATCCCGGAGTCCAACCCAGACTCCAAAATCGGGACCTGTCCCCAAATCCCAGCCCCGACCCCAAAATCGGGACCTGTCCCCAAATCCCAGCCCCGACCCCAAAATCGGGACCTGTCCCCAGATCCCAGCCCCGAGCCCAGGCTGGGATCTGCCCCCCTGCCCTTCCCGAGCTGCAGAACAAACCTGCCCCGCACGGGGCTGTTAAAGCCGCCCTTGGGGCTTCCCATGGGGCCGGGCGCGGGTGGGACCGCGGCTCCCCGGGGCTGGGAGGCTCCAAAGGAGGGATAACGATGGCTCAGGTGTCACTGGGGTGGCTGCTCCCCTTGATCTGGGGCTGGCAGGAAGGAAGGAATTACCACAGGAGTAAGGACAGGCAGGCTGCAGCCCGAGAGCTGCATAGGGCTGGGCAGCTTCGGTTTATATTTCTCATTATTTTTTAAAATTAGCTTAAATTATCTGATTTCACCCTTTTTTTTTAATTTTTATTTTTTAATTTATTTGCTCCCACTCAGAGCTGGAAACTTTCGGCTAAAACATGCAGGCTCCACAGAGCTGGAAACCAGCAATGAGCTCCCGGGGGAAATGGAGAAGCTCCTGTGCCTCCAAGGAGGAGCATTAACCCCCATCCCTGGGTCAGTAAATTCCAGGGAAATATTCCCAAAGTGAACCTGGGTGCAGGTGGGGAGCCCGGATCCGACGTGCGGGGCCTCCAGGGCCACCCATGCCCTTCCTCCAGGGTGGATTTTGGGAGCAGAGCTCCCAGTCCAGTGTTGAAACTCCGAGCTTTCAGTCATTTTTTCATTTTCAGTTTTTGCACAGAAGTCATGATTCTCAAATGCCTTGAAAATCTGCAAAACAACTTTACAACTTTGGATTTGTTTTGTTCTTTTAGAAGGAGCTTTTTTGGTTGTTTTTTTTGTGTGTGTGTGTGTGTGGTTTTTTTTTTTGTTTTGTTGGTTAGGTTTGTTTTGGTTTGGTTTTTGTTTTGTTTAGGGGGGTTTTTTTTGGTTTTTTTTGGTTGTTTTTTTTTTTTTTTGGTTTTTTTTCTTAAATCTGTAGCACCTGAAGCAAATATTCCATCAGAAATACATCATGGATCTCGGGAAGGGTTTTACTCCCCAGCACTTTTCTATACAGAGGAAACAGCGACATTTATTTGGGATTTTCTTTTTGTTTTGCTGCTGTTTCCCTCTCCCTGCACATTTTGGGCCTGGGACACAAATCCAGGGATGCTCCAGGTTTGGGGGCAGAGCTGGGCAGCTCGGAAGGTTTTCCTGGGAAACCTGCCTGGCTTTTGTCAGAAAGAGCAGCAAAAACCCAGCAGGTCCTTGCAGCGCCGTTTTACCCCACCCAGCTGGCTCTTTCTGATGGCCAAAAGCACCTATTTAAAAAATTAATAATAATTAAAAATCTGACGAGCCCTGTGCCGAGCAGCCATTCCCGAGCTCCCCGGAGCTGCTGCTGCTGCCTGTGTGTGCTGCTGCCGAGCTCCGGCAGGGGAAACTGGGAATTGTTCACAACTGGGGCTCTGTGTTCAAGGGGATATTCCCGGCAGGAACGAATCCTGGGTGCTCTGGATCCATCCCAGCCTGTCTGGGGGCTCCGGACAATTTTTAGCTTGGAGGAGCTGGGAAGAGCCAGGAATCAGGGTTTGTGTTGTTATTTTTTATTAATTCATGGAGAAGTCCTGAGGTGCTGCTTCCTCGGAGAGGGAAGGATGATCAAATCCTGGAATGGTTTGGGGTGGAAGGGACAGGAAGGATCATCCCACCCCACCCAGCCCTGCCATGGCAGGGCCACCTCCCACTGTCCCTGGGTGCTCCAGCCTGGCCCTGGGCACTGCCAGGGATCCAGGGGCAGCCCCAGCTGCTCTGGGAATCTGTGCCGGGGCCTCATCTCCCTCACAGGGAAGGATTCCTTCCCAAAATTCCATCTCTCCCTCTGGATCTGTGAATTCACTGATCCCAGCAGGCCTGTGAGTTCACTGATTCCTGGGATCCATGGATTCCCTGATTCCTGGAGATCCATGAATTCACTGATTGCTGGGGGATCCATGAATTTATTGATTCCTGGGGATTTGTGCATTCACTGATTGCTGGGATCCATAAATTCACTGATAACTGGGGATCCATGAATTTATTGATTCCTGGGGATTTGTGAATTCACTGATAGCTGGGGATCCATGAATTTATTGATTCCTGGGGATTTGTGAATTCACTGATTGCTGGGGATCCATGAATTTATTGATTCCTGGGGATTTGTGCATTCACTGATTGCTGGGGATCCATGAATTTATTGATTCCTGGGGATTTGTGAATTTACTGATTCCTGGGGATCCATGGATTTATTGATTCCTGGGGATTTGTGCATTCACTGATTCTGGGGGATCCATGAATTTATTGATTCCTGGGGATTTGTGCATTCACTGATTCTGGGGGATCCATGAATTTACTGATTCCTGGGGATTTGTGAATTCACTGATTGCTGGGATCCATAAATTCACTGATAACTGGGGATCCATGAATTTATTGATTCCTGGGGATTTGTGCATTCACTGATTGCTGGGATCCATGGATTCCACGTGCCCAGTGCTGGGAGAGCCAGGTCTGCAATTCCTTCCTTTGGGATGGCAGTGATGCCCAGCACTGGGATCACAGGGTCAGGGTGTGCTGGGGAGGCTGCTGTGGGATGGGGTGGGCACTTCCCAGGGAACGCTGCCCCCATCCCGGGATGTCTGCCCCCATCCCGGGATATCTGCCCCCATCCCGGGATATCTGCCCCCGATCATTACTGAACTCTGGGGAGCAGCCCCGCTTTTCCCTGTAGGGATATCTCTCCCCGGCCTCCATGAATTCCCATAAAAGCGATCCTGAAGGACGCTCGGGCTGCAGGGAGCGGGGCTGAGCCCGAGCCCGCATTCCTGGGGCTGCAGCTCCATCTACCAGCGGCTCCGGGAACGGCCTGGGGTGCGGGATACAGGAGACGAGATATGGGATGCGGGATGTGGGATATGGGATGTGGGATATGTTATATGGGATATGGGATATGTTATATGGGATGTGAGATATGGAACATGGGATATAGAATGTAGGATATGTTATATGGGATGTGGGATATGGGATGTGGGACAGGAGATGCAGGATGTGGCATAGGAGATATGGGATATGGGATTTGGGATGAGTGATATAGGATATGGGATGAGGGATATGGAATGTGGGATGCAGGATATGAGATGTGGGATGTGAGATATGGGACATGGCATGTGGGATATGGGATGCAGGATACAAGATGTGGGATGTGGGATACGGGATATGGGATGTCACATGTGGGATATGGGATGCAGGATACAGGATACGGGATATGTGGGATATGGGATGTGGAGTATGGGATGCAGGATATAGGATACGGGATATGGGATGCAGGATATGGGGTGTGGCATGTGGGATATGGGATGCAGGATATGGGATGTGGGATATGGGATGCTGAATGTGGGATATGGGATGCAGGATATGGGATGTGGCATGCAAGATGCGGGATATGGGATGTGGGATGCAAGATGCGGGATATGGAATGCGGGATATGGGATACGGGATGTGGCATGTGGGCTATGGGATACAGGATATGGAATGCGGGATATGGGATATGGGATGTGGCATGTGGGATATGGGATACAGGATATGGAATGCGGGATATGGGATACGGGATGTTGCATGTGGGATATGGGATGCAGGATATGGAATGCGGGATATGGGATACGGGATGTTGCATGTGGGATATGGGATGCAGGATATGGAATGCGGGATATGGGATACGGGATGTTGCATGTGGGATATGGGATGCAGGATATGGGATGTGGCATGTGGGATATGGGATGCAGCCACGCCACCCCAGCGCACCTCCACCTCCATCCCCCTCCCTGCAGAGCTCATCAGCCGCCTCTCTGTGGCCACAAACGCCTCGAATTGATGGAGATCTCCTTTCTTTAGCCCTTTTCCAACTCTACCCCCGTTTTCTGGCGCACCAGGCTGTGCTGGGCAGGACCGAGCCGCTGGACCTTTGCTAAGGAATTTCGGAAGGGTTTTCGTCCCGCCTGTGGGAAGAGGCGTTCAAAGCCCTTTTCCTCCCCATCAGAAGCGCCAAGTGCTGTCTCTCTCTCGTGATGTAATTAACGGCCGTAATTAGCGGCTGGAGCGGATCCCCAGCGGATCGATGGAGGTAACAGAGCCCCGCATTTCGGGGGGCTGAAGGACAGCCTGACCCGGCCGAGCTCGGCGCTCCGCGTCCCCTTTGGAGTAAGGCCGGCTCGGGGAGGCGCTGCCACCCTCCGCACACCGAATTTCAGCCAAATATCCGCTCGTTATCCGCTCGCTGTGTTTGTCGGGGGCGGCTGATTGCGGCTCGCTCGTTAATTGCCGTTGATTAGCAGAGTTTGATAGCACGGGGACCTTTCTGCTGCTGGGGTTTGCTGGTTCCAGCAGCTCCGGGTCCCGGCAACGTGGGGAAATGCTTCCCTCTAGTGCTGCTGGCTGGGCTGTGCCTGGAATTAAACATCCCGCCTCTGCCAAGGCGCAGGGATCGCTCCGGGGTGATTTGGGGGGTGCTGGGTGGGGTTGGGTGTTGCCAGAGCTCCATGGAGGATTGAGACTCAACAGCAGGAACTACTGAGTCATGATGAGACAGCAAAATAAGCTCCTGTCTTCTGTCTCGCCCCATAGCTTATCTCTGTAACCCCATAGGTCACCTTTTCCCTGACCCTCACTATTGGACAAGTTTGGATCCCCCTATACCCTATAAAAGGGGCTGGTTTAGCCCATTTGGCAGGAGAAGAGCTGTCATGGAACCCTTCAGAGATCCCTCAATAAACCATGGCTGTGGCACGCCAGGACCCCTCCTTCTCCTCTCTCCCATCTGCTTCTGCCCCAGCCAAAGGTGACCCAGCGAGCCAGCAAAGAGCTGGAATCCTGAGAGAGCTGAGAATCACTAAAGAGATGAGAATCACTAAAGAGCTGGAATCACTAAAGAGATGAGAATCACTAAAGAGCTGGAACCCTGAGAGAGCTGGGAATCACTAAAGAGCTGGAATCACTAAAGAGCTGGAATCACTGAGAGAGCTGAGAATCACTAAAGAGCTGGAATCCTGAGAGAGCTGAGAATCACTAAAGAGCTGGAATCACTAAAGAGCTGGAATCCTGAGAGAGCTGGAATCACTACAGAGCTGGGAATCACTAAAGAGCTGGAATCACTAAAGAGCTGGAACCCTGAGAGAGCTGAGAATCACTAAAGAGCTGGAATCCTGAGAGAGCTGGGAATCACTAAAGAGCTGAGAATCACTGAAGAGCTGGAATCCTGAGAGAGCTGGAATCACTAAAGAGCTGGGAATCACTAAAGAGCTGGAACCCTACAAGAGCTGAGAATCACTAAAGAGCTGGAATCACTAAAGAGCTGGGAATCACTGAAGAGCTGGAATCACTAAAGAGCTGGAATCACTAAAGAGCTGGAATCACTGAGAGAGCTGAGAATCACCAAAGAGCTGGAATCACTAAAGAGCTGGAATCACTAAAGAGCTGGAATCACTAAAGAGCTGGAATCACAGCTTGCCAAGGGTGGCCACGGCTGAGAGCTGAGGGGTATTGGGCACTCTGTCTCCCACAGGGACTGAGCTATCCTGACCATCCTGCAGCGCTCGGGGACAAGGCCAAGGTCGGGCTCTGATCAGCTGGGGATGCCCTGGGAGGGCTGGGGCTCCTTGGAGCGAACCCCTCGTCCTGCAGGGATGGGCAGGGGCAATCTGGGCTGTGGAAATCGCTGCTCTGCTCCAGATGAGCTCAGTTACAGCTCAGCTTCTCCTTGGTGTTTTGGGGACATAATCAAAACTCCACAACTTTAGTGAAAGTTGTAAAGCCAGTATGTTCATTACAGCACTGGATGCAGGTGGGAATCGTTCCCCTAAAATGACATGCAAACTTCTGGGAACTTCGGGTTCCTTTTTATCCCCTTCTCAAATACAAATGCATACAGTTTCACAATAGGTTCATACATATTCATTGTTATGAATTTTGTGTGACATTTGCCTCTAGTTCTTCTTTATCAGAAAGAATTCCTAGGTCAGCTTGGCCTGCTCTCACAGCAGTCTCTGTCTCTCTTTATCACCCTCTGTCTGCCCCCCTTATCTCTGTCCTTCATTGAATCCCTGAGCCCAGGCCTTGCAGCCATGCTACAGACTACAGGCTTCAAACTACAGACTTAAAGATGTACATTTCACTTAAACCAAAACAGATTTCTACTCTGGAGAGTTTCTGCTCTGTCTCATTTGGGACCCGGCTGGGAGGGGACACGGGGCTGGGGGCTCCTGCTGCCCCACCCAGGGCTCCCCTCGGAGGGACACTGGCTCTCCCGAATTTCCACCCAGTTCTGGATGGAAGCAACCCCTAAAAACCCAGCCCAGGGCTGGGTTTGACCCCCCTGAGGTGGTGCTGAACATCCACACCTGGGACTGCTCCCAGACCTCGGGGTATTCCCCAAAATGCTGGGATTTGTGTGGGAATTAGGAAAAACGGGGAAGGAGATGCTCATGGATGGCTGCAGAGTGAAGGTTTCCTGCCATTAATTCCCAAAGTTATTCCTCATACAGCATGAAAAGCTCTGCTCTGGCAGCACTCTACTGAAGTGTCTCAAATGTGCATTTAATTTGGATTTAATAACACCATTTTTCCCTCGGAAAACTCCGTCAATTATTGAAAGCATTTCTTGAGGTTTAGCAATTATTTAAGAGGTACATTTACAGTAAAGTAATTAACTCAAATGGCATCGTTGTGGAAATGGTGTATTTCAAACAAATTTCAATATTTGTTCGCCAGAGAAAATATTTTCTCCTGCTCTAATTTGAACATCTCACAGGCATTGTCTGGAAAAGTTTTTGGTCTCATCCAGCCCTGGAGCAGCTCCTGGCTCCTCTGGGCTCTGTCCCTGTCCTGCTCTTGGCTCCCCAGGGCTGGGGCAGTTTTTCCCTTCACTCTCCCACCTCCTCTCCCCTGGGCAGCAATTTCCTTTCCCCAGGGAAAGGAAACAAAACCTTGGATCTGTTTAACGCCAGTAAGAACCCTTGGAGACCCCAGGGAGGGGGACAGGAGGGAGAGACCTCTGGGAAAGCAGCCATGGAGTGACCTGTGAGGGACATTAGAGTGATCCCACTCCAGCACATGGGGCAGGGACATCCCCACGTTTGTGATTAGCCCAGGGATGCCTCATTACTGCCCTGAATTAACTCCTCCCCTCTCCTCCTCCTCCTGCCCTGCTCACTCTCAGGCCTCGTCTGCTCATTTAGAAGGAACTGTTCAGCCAGAATTAAGTGGATGCCCAAGAAATTGTCACCAAAACTGCCCGGGACTGCATGGCTGGGGATGCTGAGCTCCCTGCTGGAGTTGGAAGGCAAGCCCTGAGCTGCAGCTGCAGTGACACAGGCCCAGAGCTCAGGTGAGTGCTGGGACAAGCAGGTGAGGAAACTCCCGTGAGCTGGGGTGAGGGTGGCTGGGGTGGCCCAGGTGGAAATCCCAATGAATGTGTGCCCAGGGACTGCCAGGATAACAAAAACCTGGGACGGGACCTGCAGGAGGTCCTGTCAGAGGCCACAAACAGCTCCTGGTCCATGGAAGGTGATATGTTGGAGTTCTGGATGCTGGGAATTTCAGACTCTCTGTGCTGGGAATTTCAGACTCTCTGTGCTGGCAGGCACTGACCCCCAGGAGAACACTGCATTGACCTGAGGCCGTGGGGAAGCTTCCAAAATGGAATGGTGGAACTGGGATTGTGGGTGTGCAGTTTGGATAGAAGTTTGTGATATCACAGGGTGGGAAACTCAGAGTTTAAGGGTTTAGAATACAGGAATAGATAGAGAGCAAGGTGGAGGGTTTAGGGTGGAGACTGGTTCTCCTTCTTCTTCTCCCTCTCCTTCTCCTTCACCTCTTCTCCATGGGTTTGGTTGTTATTGTGTAATTAATAACCAAGAACCAACAGTGATGGATGCAGGGCAGGGGAACAGCAAGGAGGGGCCCTGGGGGCTGAGCCCACCCAGCACCCCAGGCTGGGAATTGCCTGCCCTCAGCCAAAGATGTGGCAAAGCTCTGGCATTGCCTTTGTCCAGCTCTGGGATTGCCTTTGTCCAGCTCTGCCTTTGGCTTTGTGCAGCTCAGGATGAGCTCTGTCCAGCTCTGGCATTGGCTCTGTCCATCTCTGGGATTGTCTCTGTCCAGCTCTGGCTTTGGCTTTGTCCAGCTCTGTCCAGCTCAGGATTAGCTCTGTCCAGCTCTGGCTTTGGCTTTGTCCAGCTCAGCATTGGCTTTGTCCAGCTCTGTCCAGTTGTGGCACTGGCTCTGTCCAGCTCAGGATTGGCTCTGTCCAGCTCTGTCCAGCTCAGCACTGGCTCTGTCCAGCTCAGGATTGGCTCTGTCCAGCTCTGGCACTGGCTCTGTCCAGCTCTGGCACCGGCTCTGTCCAGCTCTGGCACTGGCTCTGTCCAGCTCTGGGATTGGCTCTGTCCAGCTCAGGATTGGCTCTGTCCAGTTGTGGCACTGGCTCTGTCCAGCTCTGGCACCGGCTCTGTCCAGCTCTGGGATTGGCTCTGTCCAGCTCTGGCACTGGCTCTGTCCAGCTCTGGCACCGGCTCTGTCCAGCTCTGGCACCGGCTCTGTCCAGCTCAGGATTGGCTCTGTCCAGCTCTGGCACCGGCTCTGTCCAGCTCTGGCACCGGCTCTGTCCAGCTCTGGGATTGGCTCTGTCCAGCTCAGCATTGGCTTTGTCCAGCTCTGTCCAGCTCAGCATTGGCTTTGTCCAGCTCTCTCTGGCTCTGGCACTGGCTCTGTCCAGCTCTGGCACCGGCTCTGTCCAGCTCTGGCACTGGCTCTGTCCAGCTCAGGATTGGCTCTGTCCTGCTGGCTTTGCCCAGGAACGCTCCTGATGGGAATGTGGCTGGGACAGGGTAGCAGGACACACAGACTGGGCCCTGGTGGCAGCTCTGGGTTTGCTCCTGTGGCACCTGCCTCAGCTGGTTTATGGAGAAGCTCCTGCCTGGGGATATTCCTGCCCAGGAGGGGATGGATCTGCTCAGAAGGGTGGAGGAAACACGAGCACAGCTGGGACAGGTTCCTTGCTTGAGGCTTCCTTGGAAAATGCTGCATTACAAAATCAGGGAATTGCTCAGGTTGGAGAAGACTTTTGGGGCCATCAAGTGCAGCCACCGCCCACAGCATTCACCACTGCCCCATGTCCCCAGGTGTCACATCCACACATTCCCTGAGTGTTCCCACTGCCTTGCAGCGCCTTCCAGCCCTTCCCATGGAAACTCCTTTCCTCATATCCAGCCTAAACCCACCGGGCACAGCTGGAGGCCAACATCCACCTCTCACCGTAGGACACGAAACAACACGATGTGGACACGCTGCTGTTTTTAAGGTAAAAAGGGAAGTTTGTTTTTTGACTTTAACATTCACAGATTTCTAAAAGTGCCAGTGGATTGGAGGGTGAAAGTGCCGCCTCTCCAGTGACACTGGACAAACCAACCTAAAGTAAAAAGGGAAGTTTATTTTTTGACTTTAACATTTATAGACTTCTAAAAGCACCAGTGGATCGGAGGGTGGAAGTGCCACCTCTCCAATGACACTGGACAAACCAACAGTTTATCATTTTTTTTTTATTCCATAAAAGAATGTGAAACAATAAGTTATTTACATAAAGTGTGCGAGAAAGTTCGTTACAAGAATGGAAACATCAGAAGGCTCAGAAAATCTTTAAAAATCAGGGTGACATCTGCCCAGAGCTGGAGAACTGCACTCAGAGCACCCAGATCAGGCTTTTCCCAGATTTCCCTGGCTGCTGTTTTGTGTGGCTCTGAGCTGCTCCAGGACTCCAGGCTCCATTCCCGGGGTTCCAGCCCAGCTCCAGGCCGGGAGCAGCTCCTGGCACCGCTGGATTCCTCCCTGACAGATCTCCTGCCTTGCAATATTGGCTGTTACACACTTTTCTCCCCCTGAATCTTGTGTCTCCCAGCAGGAATCCGCACGGGGATGCTCGGGGTGAATTCCACAGGCGATTCCCAACAGGAATTTTCACGGCGTGCGCCCTGGAGGAAGCTGTGCCATCCCCGGAGGTGTCCGAGGCCGGGCTGGACGCGGGTGACTCGGGGCTGTGACTCGGGGCTGTGCCCTCCCTGCATCCCACTGAGGGGAGCTCTAATCCCAGCAATGAGCGCTCAGCCTGCCCGGGCTCGCCATTTACCACTTCGATCCTTATTTGTCATTTTTATCGTTATTTCCTGTGGCAACAGGACCGGGGCTGATGGTCTGAAAGTGCCAGAGGGCAGGGATGGATGGGATTTGGGAACTGGGAATTCCTGGCTGGGCTGGAACTGCCAGAGCAGCTGGGGCTGCCCCTGGATCCCTGGCAGTGCCCCAGGCCAGGATGGACATTGGGGTTTGGAGCGCCTGGGACAGGGGGAGGTGTCCCCAGGGTGGCACTGGATAATTCTGTGTCCCTTCCAAGCCAAGCCATTCTGTGCCCTACAATCATTCCTGTAAATCTCTGGTGCCTGGGTTTGTTCTGTCAGTCCTTGGAAGCCTCTTGGGTTACCTGATAGAAGAAATTTAATTGTTTGTGGGGTTTTTCCGTCCAGGATTTATATAATATAATATGAGCATAAACATAAATATAAATATGAACATAAATATAAATATAAGTGTGACTATAAACTTAAATAAATATAAATATAAATATAAATATAAATATAAATATAAATATAAATATAAATATAAATATAAATATAAAATATATAGTACAAATATATGTTATTGTATTAATCATTATTAATTATAGGTAATAATAATAATAATAATTAAAGTATACATGGTTGAATATTATTATAATTATTATAAATATAATTATTTCTATAAATATGAATATGAATATAAATATAAATATAGTACAAATATATGTTATTTTATTAATTATTATTAATTATAGTTAATAAGAATAATAATTATTAAAATATACATGGTTGAGTATTATTATAATTATTATAAATATAATTATTTCTATAAATATGAATATGAATATAAATATAAACATGATGTATAATTCTATTATTTAGTATATTATTGTATATTATTTTTATATTATGTATTTATATAATATATGCTATATATTAATATAATATAATGTTATTTACATATACATATAACAATATATTTCTATAAATAATTCCCAGAACAATCCACTCTGCCTTCACAGGGACACTGTCCCCTTGGTGTCCCCTTGGTGTCCCCTCAATGCCACGAGTGCCTGGTGACAGTGATTATGGAATTCCTGGCAGGAGGAACCTGGCACACAGTGCTGGATGTCCTCAATTCCAGCAGCCACAGAACAAACTCCAGCAGCCCTTGGTGTGCAGGGGCTGGGATTTGTCCAGCCCTTCCAGAGGATGCTGGGTGTGGGGCTGGGGTTCTCCTGGGCTGGGTCGGGTACCCTGAGCTCCAGGAGGGTTCCAGAGCTGGGAATTCTGTGCCAGCCCCTTGGAAACCTGGTCCTGGTGGGGAGCTCCTCGGCACAATAAATAGTTTTAGTGGTTGGAGATGAAAGTTACATTTGCTCTGCTGGAGCAACTTAAAAATGGCACATTCCTCCCTCTAGGTGTCCTAAAAATGGGATTTTTGTTCTGCAGGGTCTCTCCAGGCAGAGCTCAGAGCCCCTGGCAGGGCCTGAAGGGGCTCCAGGAGAGCTGGAGAGGGACTGGGGACAAGGGATGGAGGGACAGGAGCCAGGGAATGGCTCCCAGTGCCAGAGGGCAGGGATGGATGGGACATTGGGAATTGGGAATTCCTGCCTGGGCTGGGATTCCCAGAGCAGCTGGGGCTGTCCCTGGATCCCTGGCAGTGCCCAAGGCCAGGCTGGAACACCCTGGGATGGGGAAGGTGTCCCTGCCATGGCAGGGGGGGATTGGGGTGATTTTGAAGGTCACTCCAAACAAAACCAATCTGTGACTCCAGACTTTCTAAAAAGCAAGAACAGTTCTTGTTCTCTGCAAACCACTCTGTTTCCATTGACTCCATGTGGATTTGGCCCCACCAAGGCCCTCTGGCTCACCAGGACCTGTCTGAAGGGTGGAAACCACATTTAACCCCAGGTAACTCCTCTCTTCTCGGGCTGCCTTCCAGTTCTACATTTTCAGGTTTTCTCTGACATTTGAAAACAGCTGTGCTCCTCCAGAGCAGAAACACAAACCCAGGGAATGTCACCCCATTCCCAGAGCCCCTGCTGACAGCCCAGGGTGGCAAAAACATCACCCAGGACAAATCTTCCCCTGGAAGCACCTAAGGCGTGCCTTGGCTGTGGGGTATTGGCCTTATCCCACATTAAAGGTTAATTTTCCCTCCATTATTGGATGGAATTGCAGCAGGCTCTGTGTGCCCCGTGTTTCCTGGCAGCTCCTTTATCTGAGATGCTCAAGAGCAGCTCTGCAATGATTTGTGGCCATCACATGCTTGGTGCTGGGCTATTTCTGGATCCTTATCCGTGGCCAGCAGTCCCAGCTCCAGGGTGGCAGCGGATGGGTGGCAGGGACGGGCACAGCAGAGGTGCCAAGGCAGTCAGGAACACCCCCAGGGCCTGGCAGGGACTCCAGCAGGGCATTTCATGAATCTGGGGACATTTCTTCCATGGGGGATCTGTGTCCTGGTGTGGGGATATCCATGGGATGCACCTCATCCATCAGCTGATGAGCCCCAGCTCTGCTTTTCCAGCTCCTGCAGGACCTTCCAGTGACTCTCCAAAGGAATTTATAGGGAGAGGCTGCCCTCAAGCCCAGCCTCATGGAAGGCTGCTCCAGCTCCCAGACCCTTCTCTGGGCAACCCAGACCCTTCCCTGAATCCAGACCTTCCCTGAATCCAGACCCCTTCCCTGGGCAATCCAAACCCTTCCCTGGGCAATCCAAACCCTTCCCTGAATCCAGACCCTTCTCTGACCAATCCAGACCCTTCCCTGAATCCAGACCTTCCCTGGGCAATCCAAACCCTTCCCTGGGCAATCCAGACCCTTCCCTGAATCCAGACCCTTCCCTGAATCCAGACCCTTCTCTGACCAACCCAGACCCTTCCCTGAATCCAGACCTTCCCTGAGGAATCCAAACCCTTCTCTGACCACTCCAGACCCTTTCCCTGGGCAATCCAGACCCTTCCCTGAGGAATCCAGACCCTTCCCTGAATCCAAACCCTTCCCTGGGCAACCCAAACCCTTCTTTGACCATCCAGACCCTTCCCTGAATGCAGACCCCCTTCCCTGGGCACTCCACAGGTGCTGGGGGTGGCACAGTGCCCTCCCCTCTCCAGCCCCTTTGTCCCAAAATCAGGAGTTTCCCCTTGGAAGCTGCTCTGGTCCCAGAGGGCACTTCAGGGTGGATCCTTTGCTGGAAACCACTTTAATGTGGTTTTATTTTATTTCCACCAGGAGAACAGAGATCTTGGAGAGCAGTGCCCAGCTCATGGCACGCTCCCATCCCAGCTCCCTTGTCCCAGGGCACTGCCCCATCCTGCTGGAATTCAGAGCAATCCGGGATGGGGAAATGGGAAAGACAATGCCAAAGGCAGCCAGCAGGGCTGTGGGAGCTGGGACAGCCCAGGGATGGGGCTGCTCAGTCCTGTCCCACCTGGAGCAAGGACTCACAGCCCTCCCTCTGCCTGGGATGGGAGGGGAGCAGAGCCAGCACCTCAACCCGAAAACACCCCAAAATCCTGGGATTTGAGTCTGCTCTGCAGTGTTGTAGTTGGCCAAATATAGCTTTCCTGTAGTGAGGAATATCGATGGATCTCATCTGACTGTGCCCAAAATAACCTCTCCAATGTGCTGAGCGTGGATTTTCTGTCAGGAACTGGAGCAGGGATTTCACTGAGCCCCACTGTGGGCACAGGGAACTCACAGCTCACCCCAATCCCATGGGCAGGGCTGGATCCCAGGGTCCCAGCTGGCTCCAGGCCACCCAACCCAGTGTGGAACCCCCAGGGCAGGCACAGGCACAGCCTGGGGCCAGGACTGTGGTATTTGAGAGGTGCCTCGTGCTAGGAAGGAAGTGGTGAATTTTACTTTATGTTCTTAGAAGGCTAATTTAATTATTTAAATAAATACTAATATAGAATTATTCAAATTATTAAATATACATATATAAAATAATATATAATTATATATTATTTAAATAATATAATATAATATATATTATATTATATTATATATATTATATATATTATATTACATAATTATATAATTATATCAATTATTTATATATTGATAATATGCTTAATTATATAATCATATATATTATTTATATTATATAAAAATAATAATATATTATTATATTATTTTTAAATTAATTTATTATTTTAAAATATTATTTTAAATATTGTTTTAAAAATTATTTTCATAATAAATATTATTATATTTAAATATATTTTATTCATTAAATAGTATTTATTTATTGAATAATTAATAATTTACTATTTATTTAATTAATTGTTTATTTATTTAAATTATTATAAATTAAATTATAATTTGATTATTTATACATTTCGATTATTAATTATTTATTTAATTAATTTATTTATTAATTAAATAATAATTGCTTATTAAATATTATTTTAATAGTTATTTTAAATATTCTTTTTTAAAATATTATTTATATTATATTAAATAATACTAAATTAACTGCACTAAAGAATACAGAAAGGATACCAATAGAAGGTTAGAAAGACACTAATGAAAAACTCGTGACTTTCTTTTTAGAGTCTGACCCCCTTCAGAGAGAGGGGGTTCATCAGCTTGGCTGTTATTGGCCAATGAGTAAAAACAAATTCACATGAAACCAATAAAACAATTACCTGCTGAATAAACAATCTCTAAACCACATTTTAAAGCAGTAAAACACAAGAGAAATAAACGAGATAATATTGTTTTCCTTTTCCCCTGAAGTTTCTCAGCTTCCCAAAAGGAGAAATCTTAGCAAAGAGATTTTTCCAAGAAACATAACAGTAACACAGGAGCGCTCCAGAAACCCTTGGGATCCTGGGGAAGGACAAAATCCCGTGGGAAGGACAAAAGGGGCGGCAGCTCCAGCTCTATTTCCACGCCACGAGGGTGGCAGATGGTGCTGCTTTTGTGCCTCCCCCTCTGCCCATGTTTAATTACAGCCCAGAAATAGCTGCCTCCGTGGCTTAGGGTCAGCTGCTCCTCCAGCACGTGAGACAGCCAGCGAGAACAAAACCAGATTTTTGTCCCCCTTCCCTGCAGGAAAAAAACCCCAGGAATGGTGGCAGAGCCTTTCAGAGAGGGGGGTTCAGTCAGGTTTGTGTTTTATCCTGGTTTTCTCCAGGAAAAAACCCCAGGAATGGTGGCAGAGCCTTTCAGAGAGGGGGGTTCAGTCAGGTTTGTGTTTTACCCTGGTTTTCTCCAGGAAAAAACCCCATGAATGGTGGCAGAGCCTTTCAGAGAGGGGGATTCTGTCAGGTTTGTATTTTACCTTGGTTTTCTCCCCTTCAGGAAAAAACCCCATGAATGGTGGCAGAGTCCTTTCAGAGGGGGATTCAGTCGGGTTTGTGTTTTACCCTGCTTTTCTCCAGGAAAATACCCCAGGAATGGTGGCAGAGCCTTTCAGAGATTGGGTTCTGTCAGGTTTGTGTTTTTCCCTGCTTTTCTCCAGGAAAATACCCCAGGAATGGTGGCAAAGCCTTTCAGAGAGAGGGATTCTGTCAGGTTTGTATTTTACCTTGGTTTTCTCCCCTTCTCTTCAAGAAAAACCCCATGAATGGTGGCAGAGGCCTTCCAGAGGGAAGGGTTCAGTCAGGTTTGTGTTTTACCCTGGTTTTCTCCAGCCACCTGAGGGATTCAGTGGTGCTGGAAGGGCTGTTCCCTATCAGGAGTGTTTATTACACAGAAAAATTCCAGATTTTCTGTCCCATCCCTGCCTGGCAGTGCCCAAGGCCAGGCTGGCCATGGTTTGGAGCAGCCTGGGACACTTTGGGAGTTGTCCTGCCCATGGAATGGGATGGGATTTTAGGTCCCTTCCACCCCAATCACTCCAGGATTCTGGTTTGAGGAGACAATAGCTGGGCCTGTGCATCCCTGGGCCCTCCCTGGAAACAATCCCTGTGGAAAAGGAGACCAGCTGGATGTGACAAACCCAGCAATCAAACACCTCCTGCTCTGCCACTACCCCATAAAAAATGGGATCTCCCCCTTCTTCCCTGAGCCTGTGAGGCCTCATTCCAATGAATGCAGCACCCAAAGCTTGGCTTTGGCAGTGAAAGCTGCACCCTGGAGCCTGGCTTGGGAGGGAAATCCTGACTGAGAGCTTCCCCACACTCCCTGCCATGGGGAAATGTGGATTTCAGCCGGGATTCAAAGGGGTTTCTGGAGCACTCCTGGCCCCAGGCTGTGCCTGTGCCTGCCCTGGGGGGTTCCACACTGGGTTGGGTGGCCTGGAGCCAGCTGGGACCCTGGGATCCAGCCCTGCCCATGGGATTGGGGTGAGCTGTGAGTTCCCTGTGCCCACAGTGGGGCTCAGTGAAATCCCTGCTCCAGTTCCTGACAGAAAATCCACGCTCAGCACATTGGAGAGGTTATTTTGGGCACAGTCAGATGAGATCCATCGATATTCCTCTCTACAGGAAAACTACTCCTTCTCTGGGAGAAGTAGTTCCAGACCTGGGGACAGGGCAGAGCAGGGGGTGGGAGCAGATCCCAGGAACATCCCAGGCTCGGATTCTGCTCCTCCTGCCTGTGCCATTCCCTGGCTCCTGTCCCTCCATCCCTTGTCCCCAGTCCCTCTCCAGCTCTCCTGGAGCCCCTTTGGGCCCTGGAAGGTCTCTGAGGTTTCCCTGGATCCTTTTCCCTCTCCAGGGGAACATTCCCAGCTCTCCCAGCCCGGCTCCAACCCCCTCAGTTTTTCCACCTGGATATGGAACTTCGCTGTTATGCAGCAGAGCAATCTCTCTGTGATTGGGACTTGATTGATTATTGCTTTTCCTCCATGAATTGCCTCATTAGTGTGTTTGGAGTGCTAATTGGTGCTCTCCAGATGGGGAGGCACAGCCCCACCCTGTGCCTGGCTCTCGCTGCTGGCACCGGGTCCCTCTGCCTGGCCCCATTCCAGGCTGGGCTGTTTTGCTTAAAGGGAAGCAGAAAAACCTGGAGCTCGTTTTCCCCTGGAAAAATGAGGCTCTGATTGCTCTGCCCAGCAATGGCTGAGCTGGGTTTGGCGCAGGCCAGGGATGGTTTAGGTCTGGCCTTGGCTCTCTGGCTCTGCCATTGATGACACCCCAAGCAAGGCAAGGGCATCATCAGGGATGGTTCTGCTCCTTAAACAGATCCCACTGATTGCAGGGAGTGCAAGGAAAGCAGGGATTCTCCCAGCCAAGGAGAACGTGTTTGCTGTGCTGTCCATCACCCTGCTGCTCAGCAAAGGGAGCCAAGGCCAGACCTGCTGATGTTCTACTGATGCAGCCACCATGAAGCTGAAGAGGACACTTTAATATTTAAATTATGGGAAATCCCTTTAATATGTAAATTATGGAAAATCCCTTTAATATTTTAATTATGGAAAATTGCTTTAATAATTAAATTAGGAAGGAAAACCCCTTAAATATTTAAATTATGGAAAATCCCTTTAATATTTTAATTAATTATGGAAAATCCCTTTAATATTTTAATTATGGAAAATCCCTTTAATATTTAAATTGGGGGAAATCCCTTTAATATTTAAATTATGGAAAACCACTTAAATATTTAAATTATGGAAAATCACTTTTGATAGGATTTGGGAGAGCTTTGGGAGGATTCCCCATTCCCTGGCAGTGTCCCAGGGCAGGCTGGGCAGGGCTTGGAGCAGCCTGGGACAGTGGGAGGTGTCCCTGCCATGGCAGTGGTGGCACTGGATGAGGTTTAAGGTCCTTTCCAACCCAAACATCCTGAGGTTTTAGGATTCTATGGAATGTGTATGGATAAATTTTCCTCTGCTTATTTAAGATTTTGGTGGGACTGAGAACAACACCTGGAGGAGCAATCTTGCTTCCATTTTTAGTCATGTTGCCTCCCAAATATCTGGGAGCCTCAGGAAACATTTTAAGAGGAGGAGGAGGAGCAAACCATCAGCAGCTGGTTTCCTTCTCCTGGAAGAGGATGGGGAGGCTGGAGAATGAAGGGAATCCCAAGTGCACAGGGGATCCATTCCCTGGGAAAACCAGCGTTCCCTGGGCCTCTGAAACTGGGGAATGATTTCCCTGCTGGGGTGGATCCAGGCTGGGAGGGATCCCCTCCCACTGCTCCCTGGGGAAGCTGGGCTCTGCAATTCCCTGATTTTGGGAGGAAAATGGAGTCACTGGAGTGTCACAAGGCCGCAGCTCCACCCAGGATGTTCCTGTTCCTCAGCCCTTGGAATCGGGGGCTCCTGACAAGCTTGGAGAGGGCCAAGGCTAACAGAGAGGTGAAATATGGGATCTGCCAGGAGTTTAATTAAAGAGAGAACCGTTCCAGTCCCTCAGCTCGTTTAAAGCCCAGCTCAGGAGGCTCTGCTCTTCTCACAGGTAATTATCCAAGCATTCCCTGCACATATTCCCACGGAAGAGCAGAGTGTGCTCATCCATCACCTGGTTAATGCCAGGGCTGGTGATAAACAGGAACAAGGATTTAGCAGGGTGAAAATGGGATTGGGATCTGCTCAGCTCCCTCAGCACAAGAGGAGCTTTTCCCAAACCAACCCCAAGAGGTGTTTCAGAGCAGGAAGATTTTAACATATTAAACAATTATTAATAAAATTTAATTAATTGGATAATTAATTTAATTTCGTTTAAACACTTAAATATTTAAATAATTAAATAGTCTCTTCCCAGCGCAGAGAGGAAGAGCAAACCCTTCCATGGCACAGGTGAAAATCCAGCATTTCCCTGAGCTCTGTGTCCCTCCTGTGCAGGGCTGGAGGCTCCCCCAGGCTGAGGAACCTCCAGCACCTGGGCTGGGACTGCTGGGGAGGGAAACGGGGCCCAGCACGGCTGCTGCTCCTGGCAAAGAGCACCTGGAAGCTGTGCCAGGGCCTTGGGGCTCAGCCAGAGCAGAGCCCAGGCTGCCCCAGGAGGGCACCATTCCCTGGGCTGGCAGCTCTCAGCAGGCACGCCTTGCTCTGGGTGCTGCTCTCCCATTTCGGGGCACAGAAAGCCCGATTTGGGGGGCACAGAAAGCCCGATTTGAGGGGCACAGACAGCCCGATTTGAGGGGCACAGAAAGCCCGATTTGGGAGCACAAAAAGCCCAATTTAAGGGGCACAGAAAGCCCGATTTGAGGGGCAGAGAAAGCCCGATTTGGGGGGCACAGAAAGCCCGATTTGGGGGGCACAGAAAGCCCGATTTGGGGGGCACAGAAAGCCCAATTTGAGGGGCACAGAAAGCCCGATTTGGGGGGCACAGAAAGCCCGATTTGGGGGCACAGAAAGCCCGATTTGAGGGGCACAGAAAGCCCGATTTGGGGGGCACAGAAAGCCCGATTTGGGGGCACAGAAAGCCCAATTTGAGGGGCACAGAAAGCCCGATTTGGGGGGCACAGAAAGCCCGATTTGGGGGCACAGAAAGCCCAATTTGAGGGGCACAGAAAGCCCGATTTGGGGGGCACAGAAAGCCCGATTTGAGGGGCACAGAAAGCCCAATTTGAGGGGCACAGAAAGCCCGATTTGGGGGGCACAGAAAGCCCGATTTGGGGGCACAGAAAGCCCGATTTGAGGGGCACAGAAAGCCCGATTTGAGGGGCACAGAAAGCCCGATTTGGGGGGCACAGAAAGCCCGATTTGGGGGGCAGAGAAAGCCCGATTTGGGGGCACAGACAGCCCGATTAAAGGGGCAGAGAAAGCCCGATTTGGGGGGCACAGAAAGCCCAACTTAAGGGGCAGAGAAAGCCCGATTAAAGGTGCCTTCAAGCATGGCTGGAAGGTTCCCTTCCCTGCCCATGGAGGGGTGGAAGGAGATGTGTTTAACGCCCCTTCCAACCCAATCCAGTCTGGGATAGAGGGCAAAAAGGGTCCTTGAACCCCACAGCTGCATCCCTGGTGTGGCAGGGGTGGGAATGCAGCAGCGGGATGGGATGGGATGGGATGGGATGGGATGGGATGGGATGGGATGGGATGGGATGGGATGGGACCCCCAGGCTGTCCCTCAGCTCCTTCCCACCCTGTGCCTCCAGTGAAGGGGGCCCAGTGGGACCCTCAGTGTCCCAATGGCCCCTGCAGCTCTGGGACCTCCACCCCGGGCAGGGCTGCTCCAGGGGGCTGCAGCTCCACATCCCAATGGCCCCAGGACCCCCAGCCCATCTCAGGGGTAGCAGCTCCACATCCCAATGGCCCCAGGACCCCCAGGACCCCCAGCCCAGGGGGCAGCAGCTCCACATCCCAATGGCCCCAGGACCCCCATCCCATTCCATCCCAGCTCAGGGGGGCTGCAGCTCCACATCCCAATGGCCCCAGGACCCCCAGGACCCCCAGCCCAGGGGGCAGCAGCTCCACATCCCAATGGCCCCAGGACCCCCAGCCCAGCCCAGGGGGCTGCAGCTCCAGGAGAGGCCACGCTGGCACCCCTGGATCTCAGTCCTGTGGCAGCTCCCAGGGAGCAGGGCTATATTTAGGGTGGGAATGATGTGCATTATGTATGAGGGCACACGTCACAGCAGCCCTAACACAGAAAGGCACTCGCAGTGCTGCTCTCCTGAGGGAACAGGGCTTGGCTCCTTTCTCTGTGCTTCATCCATATGCAAAGCCCCTCTCTGGAGGTAAAAACCTTTTATGCTCATCCATAGGTAATGAGGGACAGAGTTATAAATACCTGATGGTGTTTAGATCTTTCACAAGTTCGTGGCTTAGCTCTTCTCAGGGCTCGAATTTTCTCCTGCCAGCCCCATCCCAGGCTGTTCTCCCTGGAGGGAACACTTGGAGACGGGAAAGTGTTTCATTAATGACTTGTCAGCTCCAAAGGAGTGCTCAGGAGGCTGTTTAATTGGTGTGTGCACGCAGAGGGGCTGGCAGCAGAGGCCTGAACAGCTGAGTCACCCAGGGATGCTTCATGGAGCAGAACGGAGCTGTGGCCCGGCAGGAAAAGCACGTCAGGAGCACTGCACACCCCTCCCCTGCCTGAGCTCCGAGGTGCAGCTCAGAAATCAGCTTCCCACAGCAGGAGTGCAGGGAACACAGCAGGGATGGCGTCGTTCAGGCTGTCCCCAAGGCCAGCCGTCCCCTGGCTCCCAGCAGCGATGGATCCAGCGGGCTGGATTGTTCCAGGACACGCTGAGGGCAGAGATGCGCCCAGCTCCCCGTGAATCCCTGCTCTCCATGGCCCCAAGTGCCACACGTGTGTGACTCAGGAGGCCCTGCAGGGTGGGGACAGGCCCTGGCACCAGGGAGGGGTCAGGCCCTGCCCACCTTCAGCCAGAGAGCACCGAGCATCTCCCTCCACCTCCCTCCATCTCCTTCCATCTCCCTCCACCTTGTTCCTCCTTCCATTTCCTTCCATCTCTCTCCACTCCCTCCATCTCCTTCCATCTCCCTCCATCTCCCTCCATCTCCCTCCATCTCCTTCCATCTCCCTCCATCTCCCTCCACCTTGTTCCTCCTTCCATCTCCCTCCATCTCCCTCCATCTCCCTCCATCTCTCTCCACTCCCTCCATCTCCTTCCATCTCCCTCCATCTCCTTCCATCTCCCTCCACCTTGTTCCTCCTTCCATTTCCTTCCATCTCTCTCCACTCCTTCCATCTCCTTCCATCTCCCTCCATCTCCCTCCACCTTGTTCCTCCTTCCATCTCCTTCCATCTCTCTCCACTCCCTCCATCTCCTTCCATCTCCCTCCATCTCCCTCCACCTTGTTCCTCCTTCCATCTCCCTCCATCTCCCTCCATCTCCCTCCATTTCCTTCCATCTCCTTCCATTTCCTTCCATCTCTCTCCACTCCCTCCATCTCCTTCCATCTCCCTCCATCTCCCTCCATCTCCCTCCACCTCCCTCCATCTCCCTCCACCTCCCTCCACCTCCTTCCATCTCCCTCCATCTCCCTCCATCTCCCTCCATCTCCCTCCATCTCCCTCCATCTCCTTCCATCTCCCTCCATCTCCCTCCACCTTGTTCCTCCATCTCCCTCCATCTCCTTCCATCTCCTTCCACCCTGTTCCTCCTTCCATCTCCCTCCTCCTTCTATCTCCTTCCACCTCCTTCCACCTTGTTCCTCCTTCCATTTCCTTCCTCCTTCCATCTCTCTCCACCTCCCTCCTCCTCCCAGCCCAGCCTGTTGTGTCTCCATCCCCTGGCCTGTGGGATTTTGGATGTGGGCTGTGTGCTGTGTGTGTGTGCCAGGCTCCTGGCGCTGTTCCCCCGGGGCTGGGCTGGCACATGCAGCTGCTCTGGGGACAGAAGGAGAGCAGGGCCAGGGAAATCATTTGGGATGGTGCAGAACCTGCCCGGGGGAAGGGTGGGCAGGGCTGCAGTGACAGCACCACCCAGGTGCTGGTGATGGAGAGAGACCAGGACTCGCTGAGAGGGTCAAAGAATCCCATTTATTGTGGGATACAAATGCTTATGTTGTATTTTAGGGAGGCCAGTAATGTTTTACCACAGTGATTGGGTTAAAATACAAACTTATGCATTTTACAACATCTCTTGCTTGCAGAGTTTGATGCCATTTTCTTTTTCAGGTAAATCTGTGTGATTGAATCTTCTCTGAATCTTGATTTAATCCTCCAAGTTCTGTTTGCTCTTGCCAAGGCACTTTGTTTATCAAATCTCTTATGGTCCCAAAGCTTTGTGTACCCCAATACCCAAACTCTTCCTGCCAGGCCAGGAAAGGCTTACAGCTCATGGGCTAATTAGCTGGAGTGCTAATTAGGGGCACCCTGCTCCTCATTAGGAGGCCCAGGGGGAGCTGCCCTAGAAGGGAGGTTTGGGATGGCCCTGGCTCCCTTTGGGAATTGTCCTTGCTGCTGGCCTGGGACACAGGTGGGTGTGGGGGCAGAGATCTGTGGGGTATCTGTGGGGTGCAGGGATGTGCAGGGTCTCTGTGGGATCCCTGTGGGATACAGGGGCGTGTGGGATATCTGTGGGGTGCAGGGATGTGTGGAGTCTCTGTGGGATGCAGGGATGTGTGAGGTATCTGTGGGGTATCTGTAGGATGTGTGGGATGTTTGTGGGATACAGGGATGTGTGGGGTATCTGTAGGATGTGTGGGGTTATCTGTGGGATACAGGGATGTGTGGGGTTATCTGTGGGATACAGGGATGTGTGGGGTATCTGTAGGATGTGTGGGATGTTTGTGGGATACAGGGATGTGTGGGGTATCTGTAGGATGTGTGGGGTTATCTGTGGGATACAGGGATGTGTGGGGTTATCTGTGGGATACAGGGATGTGTGGGGTCTTTGTGGGATGCTGGTGAGATGCAGGTGGGTGTGGGGTCCCTGTGGGATGTGTGGGGTCCCTGTGGGGTGCAGGGATCTATGGGGTTATCTGTAGGATGTGTGGGGTGCCTGTGGGGTGCAGGGATGTCTGGGATGTCTGTGGGGTTATCTGTGGGATGTGTGGGGTATCTGTGGGGTCCCTGTGGGACGCAGGGATGTGGCACTGGTGTTTTGGGGATGGGTTTGTGTGCCCGGGGTGGGGCTGGAGCTGGGCTGTGATGGCTCGGGGTGGTCCCTGTGCAGCCGCAGCTCCTGGGGGCTGTCCCACAGCTCCTGGGGGATGTCCCACAGCCCCGGGAGGGCCGGGCAGGGCTGCCCGGGCAGGGTTTGAGCCCAGCCCTGTCCCTTCCCACCCCTGGGGATGGGATGTGCGTGTGCCAGGCTCCTGGAGCAGCCGCCCTGCCTGGGGACGGCTTCAGCAGCGCTGGAGAGGCAGGGACAGCCAGGCCAGGGGGGATGATTCAAACCCCCGAGCATCCCCAGCCTCTGGGACCAGGTAAATGTGCCTGGCCCTGTCAATCCCCCAGCCTGTGGTGACAAATGGCTCACTCTGTGTCACAGGCATCTTTTATGGAAAATCCTTTCCTTAGGAATTTTCCTCCTGAGAAGCCGAAAACTCAGGAACAAAATGTACCCAATGGTTATCTGCTGCTGTGGAATGCAACAGGTGCATCTGGGATTGGGCTCATGGGGTTGTTTATAATTAATGGCCAATCACAGCCCAGCTGTCTGGACTGTCTCAGTCAGACACAAGCCTTTGTTATTCATTCTTTCTTTTTCTATTCTTAGCCAGCCTTCTGATGGAATCCTTTCTTCCATCCTTTCAGTATAGTTTTAATGTAATATATATCATAAAATAATCAATCATCCTTGTGAAACATGGAGTCAGATCCTGGTCTCTCCCCTCACCCTGGGACCCCTGTGAACACCAGCACAACTCTGCCCATGCACAGCTCCTAAAAATGGCCCAGCCTTGTTATTTTGTAGCACATGGAAGCACTCCAAGCCAAAACAGCTTCTCTGGAATATCTGCTGCCAGGCCCAGGTGCAAGTGGGAGCCACAATCAGCAGGCTGGGCTGAGAACCCAAACAATTCTGATCCCGTGGGATGCTCAGAGCTCCTGCAGCTGCATCCCCAGCTGGGTGCTGGCTCTGGGACTGGGCTGGGATCCTCCTGCCCACCACGGTCCCATCCCAGCCTGCAGGGACCCTCCAGGGCAGCCTCCCAGAGCTCCTGAGGCTCTGCTGGTGTCCCCAGGTGTTCCCTGCCCTGCTGAGCCCCATCCTGCTCACCTTGGGCTCACCTGGAAGGAACGGGAGGGGAGCAGGGGCTGGTGGAGCTGCAGGGCCCTGGCGGTGGGCACAGGAGTGCTCTGGACACTCTTGGAAAACACAGGGCAGAGCCCTCCTCCTCCTCCATCACCATGGAAATCCATGGCTTTCCACGCTGTGCCCTTCCCCCTGTAGGGTTTGTGTGTGTCCTCCCCATTTAGGGGTTCTGTGCCCTTCCCCCTGTAGGGTTTCTGTGTGTTTTCCCCAGTTAGGATTTCTGTGCCCTTCCCCCTGTAGGGTTTGTGTGTGCCCTTCCCCATTTAGGGTTTCTGTGCTCTTCCCCATGCAGGGTTTGTCTGTGTCTTCCCCATTAAGGATTTCTGTGCCCTTCCTCCTGTAGGGTTTCTGTGCCTTCCCCATTGTAGGGTTTGTGTGTGCCCTTCCCCCTGTAGGGTTTGTGTGTGCCCTTCCCCATTTAGGGTTTCTGTGTGTTTTCCCCAGTTAGGATTTCTGTGCCCTTCCTCCTGTAGGGTCTGTGTGTGCCCTTCCCCCTGTAGGGTTTCTGTGCCCTTCCCCCTGTAGGGTCTGTGTGTGCCCTTCCCCACTGTAGGGTCTGTGTGTGCCCTTCCCCCTGTAGGGTTTCTGTGCCCTTCCCCCTGTAGGGTTTGTGTTTTGAGGCTCCCCAAGCCTGCAGGGGCTGCACAGAGCTCAGCTCAAACCCTGGGCTGGTATTTACCCCAGGCAGAGCCACTTTGCCATGGAAAAATGCAGGTAATGGGTGCTGGAGAGGAAATTTGGGCTTTTTTATTATTATTATTTTTCAGGGTGTACAGGGCTATTGTCCTTTAAATTAACACCAGCCACTTCCAGCTAATGAGCTCCAGCCCACCCCATGTGCAAGATGAACCCTTGCTAGACAGAGAGCTTTGGTTAATCTTGTAATTATCAGATGAATAAAATGATTCCTAGCAGCCTGTAATTTCGTGGTCAAGCAGATAATTGCCAGCCCTGCACAAAGCAGGGAAAATCTGCCTTACTGGAGATCAGCTTTGAGGGCAGAGGCCTCTCCCCATCCCTGCTCCAGCCTGGCTGCCCTGCAGGGCTCTGGGGACACTCTGGGGGTGACCTCAGTGCTGGCCTGAGCCCCTGCCCCGGGCTGAGCCCCTGCCCAGCTCCCTCAGGGATTCTGCAGCCCCTGCCCAGCTCCCTCAGGGATTCTGCAGCCCCTGCCCAGCTCCCTCAGGGATTCTGCAGCCCCTGCCCAGCTCCCTCAGGGATTCTGCAGCCCCTGCCCAGCTCCCTTAGGGATTCTGCAGCCCCTTCCCAGCTCCCTCAGGGATTCTCCAGCCCCTTCCCAGCTCCGTTCCCTTCCCTGGCCCCGCTCCAGCCCCTCAGGGTCTCCCTTGCTGTGAGGGGAAAATCAAAAAGTGGGAGAAAATGTGAGAGGAAAAGAAGTGCGGGAAGTTTGGGGAAGGTTCTGCTGCAGAGCTTTTCCCTTTGGATCCTCCTTTCTCCAGGCCAAGCCCTTTCCCAGCTCCCTCAGGGATTCTGCAGCCCCTGCCCAGCACCCCCTCAGCTGATCCAGGTATTTCTGCTTTGGGGAGGGGGGTGAATAATCTTTAGATTTGGTAATTCCTAAAAACACATTTCCCTAAAAGTTTTGACAACTGGAAATAGAAAACCAGTAAAAAAACTGACAGTGGAGTCTGAGAATGGAGTCACTTGGTGCTCTGGGCTGGGGAGGGGGCACAGGATGGGTTTGGGGGTCCTGGAGGGGGCACAGGATGGGTTTGGAGACCCTGGAGGGGGCACAGGATGGGTTTGGTGGCTCTGGAGGGGGCACAGGATGGGTTTGGAGACCCTGGAGGGGCACAGGATGGGTTTGATGGTCCTGGAGGGGCACAGGATGGGTTTGGGGGTCCTGGAGGGGGCACAGGATGGGTTTGGTGGCTCTGGAGGGGCACAGGATGGGTTTGGTGGCTCTGGAGGGGGCACAGGATGGGTTTGGTGATTCTGGAGGGGCACAGGATGGGTTTGGTGGCTCTGGAGGGGCACAGGATGGGTTTGGTGACCCTGGAGGGGGCACAGGATGGGTTTGGAGACCCTGGAGGGGCACAGGATGGGTTTGGGGGTCCTGGAGGGGCACAGGATGGGTTTGGTGACCCTGGAGGGGCACAGGATGGGTTTGGTGGCTCTGGAGGGGCACAGGATGGGTTTGGTGACCCTGGAGGGGCACAGGATGGGTTTGGGGGTCCTGGAGGGGGCACAGGATGGGTTTGGTTGCTCTGGAGGGGCACAGGATGGGTTTGGTGGCTCTGGAGGGGGCACAGGATGGGTTTGGAGACCCTGGAGGGGCACAGGATGGGTTTGATGGTCCTGGAGGGGCACAGGATGGGTTTGGGGGTCCTGGAGGGGGCACAGGATGGGTTTGGTGGCTCTGGAGGGGCACAGGATGGGTTTGGTGGCTCTGGAGGGGGCACAGGATGGGTTTGGTGATTCTGGAGGGGCACAGGATGGGTTTGGTGACCCTGGAGGGGCACAGGATGGGTTTGGGGGTCCTGGAGGGGCACAGGATGGGTTTGGTGACCCTGGAGGGGCACAGGATGGGTTTGGTGGCTCTGGAGGGGCACAGGATGGGTTTGGTGACCCTGGAGGGGCACAGGATGGGTTTGGGGGTCCTGGAGGGGGCACAGGATGGGTTTGGTGGCTCTGGAGGGGCACAGGATGGGTTTGATGGCCCTGGAGGGGCACAGGATGGGTTTGATGGCCCTGGAGGGGCACAGGATGGGTTTGGGGATCCTGGAGGGGCACAGGATGGGTTTGGTGACCCTGGAGGGGCACAGGATGGGTTTGGGGATCCTGGAGGGGCACAGGATGGGTTTGGTGGCTCTGGAGGGGGCACAGGATGGGTTTGGTGGTCCTGGAGGGGCACAGGATGGGTTTGGTGACCCTGGAGGGGCACAGGATGGGTTTGGTGACCCTGGAGGGCTTTTCCAGCCTCAGGGATTCTGGAATTTGGTGGTGTCAGGGCTGCTGGGTGTGAGCCCAGCAGTGGCTCCAGCCTGGCTCTCCCAGACGATCCCAGCCCTTCCTGGGGTGGGCATCTCCCCCTTCTGAGCTCTGCAGCTTTGCCTCCTCCTCGTCACAAGCCAAATTTGAAAGCCCTGCTGTTCAGGAGCTGCTGGAGTTTTATTTTTCCTTGCACTCTGTGCTTTGACCCAGCTGCTTTGGGTTTCATTAAGCAGCTGCTGACTTTCCCCTTATTAACATTTGCTGCTGCTTATAAATAAGAAATGAGCTTCTAATAATAATCACTTTCTTTGCTTAATTAAGGCACTTTCATTTAAGGGCTGCTGAGTGGTTTTTTTGCTTCCTGGTTTGTTTTTTAGCACCTTGCCCTAATGATCCCAGAGTCTGAGGCATGGCCCTGGGGAGGAGGAACTTTCCTGGCCAAATTTGGGGCTCTCTGGGGAGCAGCAGTGGTGGCACTCAGGGCTCGTCCAGTAATGACTCCCAGATGTCCCCAGTGCTGGGAAAATCAATCCACAAACACCAGAGGTTTGTGTCCAAACAGGAGCCAGAGGAGTCCTTTGGCTTTATTCCAATCAAGGCAGAGGCCATGGGGCATTTCCACTTGGGTCTCTCCAATTTTTGGAGGATGCAGCCTCCTGTTTATCCCAATTTCCCTCTCTCTTTCCCCATTTCTGAGGTACTTGAGATACCAAAGATATTTAATACCAAAGATTCCCCTCTAATCTCTAACCCTCCCTTTTCATTTTTAATTCTTATGGAATTTAGAGTTTTCCCCATTGTTTCTTTCATCTTTCATGTCTAATTTCATTTATCAGCAAACCTAAAGTTTATTTGTAAAAGCAAATCTCTTTTTTTTCCCATTCATCAATCTGTGGAACCCTTCCCATGGTTTCTTTTATCTTCCTTTTTGGACATAAAACTCTGGTGTTTGTGGATTGATTTCCTGACAATATAAATTAGTGGGAATGTTTGGGATGAAAGCTGCCAGGGAGCCTGGGAATGCTGAGTGCAGACATTTCCTGCCCTTTTCCAGAAGGTGTCCATGGAATGCAGCCCATCCTGCAGGGCCCCGGGCCTGGAGCCCATCCCTGCCCACCTGCTCCAAGGTGTGTGGAGCAGCTAAAAAAAATCCTTCATTAAACATTCCCTCCTGTGCCAGATGGAGCCGGGCTTCCCGGGGCTGGAGGGATTTGGGATCCTGGGAAGGGACAGGGGCACTGGCAGCCCTGCTCTGGGGGGGATTTGGGGGATTTGGGCACCTGGGAAGGGACAGGGGCACTGCCAGCCCTGCTCTGTTGGGATTTGGGGGATTTGGGATCCTGGGAAGGGACAGAGGCACTGCCAGCCCTGCTCTGAGAGGGATTTGGGATCCTGGGAAGGGACAGGGGCACTGCCAGCCCTGCTCTGTTGGGAATTGGGGGATTTGGGATCCTGGGAAGGGACAGGGGCACTGGCAGCCCTGCCCTGGTGGGGATTTGGGGGATTTGGGATCCTGGGAAGGGACAGGGGCACTGCCAGCCCTGCTCTGTTGGGAATTGGGGGATTTGGGATCCTGGGAAGGGACAGGGGCACTGCCAGCCCTGCTCTGGTGGGAATTGGGGGATTTGGGATCCTGGGAAGGCACAGAGGCACTGCCAGCCCTGCTCTGAGAGGGATTTGGGGGATTTGGGATCCTGGGAAGGCACAGGGGCAGTGCCAGCCCTGCCCTGGGAGGGAATTGGGGGATTTGGGATCCTGGGAAGGGACAGAGGCACTGCCAGCCCTGCCCTGGTGAGGATTTGGGGGATTTGGGATCCTGGGAAGGGACAGAGGCGCTGCCAGCCCTGCCCTGGTGGGGATTTGGGGGATTTGGGATCCTGGGAAGGCACAGGAGCACCAGGGGTGCCAGCGATGGGGGCCAGCAGAGGATTTCGAGGGAGGTTTTGGGGCAGGGGTCAGGACGCTGCTGTGCCCGCCCAGGCAGGGCTTTCCAAGGCCTCTGCAGTGGCTCCGGGATGCGGAGATGCCCTTTCCAGGCAAGGTTGTTTCCATGGCAACCGGACGGGATCTCCGGGAACGGCTCCGCTGCCAGCGCCGGGAATTCTGCTCCGCTCCCTTCCCCGGGAACAGCAGAGCGGGGCCGGGGCTGGGAATAACCCTGCAGCTCCAGAACTTTCCTCCCACGTGCCCTGGCTGCTGGCCTGGGAGAAAATTGCTGGGATTTTGGATGGAAAAGCTGCGGCCCCGTTCCCGAGCTTGGAGGTGTCTGCTGCAGCTTTCCATGGGATGGATGTGGAATAGCCTGGGAGAGCTGGGAATGTTCCCCTGGAGAAGGGAAGGCTCCAGGCAGAGCTCAGAGCCCCTGGCAGGGCCTGAAGGGGCTCCAGGAGAGCTGGAGAGGGACTGGGGACAAGGGATGGAGGGACAGGAGCCAGGGAATGGCTCCCAGTGCCAGAGGGCAGGGATGGATGGGACATTGGGAATTGGGAATTCCCAGCTGGGAGGGCGGGCAGGCCCTGGCACAGGTGATTCCATGGATGGCCCTGGAAGTGTCCCAGACCAGGTTGGAGCACGCTGGGACAGTGGGGTGGGATGGGATTTAAGATCCCTCCCAACCCACCCCATTCCTGGGTTCATCCATTTTCCCAGTGCCAGAATTCCCTGCTCCCTCCAGCTGCAAATCTCAGCCCCTGGGGCTGTTCCTGCCCATTCCAGCCTTCAGAACACCCTGAGGCCAGAGCTGGACTGAACTCCTGCACCATCCCTGGGCATTCCTGAAAACCCCTGGCCATTCCTGCATCATCCCTGGGCATTCCTGCACCATCCCTGGCCATTCCTGCACCATCCCTGGTGATCCCTGCACCGTCCCTGGCCATTCCTGCATCATCCCTGGGCATTCCTGCACCATCCCTGGCCATTCCTGCACCATCCCTGGGCGTTCCTGCACCATCCCTGGCCATTCCTGCACCATCCCTGGTGATCCCTGCACCGTCCCTGGCCATTCCTGCACCATCCCTGGGCATTCCTGCACCATCCCTGGCCATTCCTGCACCATCCCTGGGCGTTCCTGCACCATCCCTGGTGATTCCTGCACCATCCCTGGGGATTCCTGCACCATCCCTGGGGATTCCTGCACCGTCCCTGGCCATTCCTGCACCATCCCTGGGCATTCCTGCACCATCCCTGGTGATTCCTGCACCATCCCTGGGGATCCCTGCAACATCCCTGGCCATTCCTGCACCATCCCTGGGGATTCCTGCACCATCCCTGGGCATTCCTGCACCATCCCTGGGCGTTCCTGCACCATCCCTGGCAATTCCTGCACCATCCCTGGGCATTCCTGCACCATCCCTGGGCATTCCTGCACCATCCCTGGTGATCCCTGCACCATCCCTGGGCGTTCCTGCACCATCCCTGGGCGTTCCTGCACCATCCCTGGCCATTCCTGCACCGTCCCTGGCAATTCCTGCACCATCCCTGGCAATTCCTGCACCATCCCCGGGAATTCCTGCACCGTCCCTGGTGATCCCTGCACCATCCCTGCCAATTCCCACCTCCTTGCAGGGTAGTTTTGTGCTTTTTTTCCCCAGACAGGTGGCAAAGCTCTGCTGGCTGCAGGTGGGCGCTGGACGTGCAGGGGAAGGGCCAGCACTCATTAAAGGGCACATGCTGCTGATTGGTGGCAGCTAATTAGTGGGAGCTGTATCCATGTGGGCAGCCCGCACCAACTCTGGCATTTATTGTCCCTTACAGAAGGATTTCAATGACGTTTTGGGGGTGTGGCAGTGCCACAGTGACCCCAGCGCTGCCTCCTCTGCTCTTTTTTAAACAATAATCTGAATTATGGCCACAGCAGCTCCTTGGCTGCGGGAAAAAAACACTCCCCTGCTGTCCGTGGCTTTTGAAATATCCTTGAACCGGGCTTGCTGAAGTGCTGCCCATAAACCACATCCCATCCCCGCCGGGGAATTGGGGATCCGGAGCCATTCCCTGATAAATCCTTGCTCTGCAAGGGAACTGCACGGGTGTGACCGCATTCCCCAGGGCAGACTTTATGGAGGAGGTGAATCACCTGCAAATCCCTGCTGAGCCTCAGCCGGGCTCTGGCAGAGCCTCGGGAAGTAAATCTTGGCCACAGGGCAGGATTTAGGGGTCTCCAGGAGCTCTCACAGTCCAAGGCTCTCCATCCAAGCCCCCACTCGGTGCCATCTGGGCTCAGGTGATTTGTGGGAATTGCAGGTGGCAAAGGTGAGTTGGTTTGCCTTGGGTGGTTTTGCTCCCCCGTTCCACACGCAATGGCCTTGAACTGCCAGGTGGGGTTGGGAGGGAGATTGGTGTCAGGAAATCAATCCACAAACACCAGAGGTTTGTGCCCAAACAGGAGCCAGAGGAGTCCTTTGGCTTTATTCCAGTAAAGGGAGAGGCCATGGGGCATCCCCTGGGGTCTCTCACATTTTTGGAGGACACAGCCTCCTGTTTATCCCAATTTCCCAGCTGCATTTCCCTTCTCTCTTTCCCCATTTCTGAGGTACCTGAGAGGTTCAGACTTCCCAGAACACCTGATCCCAGAGATTCCCCTCTAATGTACAACCCTCCTTTTTCATTTTTAATTCTTATGGAATTTAGGGGTTTTTCTTCTCCGTTGTTTCTTTAACCTCTCAATATCCAATTTAATTTATCAGCCAACCTAGGTTTTATTTGTAAAAGCAAATCTCTTTTTTTTCCATTTGTCATCAGTGGAACCCTTCCCGTTGTTTCTTTTATCTCCCAGTGCTGGTTTTACCTCCCAGCAGCCCCACAGCTGGTTTGGAAAGACAAATCCGCCATTCCTCCCAATGGGAATTGGGAATTCCTGGCTGGGCTGGAATTCCCAGAGCAGCTGGGGCTGCCCCTGGATCCCTGGGATTATCCAAGGCCAGGCTGGAGCAGCCTGGGGCAGTGGGAGGTGCTGGGGTTGATATGGGTGGAGATTTCTGGCTCTTTTCAACCCAAACCAGTCTGGGATTCCACACACAGGTTTTTTGGTGACATTTTGGGATTTTTTGGGTAAATGCATTTCCGGTGGTGGTCACAGCCAGTGCTACTCTCCATCCCTGGGTTCTAATTCCAGTGGGTTCCAGGGGAATCTCCTGTTCCAGCCGGATCCCATATTCCCTTTCCTTAGGCTCTGCTGCTGAACCATCCCTGGGAATTCCTTTGTCCTGGTGTGTCCATGAAACTGTGGATGGAAACCCTGGTTTGGGATGCAAGAACCAGCCTGGATTTGGGATCCTGCTGAGCCCAAACCCAGCAATCCCTGCCTGTGGTGGTGTTCCCAGGGGTCCCAGGGTGAGGGGAGGGATGAGGGTCTGACTCCATGTTTCACAAGGCTGATTGATTATTTTATGATATATATTACATTAAAACTATACTAAAAGGATAGAAGAAAGGATTCCATCAGAAGGCTGGCTAAGAATAGAAAAAGAAAGAATGAATAACAAAGGTTTGTGGCTCAGACAGAGAGTCTGAGCCAGCTGGGCTGTGATTGGCCATTAATTAGAAACAACCACATGAGCCCAATCCCAGATGCACCTGTTGCATTCCACAGCAGCAGATAACCATTGGGTACATTTTGTTCCTGAGGCCTCTCAGCTTCTCAGGAGGAGAAATCCTAAGGAAAGGATTTTTCAGAAAAGATCATGGCTACAGCTGTCTGATGGGACAGCAGGACAGAAAACCTGGGATACAGGACAGGGGGAACAGCAGGAGGGAAAACCTGGGATAGGGGATCCAGGGAACAGCAGGACAGAAAACCTGGGATAGGGGCCAGGGAAGCAGGAGGAGGGGAAAGCTGGGACACGGTGCCTCTGTGCTGGGAGCAGTGGGAGTCCAGCAGCAAATCCCCTTCCCAAACCCTCATTCCCTAATTAGAGCCGGCTCCGAGCCCCAAATGGCCGTGGGCTCCAATTATCCAGCGGATTTAATCAAGGAACAGTGGAGCCGTGGGCTGGAGGGGCCCCGGAGGAGCTTTGGGTGGCGCTGCCGTTGTCCTGCTCCTTTTCCCTGTTTTCCCAAGGCTTCCCGGGATGCAGGCAGCTCTGTCTCTATAGAAACGGGACCCGGGCTCTGCTGCAGCCTCTTCTCCAGGGCTCCATTGCAGAAACGCTCGGAAAATTAACGGCAGGAGGAGGAGAAAATGAGGGATAGGGAAGGAGCAGTTGGGAAGAGATCAAATGCACAAACTGGGGGTTGTTTTGCCCTAAGAGGGAGAGGAAAGGAGGAGAAATATTATGAGTTCTACAGATTGAATTGATGTTTAATATATGTGGAAGAATGGGAGTATTCAAATTGCTTTTTCACCCAAAAATGGGTCGAAGAACCAGAGCAGGGTGGAAAATAAACACAAATTTATTTATTTAGGAATATCAGTCCCAGACAGATTGGCCTCCCTGCTGGCGGAGTTTTCCTCTCTCTGAAGACAAAACCCAAAGGTTTCTTTGGTGAAATCCTCGATTTCTGATGTGTTTGTTATTATTTAAGGTTTATTATCCCACAGGTTGTTTGGAGAACCATCCATGCCAGAATTCCTGCCCCACTCCCAGGAAGGGCTGCATTCCATGGGGAGTTGGATCACAATTCCACAGAGCTCCCAGGGTAACACACGACTGTTCCCTCATTTCTTCCTCCTTTGGGAGCAGATTCCATATGAATGTCCATTCCTCTGGTTGAAATTCCAAGGATCTCATTCCAAAGGGTGACTTTGGGCTGGATTCATCTTTTTTTAGTGCGTGATTTAGCAAGTGCTGGAAATTCTCCTCCGCGCTCGTGCAGCCTCCACTTCCAAAATATCCTGGAAAAAGCCTGGAATGCAATGCAGCATCCCAGCTCTGCCAGGAGCAGGGCTGTGTGGGAAGTGTTGTACAGAAACAGAGCCACTCCCGAATGGAGGGGAAAGGGGAATAAAACCCAGGAGGTTTGTACTGCTGGAAATGACTGATTAAAAAAAAAAAAGGAACCAAAACACCTTTCCCAAGCATTGTCTCCTGCTGGAAGCAGGATTTTCCATCAGGTTTTCAGGATTTGGCAAGAATGTCTCAGGTAAAGCAGGATAAATATTTCAGATGTTCAGCTAAAGGTCACTCTGGGGAGGAATGGCAACCTGAAGTCATCTCTTGTGGTCTGTTTGATTTGGAATGATGCTCTGGAATCTTGAGGACGGGGCAGGTTCCATCCAGAGCACCCCATGGGAGCAGGAACATTTCAGAACTGCTGGGATAAAGCAGTTTGTCCCCAGCTTTGGCCCTCCCAGATCCGTGGGGATCGGGGGCTGCTGTTTGAAGACTTTAAAAGCAAACGGAGCTGGGAGGAACCGTGGGCAGCCCTGGGGTGGGGTCCCCTCATCCCTCACAATTCTCAGCCCCTGGGAGTGACTGATCCCAAAATCCCCACGGGGAAAGAGGCACCCAAACAGGAGTTTGGGATGTTAAAGGTTTAGGAGAGGGGTGATGAGGCCCTGTCAGCTGGGGTGTGAATCGTGGCATGGTAAAAGGATGATAATTTGGATTTTATTGGAGAAAAATTTCTCTTCCAGGATTTTGGATGCTGGGAATGACTTCAGCTCCCAGCAGCGGTTCCAGGTGGAAAGGTTTGATAATATTCCCATTTCACCATCTCCTGACTCCAGAGCTCTCCTGGTGGGTGCAGAGCTCCCGCTGGGCTCTCCCATGGATATGGGAGCCAAACCAGGACTGGGGGACTCTGGAGCTGAGGACAAAAGGGAAATATTTTGGAAATACATCCTTTTTTAAATTCAATTCTCTCCCAAATAATATTCCAGCTTTGGAGCCTCCTGCCTCCCTAGCCTCCTTTCCTGGCTGCGTAGGGCACCTCTGGATTTTCCAGCTCCTGATCTGTCCCTGGCAATGGGATCATTCTTGTTCCACAGGACTAACATTGGAAAACACCTTGGCTTTCCTTTGTTCCCTATTCCTCACAGGAATTCCTGCCACCAGGACTGGGGAATTGTTCTCTGTGCTGGCACAGCCCAGAGCTTCCTCATGAGGTGCTGCCAGAGGGATTTTTCATGGATGCATCCCATGGTTTCCTCCATGGATCTCTGCAGGTGATCTGTGGGTGTTGCCCTGATTTTTTGAGATTTTCTGAGCCTTCTGATGTTTTCCATTCTTGTAACAAAGTTCTCACACACTTTATGTAAATAACTCATTGTTTTGCATTCTTTTATGGAGGAGGAGAAATGTGATGGACTGATGGTTTGTCCAGTGTCATTGGAGAGGTGCCACTGTCACCCTCCAATCCACTGGCGCTTTTGGGAACCTATAAATGTCAGGGTAAAAAAATAAACTTCCCTTTTTACCTTAGGAAGAGCAGCGAGTCCACATTGTGCTGTTCCGTGTCCTACAGCGACCTGTGGGGAATTGGGTGTTGGATTTTCAGCGTGGATGAGGGAGACCTGCGGGAAAGGAGGAGCGGGAGGCACCGGGACCCGAACGGCTCCCGTGCTCCATCGCCATGGAAACAGAGATCCGCACACGGGCCCTGGATACCGCGCATTGCAGCTCTGGAGCAGCCCCTGTGAGCAGCACCGAGGGGAAAGGCGGGGAAAGGCGGGGAAAGGTGGGGAAAATTGGCAAAAGGTGGGGAAAATTGGCAAAAGGTGTTTCCATCTGCAGCTCACCCCAGCACTCCTGGTGGGCGATGCAGCTGAGCTGTGGGATGGAGCAGGAGGATTTTGTTGTCAGTTGGTGAGGGCAAGGATTAGACATAAACTTGAAGGGATTACAGATTTTAGAGGAGCTAAGATTTTAGTTAGAGATAAGCTTTATTGGAGTTAATTGAAATAAATGGGTAGGCCTTGGTGAAGTTAAGAGTTAGTAGTTAACTAATAATTGATTGCTTGTCAGCACAATGTTTGGTTAACTGGGTTTATAATGAAGAATACAGGAACTGATAAATGGCTTTTAGGAACATCAGACAATTGTAGGAACATAAGACAAATTCCTCTGTTCTGAAACCAGCTGAGGACAGGAATGGGAGTTCTACCAAGGGTTCATTGGTCATATTCGCATTGAAAATGTAGAAAGGTCAGAATGAGGAAGACTTCATTTATTCCTCATTTTGGGACCCCTCCCCATGAAAGGGACCACTGACCCATTTCAAGGAACAAACTAGGCATGCTTAACGGCTTTTGAACTACTTACCATTGGAATGGGATGTACCAAAGTTATGAGTATGTGTTTGTATTTTGGGAATTCAATACTCGTATAGATAAAAGGGCTCTGTGATCACCTGTAAATTGTGGTGTGTATTTGCGAGCTATCCCACAATAAACATTCACTTTCTAACTTTAAACTGTTAGAGACTTTCTGACCGTCACAGCTGGGTATCGGTACTAGATCAATATCCATATTTTTTAATAAATCAAGGACAAGGAAAATCCCTGAGGAGATCCCACAGAGAGAACCCCACATGCAGGGTTTAGGCTGGAAAAGCCTTCCAAGACCACAGAGCCCAACCATCCCCAGCACTTCCATGTCCCCAGTGCCACATGCACAGGGCTGTGACATCCCTGCAGGGATGGGGGCTCCACCTGAGCACCTTTTCCTGCAGGAATCGCCCCAAAATCCACCCTGAGCTGCCCTGGGCCAGCCTGAGGCCGTTCCCTCTGCTCCTGTCCCTGTGCCCTGGAGCAGAGCCCGACCCCCCCGGCTGTGCCCTCCTGGCAGGGAATTCCAGAGAGGGAAAAGATCCCTGGGGATCCTCCTTGGCTCCAGCCTGAGCCCCTGCCCAGTGTCGCTGCTATTTTATTGTGGGATCATTTTCCCTTTTTCCCATCTTCCAGCTTCCATCCCAGTGAAATTCCGTGGCAGCAGAATCAGTTTTCCCTGGCAAGTCAATAATATCCCTGTGAGTTTTGTGCTTTTGCTCTGAGGGAAAAATAAAAAAAAAGGGAGGAATAGTTATATATATTATTATTTTTATTTTTCTGTATATTTATTACATTTACATTTATTATATATATTATTATATCTATTTTATATATTATCAGTATTTTATTAAATATTTAATAATGTTTTGTTATATGTTTAATTATATATTTTAATTAATGTATTACTATAGTCCTTAATTTTTCATATTTGTAATATATTTTACTTTGTATACTCTTGTATACGTTTTCTTATATTTTATTACATATGTATTATTTAATTTCATTATATATTTACTAATATACTTTATTATATACATTCTATACATTGTTAATATATTTCATTATATATTTACTAATATATTTTAGTATCTATTAATACAGTCTCATATACTTATTTTTCTATATATTTATTACATATTATTCATTATATATATTATTATTATTTATATATTATCTATATTTCATTACATATTTAAATATGTTTCATTTTAGATTTACTAACATATTTTACGAATAATATTCTAATAATAATCTAATAATATAGTAAATGTATAATTTCATATATAATATATATTATATAGAGTAAATTTTATTATTAATATTTTACTAATACATTCTATTATATATTAATATCCTAGATTACAGATTTATTATATATTATTATGTATTATTTTATATATATAATTTATAATTGTACTTTATATTTATGACTTTAATATTTTTATATATTTTATTATAATTAATATATTTTCTAATGTACCTGATTATGTATTATCATTATTATTATTGGGTTTTTCTAACGTTTATGTCATTGTATTATTATTGTATTATTATTACTACTATATATAGATATTATATGCTATATCAATAATAAATTATATTTATATTTATACAGTATTCTATTTCTATTTATATTTAAAAGTTTATTCCATTTATTATTATTATTTTGCTCCCCGAGTGCTGGTGCCCAGCGCTGGAATTTCCCCTCAAGCCCCAGCTTTGACCCTGAATTTCCCTGAAGAGCCCAGAGGATTGTCTGGCCGGGATCTGCCAGCTCTGGGTGATTCCTGGGGCTGAATGTGGGAGATCCTAAGGAAAGTTCCCACTTTTCCGTGGACAGGGAAAGGCCTTTCCCAAAGGAATTCAAAGATCTCAAAATGCAGCTCAACCCAACCCAATTTTTATTTTTTTGCTGCTTTTTAGAGCAGAGAAACTTTGATTTTTGCCCTTCCCCAAAGGTGAGAGGAGGAAATTGAGGAGTTTATTATTGGTAATTTTATTAAAATGACAAAAGGGGGGGACAAATGACAAATGCCTTAAAACCACCCCAGTTTGGGCCAGTTTAACAAAGCTGGAGATAAAGCTGAGCTTCGCAGCCTTCATCCAAGACTTGGTTTTACTGTAGAACTCAAACCAGACTTGAACATTTATCCAGGGAGACACTGCATGCCCAAAAACGCTTTTATTTCTTTTATTTCTTTAATTGTAATTGAAATATTTACAATTTCCAGGAGAATCCAAGCGGGAATTCAGCAGGAGAGAACACAGACCGGCTGTGCAATCAACCAACCAATCAATCAATCAATCAATCATTGTTAATTACAGTTCTTTTTAATGAGCAGAAGCAAGGGCTGGGTTCAGATGTTCATAAATAAATTAAAATAAAGTGAGCACACCATAAAAATGAAATATGAACACGAGGAAATCCCTAAAACAAATAAATATGGACAGGTGTCTGTTCTTGTACCTCAATCCAGGCCACAAACTTAGGGAATTCTGCATCCATCGGGGATGGATTGAAAATCCAACAACCCTGGCTCCCCCAGCACCCAGACCGGGTTTTACCACTGCAATAATTCCCTTAATATTTGCTTTTTTTGGCACATTTTCATTTAAAAATCAGAATTTTCCAGTTGATCCCAACTTGATGTTTTTATTCCATTAAGCAGGGCTCCTTTTCCAGTTTTTGCCCCACTTCCAGGGGGTTTTTGGAGGGTTTTTCCCACCTCCAGCTCTTCTCCCTGGGATGTTTTCCATTTGTGGAGGAACCCCTGGGGAACCCCAAATTGCACCTGGGCTGCTGTGCCAGAGTCAGGAAATACAATGGAATAAAATGGGATAGGATGGGATAGGATATGGAAAAGAGAAAATGAATAGAATAGAATAGAATAGAATAGAATAGAATAGAATAGAATAGAATAGAATAGAATAGAATAGAATAGAATAGGAGAAAATAGAACAGAATTCAAATTAGAAATTAAAACCAAAATAGAATTAGAATTAATATAGACTAGAACAAGGCTACCTCAATAAGAATAGGAAATAGAACATATTAAGAAGAGAATAAGATTAAAAATAGATCTAGAATAAGAATAGGAAATAGAATAGAGTAAGAGATTAGAATAAAATAAAGTTGGATAAAAAATAGAATAAATAGGACAGAATTAGAATGGAATAGGAATAAAGAATAGAGCAAGAACAGGATAAAGGATGGAATAGTAATGGGTTAAGAATAATAATAGAATAAAGAAAAATAATTCGAATAGAATAGAATAGAATAGAATAGAATAGAATAGAATAGAATAGAATAGAATAGAATAGAATAGAATAGAATAGGAGGAAGAATAAAAAGAAGAAAAAGAATTAAAATGGAATAGAAAACAAAAAGAATAGAATAGAATAGAATAGAATAGAATAGAATAGAATAGAATAGAATAGAATAGAATAGAATAGAATAGAATAGAATAGAATAGAATAGGAGGAAGAATAAAAAGAAGAAAAAGAATTAAAATGGAATAGAAAACAAAAAGAATAGAATAGAATAGAATAGAATAGAATAGAATAGAATAGAATAGAATAGAATAGAATAGAATAGAATAGAATAGAATAGAATGAATAATAAAAGGAAGAATAAGAATTAAAATGGGATAGAAAACAAAAATGAATAGAATAGAATAGAATAGAATAGAATAGAATAGAATAGAATAGAATAGAATAGAATAGAATAGAATAGAATAGAATAGAAGGAAGCATAAAAGGAAGAAAAAGAATTTAAATGGAATAGAAAACAAAAATGAATAGAATAGAATAGAATAGAATAGAATAGAATAGAATAGAATAGAATAGAATAGAATAGAATAGAATAGCATGAAGAATAAAAGAATAAGAATTAAAATGGGATAGAAAACAAAAATGAATAGAATAGAATAGAATAGAATAGAATAGAATAGAATAGAATAGAATAGAATAGAATAGAATAGAATAGAATAGAATAGAATAGAATAGAATAGGAGGAAGAATAAAAGGAAGAATAAGAATTAAAATGGGATAGAAAACAAAAATGAATAGAATAGAATAGAATAGAATAGAATAGAATAGAATAGAATAGAATAGAATAGAATAGAATAGAATAGAATGAAGAATAAGAATAGTATAGGAATAAGAATAGGAATAGGAATAAGTTAAGAAACAAACTAGCTTAAGGAAAACAATAGAATTGGAATAGAATAAGAAAAGAATAAGAGTAAGATCAGGATAACTATGGGAAGGAACTCTGGGAATTGTGCAGCATCCTCAGGAATACAGTGACAGTCACACATTGACACTTCCAGGGACACTGGTGGCTGAGCCAGCTCCAGCAGTGCTGGGCTTCCAAGTCCTCACTCCATGCCAGCATCTATAAAATCCCAATCTTTTCCTCAAAACCCATCAGCTCTGTCATTAATTATCCAGCAATGCTGGCATGGCTGCAGGGGGAGCCAGAGGTGCCCAATCAGGGACGTTCCTCTGCCACACCCGGGAGCTCCTGGATGTGATCCCAAGGGTTTCACCCAGGGGGTGGCACTTGGAGCCCTGCTCCTGCTGGGGTGCCTGTCCCACCCATCCCTCCATCTATCCCAAACCTCCTCCAAGCAGCCTCTGGAAAGGCCCCAAATACAGCCCAGGGCTCCACGGGCACCTCAACCCTCTGGATTTTGGGGAGGTTCTCCATCACCTCCAGGCCTCATCACAGGGCCCACCCTGCCTTGATCCAGTGGACAGAGGAAACCCAAACACAGGCACCGAGGGATCAACCCCAGCACTTCAACATTCATCCAAGGTTTGGCTCACTCTGGAGCCGCAGGGGTGACCTGCAGCTCAGAACAAGGTCAAACAGCACTTTCACCACAAAAAGCAGTGAGGAACAAGGCTTGGGAGCACCCTGCCCTGCCTGGCAGGGAAATCCAGGCCCAGAGGGACGTGGGGAATTGGGGCTGTGCTTTTGGGGTGCAGTTTTTCCAAGAGAAGAGCCTGCTTGGCACAACGGGTACATTCAGCTTTTTTCATGGTAGGCTGTTTCAGCAACCAGAGAAATCAAGTACATCCTGCTGATTTTCTTCCACATATAAATCACAAAGATTTTATAAAAACATTACTAATTGTACCTAAAGTGTGAACTCGAGTAATTTATTTATCACTTTGCCCCAGGCTTAAAAACACAAGTTTCTTTTCTAAACAAAGCCTGATGAAATACAGATTTTTATTTTTCCCCCCCAGTATTTTTCCTTGTGGGTTTGACACAGGAAACAATCAGCCCCCCCCCAAAAAAAACTGAAAGCAAACTAGAAACCAGCAGTGGATTTAAGGCTAGCAGATTTGATGTGAAAGGTGAACTAAAACACCTCCGTGGAGGAAAAAAAACCCACATGCAGCAAACAACTTGGGTGAGCAAATCACGACCCACGGCAGGGGAAAAAACAAACCCCAAACGCTTTCAACTCAAGTTCAGCTTCCCCTGCACGTTCCCCACTCCGTGTTGTCCCTATTCCCTGGGGAATGCAGGGGCAGGGAGGCCCCTCTGGGTGTTTTTCGGGGTACAGAGTATAAATACAGGAGAGGTCATGCCACGGACTAGATGCAGAGATTGCACACGGTTATTGCATGCGCTGGGACCGGACGCGCCGAGGACGCGGCCCTCGCTCGGAAGCCCGCGGGACGCCCCCAGCTCCTGGAGCACCGAGCCCACCCCGGCTCCCCCGAGCCCACCCCGGCCCCTGGGCGGCGCCGAGCCCCCGGCAGCCCCCGCTGCCCTCCTGGCAGTCCCAGCCGTGTTATGTGAAGCGGTCGGAATTCATTTTGCGCAGTTTGGGCGGGAGGTTCCCCTCCATCCTGCCGCCGCCCCCCGAGAGCTTCTGCAGCTTGGGGGGCAGCTCTGCCACCGACTGGCTCATGGGATCCGACATCATCTTCGTGGTCTTAGAGCCCAGTTTCTCCTCGGAGTTGCCGGGCACCGAGCTGATGCGCTGGAGTTTCATGGGCAGGTCGCCCATGCTGTAGGCCTTCTCCGAGGTGGTGGAGCTCATCCTGAGCAGTTTTTTTGGGAAGTCGTCCCTCCCAGTGATTTTCTGCAGTTTTGAGGGCAGCTTTGTGCCCACCTCGTCGAGCCCATCCAGGCACTCCACAGAGTTGTTCCTCTCCTTGCTGTTGCTGACGGCGGGCGGGATCAGGGGCGAGGACATGAGGAGCATCTCCTCCTGCTCCTTCACGCTGTAGGGCGGGGTGGGCACCTCGAAGGTGGCGTGGAACTGGGAATAATCCACCTTGAAGAACCCTTCCTCCAAGGAGATCACCGGGAAGAAGCGGTGGCCCCAGAGCACCTCGTCCTCCGTGTAGGATGTCCTGGCTTGGCACGTCATCCCTGCAAGGAGAAGGGAGGAAAAGCTTCCAGCAGTCCCAGGAAACTGGGGATGCAAAGAAATCCTTCAGCAATTCCATGAAATGGATTTTAGAGGTTTAAATGTATTTAAAAACAAAACAAAAAAAAAAGGGATTGGCCTGCCCTTGTTTGGAGGAAATGATGCACCAGGGGAGGTTTGGTTGGATATTAGGGAAAATTCCTTCATGGAAAGGATTGTCCAAGGCAACAGTGGAGTCCCCATCCCTGGAGGGACTTCAAAGCCCTGTGGATGTGGCACCTGGGCAGGTGGGCCAGTGGCATGATGGTTGGAGTTGATGGCTTTAAAGGTCTTTTCTAACTCTAAGGATTCCATGATTTTAGGATCCTACAGCTGTTAAATCGTCATTCCCAAGGGGAAAGGATCCAACAGCAGTGGATGGGGCAGAACTGAAGAATTCCCACCTACATTTACAGACCCTTTCTGAAGGTGCTGCTGCCAAAGGGGCATCAGGGCGACCTGAGAACCCTGGGACTGAAGCAGCAGGAGCTGCAAGGGCAAATGGGACTTGTCAGATCCTAAAGTCTTCCTAAGTCATTCCACATTTCCCTCATATCCATGAACGCACACAAAACCAGCCCCTCATCAGCACACTCCAACCCATCAGCAAGTCCCACGAAATACATTTATTCCTCCTCAAAGGCCTCACCAGCAACCTGCTCCCACATCCATTGCTGCCAGGCTGGGATCCAGCTCCAAAAGATTAACAGGGAATAAAATCCATGACTAATAGGCACAACACTGCCCTTCCTCTTCCTCCCACCACGGAGAAAAGTCCCCCCAAGCACCAGACCTGGCCACCCTAGTGACCCCTGGAAATCAGAGGGAGATGATGCTCATGGATTGCTGGAGGCTTCCAGAAGAAATCCTGCTTTTTTTCATCATGATTAGTATCATTATTATTATTATTATTATTATTATTATTAACCACTCTCTGTAGAAATCTGCAAATAGATTTACGCTGCCATTTGCTCCTCACACAGCCAAGTGGAAATGTGACATTTGGATTTCAGGAAGCTCCATCCACCTCTGCAAACACATCCCCTGCCTGGCTCACCAGGAGCCAGGAGAAAAGGAAAGAAACTTGGGAAGGCACAGGAAAAACAACAGCGGGGCTGCAGCGGGGGGAGTGGGATGGAATGTGACACACGGCCAGGAAAATTCCAGTTTATCCCACCTCATGCTACTGCTGATGGAATCAGTGCTGGTCTTGCTGCTGATCACAAGACAAAACTCTGTTTCCCACTTTATCTCTTGGGAGGAAAATATGAATCCAGGGGTTTTAGCACTGGATGCTGCTCCCACTGCCAGGGAGGCCGCCCATCTGCAGGAGCACAGCCAGAGCCATCCCACAGCCTCACCCAGGACATATTTTGTACTTCCCAGTGAATTTTCACCCAGAGCCCAGGTGCTCCTGTTTATGAAGCGGAGTGGAAGCAAACCCATTCCTAAAGGGCTTAGGAAAAACCTGCAATTCTGAGAGAAATGGCAATTTGAGTGAGTTCCTCTTCCAGCTGTGCCCCTCGCTCTGCAGCTGCTCAGCAGCAGCTTCATCAGCAGATCCCAGAGCTTCCCCTCCTGAGCCTCAGCCCTGACTCTGACTAGGTCTTCCTTAGGGATTGAACGTGGGATTCCACATCTGTATCCCCATCCACATCTGAATCCACATCCACATCTGAATCCACATCCCTTTCTGCATCTGCATCTCCAGACCTATCTGCAATCCCATCCCCATCCCAATTCCCATTCACACCTATTTTCATATCCACATCTGCATTCCCATCCCTGTCAGCATTCCCATCCCATCCACATCCTCATCCCCTACTGGATCCACATCTCCAGACACAGATCCATCCCACACTCACATTCCCATCCAAATTACCATCCCAGTCTGCATCCACACCCCTGTCAGCATCTGCATTCCCATCCCCATCCTCTTCTGTGTCTGCATCCACATCCACATTCCCATCCCCTTCTGCACCCACATCTCCAGACCCAGATCCACCTGCGTTCCCATTCCCATCCCCACCCAAATTCCCATTCAAATCCCAATCCCCATTTCTCATCTGCACCAGCATTCCCATCCCTTGTTCCATGTGCATCCCCATTCCCATCCCAGGCAATCCCATGGCAATGTCCCAAGGGCTATTTCCACCTCCTGCCCCATGGTCCTGCCTCTCCCAGCAGGCTTTCCAAGGAGGAATTCTGTACCCACTATTACCATGGAAAAATTCATCAGCAGAATCTCAGGAAAATCAGCCACAAATTCTGTCTCATTCCCACACCAGCTCACTGGAGGGGCAAATATCTGCAGGAATATAATTTGTCTTTCAGATCCATTTATCTCCTTCCCAACAAACCCAAGGGCACAAATTATTTAAGAGCCTCTCAGGGTGAAGAGCAGCAGCCAATATTCCCAACGTTCTTGAGAATACGTGCCAGCCAGCAGACAGTGCTGAGACTTGCTACCAAGGCCAGGACGGGAAATCAATTCCCAGCTTTTCTTCCAGCTCTGCTGCATTTCCCAGCTTTTCCTTTGTGTTCTGTTCTCTCAGCAACGCCTCAGCCCCAGCTCTGAGCTCTCACTGTTGTTCTGCTGTTCCACACTTGTATTCCAGCAACAACAGAACCCCACAATGGTTTGGGTGGGAAGGGATCTTAAAAACGAAACCATCCCATCCCATCCCTGGCATGGGCAGGGACACCTTCCACTGTCCCAGACTGCTCCAAGCCCCAGTGTCCAACCTGGCCTTGGGCACTGCCAGGGATCCAGGAGCAGCCCCAGCTGCTCTGGCAATCCCAGCCCAGCCAGGAATTCCCAATTCCCAATGTCCCATCCATCCCTGCCCTCTGGCACTGGGAGCCATTCCCTGGCTCCTGTCCCTCCATCCCTTGTCCCCAGTCCCTCTCCAGCTCTCCTGGAGCCCCTTCAGGCCCTGCCAGGGGCTCTGAGCTCTGCCTGGAGCCTTCCCTTCTCCAGGGGAACATTCCCAGCTCTCCCAGCCTGGCTCAGGGAGCAGAGGGGCTCCATCCAAGCCCAAATCCATGAACATTTCCATGTTTTCCCACAGAGAGAGCAGGATCAGTTGCGTGCTCCCCACCTCTGCCAACCCTTTTGATAACCACCCCAGGATTATTTTCCATTAATTTTCCTCATGGATATCTCTCCCTCCTGGCTCCCAGTGTTCCATTCCTGCTGTGGGCATGGAAGGGTTTTCATTTTTTGAGTTTTTCCCCTCAGGAGTTCCCCCTCAGCAGGGCCGCGGCCTGCGCTGCTCTGAGGCCTCCACCCCGACCACGGGCCTGCTCCCATCTTCCCAAGTTCTCCCCAGGATTAATATCCATTTGCAGGATAAATTTCCAGCTCCAGCTTGGGAGCTGCCTGCAGTAGAATTATTTATTATGGAATTAAGCAGTGTTTGTCAAAGGAAAAGGCTTTGGAGCGTTTTGTTCCCTGCTCCCAGCTCAGCCTCCCTCACCGAGGGCTCTGGGAACCAGCGAAGCTCTGCCTGCATACAAATCCCACCTGAGCAGGTACAACAATTCCAGTAGAAATACCCCAAAATATCCAATAAACCCCTTCTCCATCGCTTCAAAACCAGGGAATGCTTTTTGTGCATGTGGGGAACCCAGAGGAGCTGTGGCTGCCCCATCCCTAAAAGTGTCCAAGGCCACTTGGACAACCCAGGATGGTGGAAGGTGTCCCAACCATCCAGTTAAGGATGATCCTTAATTTCCCTTCCAATCCAAGCCATTCCACGATTCTGTGACTCGCTGTCAGCCCAGCTCATTGCTGCATTCCCAGATTAATGAGGGGGCAGATGGAGGCCAAAAGAAAAAAGCCGTAAATAAATGCTTCGACTAATTCCACCCTCTAATAATCCTCCAATTACTTCCAAATTTCTAAAGGGCCCAGATGGAGCTGGCTGTTTTCTAGAGCTCATCATAAATTGTCTTGAAAAGAATCCCAGCCCTGTTATTTATCCCATTTGATCCCCGAGGTTGGCCGCTGCCTGGGAAATCACAGATCATTAATCAGCTTTTAACAGCTTCCCCCTGCCCTGGGAGAGGCTTCAGAGGCAATTCTGGCACCCAAAGGTTCCCTGGCTCTTTCCCTCTCCAAAAGAATGCCAGAAATGTCACCTTCAGCCGTTGGAATGCAGTTAGCTGGACACAGGGACACACTGGCTGTCCTTCCCAATGGGGAAAAGTTCATCCTCATCAGTGGGGAAAGGGGGAATTAATTGGGAATTACAGCGACTCAGCAGCATGGGGTCACAAAAGGGCATCTCTGTGTCCTAGCATTGGGAGGAAGAGGAAGGAATTCCAGCAGGAATTCCTGGCCAAAAGGCACAAACATCCTTCTTTTTGTCAGGTTTTTACCTTTTTCCTTAGGAAGAGCTCCTGTCCTGCAGGTTAAAACCCCCAGAGCTGAGCCAGGGGCTCCTCCCTGTGCACTTTGGGGCGATGATCTGCCTTAAACCTGCAGCTTACCTGTAAAACTTCCAAAATACCAGTGAAAAATTAATCACACTGCAAAGCCTGATGAATTTCTGATAACTGAGCTAATTCAGAACTGTAATTTAAGGCCCATGAAGGGAAGAGTAAAGCCTGGTTGGGACTTGATATAGAGACATACAGCATTTGGCCTTTGCTCTTGTAGGACTGAGGGAGGACTTGCTGCTGCAGGGAAAAGGATTCCCACAGCAACCTCTCCTCTTCCAGGAGAGCAGGGGAAATGATGGAATCTTGGGATGGTCTGGGTCAGAGGCGAAATCAAGGATCAGAAATCAGGATTCATCCCACCCCTGCCATGGGCAGGGACACCATCCCAGGCTGCTCCAAGCCCCATCCAGCCTGGCCTGGGATGGTTCCAGGGATGCAGGGGCAGCCACAGCTTCACCCCAATACAGGGACAGCAGCTGGTTCATCCCATTTATCTAAGGAAAACTGATAAATGGCATAACTGATAAACAGGATATCCTGATATTCACATCTGCAATGGTGACGGATTGTTACCATTATATTTTCTGAAAAATCTTCTTTGCCCAGGATTTTTCTCCTGAGAAGCCTCAGAAAAGAAATGTGAACAATAATTATCTGATTGCTTTAGAATGGGATCTGGAGGTTGCTCACCAACAGGTGTATCTTTGATTGGTTCCATGTGAATTGTTTTTAATTAATGACCAATGCCAGACTCCAGTAGGGACTCTGGTCAGTCACAGGTTTTTCTTATTCATTCCTTTCCAGCTTTCTGATGTATCCTTTCTCTAGTTTAGTATAGTTTTAGTTTAGTTTAGTATAGTTTTAGTATAACATTTCTATGATTATAATATAGTATAATATAATATAGTATAATATAATATAGTATAATATAATATAGTATAATATAATATAGTATAATATAATATAGTATAATATAATATAATATAATATAATATAATATAATATAATATAATATAATATAATATAATATAATATAATATAATATAATATAATATAATATAATATAATATAATATAATATAATATAATATAATATAATATAATATAATACCAGCCTTCTGAGAACATGAAGTCAAATTCTCATCTCTCACCTCGTCCTGGGGACCCTCTCCCAACACCTCAACAGATGGCTGAGATCTGCAATCAGCCAGAAAATGGGGGCACCAATGGGGCTCAGCCCCCAAACCCAGGAGGGTTTCAGCTCCCAGGCTCTCCCTGTCCCCCTGCTTTTCCATGGCAGTTCAGCTGGCAGACTGGGAAGGGCACAGCCCTTTGGGAGAGCTCCTGAGCAGCACAGACAGCGTGGGGCTGCAGCTCCAGCACCTCCAGCTCCCTGGGAACAGCAGCAGCAGCAGCAGCAGCAGCTATTTCTGGCACTCACATTTCCCCAGCACCAGCGCAAGGCTGGTCCCTGATTAAAGTGATGATGGCTTGGAGTGCTCCAGAATGTTCTGGCAGTCGTGGCCAGGGAGCTGGGAATGTTCCCCTGGAGAAGGGAAGGCTCCAGGCAGAGCTCAGAGCCCCTGGCAGGGCCTGAAGGGGCTCCAGGAGAGCTGGAGAGGGACTGGGGACAAGGCATGGAGGGACAGGAGCCAGGGAATGGCTCCCAGTGCCAGAGGGCAGGGATGGGTGGGACATTGGGAATTGGGAATTGCTCCCTGTGAGGATGCTGAGGGAATTTTTTCATAAAAACCCACTTTGGTTAAAGAGAAAAAAATACAGCATTTCCTGAAATGAAAGACACAAAATGCATCCTAAAGGTACCAACCACAAAAACCCTTTATGAATCCATGAAAATACCACAGAATCCCAGGATTATCTGGGTTGGAAGATGATTAAAGCCCATCTAATTCCAACCCATGGGCAGGGACACCTTCCATTATCCCAAGCCCTGTCCAGCCTGGCCTTGGACACTTCCAGGGATCCAGGGGCAGCCCCAGCTGCTCTGGGAATCTGAATCCCTGGGAATTCCAACACACACAGATTTAACACACAAAGTCTGTGTGCAAAAGGGAGCCAAGCTGATCTCCAAAATCCCTTCCAACCCAAACCATTCCATGATCCCATGCTCCCGTGGCTCCAGACCACACTCCTGTCAGTCAGACATGGTTTTATCCCAAACACTTTATTTCTCCTCACCCTGGGGAGCAATCCAGGCTCCTGCCCTGTTCCTCAGCCCAGCCACGTTGTTTATCTCCGTTCCATAAATACCTCCTGCGTTATTCCCACTGTCCTCACGGAGCATTCCTGACATTTAAACAGAGCCATGACACCAAAGGTATTCTCCTTATCAGCTAGGCCTCTTCCAGGAGCACTTTTTGATCCTCACACCCCTAGATTTCCCTGGCACCCTCAGCAGCTCATCCTGGTGTTTGCCAGGACCATCCTTAGCCCAAATCACAGCAGGTTTCCAAAATACCATGGAAGCAGCACAGGAAAGCACGTCCTGCTCCTGCTCCCACATCCAGGGATGCAAGGGGATACTGGCATGTCAGGAACCTCCTTAATTTGGTACCAAAACAAGAGAGGAAAATGAAAGTTTGGCAGCCCCCAGGGCTGCCCTTCCAGGCCTGGTGCAGGGCTGTCCATCCTTTTGGAAAAGCAGAGGCAGGAGCAGTTATCTGGATCAGACATTCCCTGCAATAACACACATTCCACGCAATAATTAATCCTGGCTGAGAAATCTGCCCTGCTATTTTTAGCCCCTCCTGATTATTTTTTTTTTTTTTAATCCCAAGCCCAGGCTCCGCTCCCGTTCCCCGCGGCCGGAATGCGTCAGGGCCCATGCCAGCCCCTGCAGCTCCCTCCTGGGAGCAGGCTCCTTTCCCAGAGCCATCTGCCACCCTCCCAGGTCTGCATCACTGCCTCCCACCCGCCTGGGACTGACTCAGCAGCGCCAGAAGGGCAGCATTTCACTGCCTGCCCCACGCAGCTCCTGCCGGGGAGCACCGGCAAGGGCAGGGGAGAGGGGCGGGAATGGGATGGGAATGGATCCCCTCTCCTTGGCTGGGGATATTCCCAGGCAGCTGGGCACATGGGTAAAGTGGGGTTTGCATAAAAGCTGGAATTGCCCATCCATGCCCTGGAAAAACGCAGTGGATGCTCTCCAGAGCTCCCATCAGCCCCAAATATCCCCAGATTTTTTCCTGACAGCACAGCCCTATGGAAACATTCCTTATGCTGAACAGAGAATTCCAGACTGCTTTGGGTTGGAAGGGACATTAAGGATCATCCCAATCCACCCCTGCCAGGGGCAGGGACACCTTCCACTGTCCCAGGCTGCTCCAAGACTGTCCAACCTGGCCTGGGTTAATTCCAGGGATCCAGGGACAGCCACAGCTTCTGTGGGAATCTGTGCCAGGAAAAAACTCCTTCATGGAAAGGGCTGTCCAGCCTGGCAGTCCCCATCTTGGAGGAATTCCAAAGCCCTGTGGATGTGGGGACATGGGGCAGTGGTGGCCTGGGCAGTCTGGGTATGCCTGGGCTCCATGGTCTCACAGGGATTTTCCTAAAAAAAAAAAAAAGAGCTGGTTCTGATTTTCATGGAATTAGGGCTCCAAAGTGCAGCTGGAAATGAGGGGATTCATTTGTAGCTCGATGTTGGGAATGGTGGGGAAGAGGCACGGGGAGAAAGGAATGTTCTGTTAAATCCCAGGAGACTGGGAGGTCAGAGCAACAGCTGAGGGAAGTCTGGGGACCAGTGAGAAAAGGGGGAAAAAAAAAAGATATTTACAATAATTTCTGCTCTCCAGACGAGAACATTTTCATTGTGAGGCTGAGCCCAGCCCTCCCCTCCCCTCTCACAGCCACTCCTCCAAACACCCACCCGGCCATATGGGCTCAGCACCAAAATAGAGCTTCCCTCTGCAGCCCCAAAAACACCCTGAGGGATCCAGAGACGCCTTCCTGGATGGAAAATCCAGCTCTCCTCACGTGGAAAGGGACAATTTACTGGGCTGGACACAGGGCCACACAGGCAGAGCATTCCTGGGCTCCAGGATCTGGGGATGATCCCTGAGTGCTGCCAGAGGCAGACCTGCTCCACGCCAGCATCCCCGCCTGCAGCCACCCCATGGCAAAAGGATGGCTGGGAGACTGATTTAAATAGAACACAGAGTCAGCAGCCACTTTCTGAGCTGAAAATAATCTGTAACAACGTCAGGGCTGGTACAGAGAGGGATCATCTGCCTCTGATCACCCAGAGAAGGTGTGGAATCCCCACCCCTGGCAGTGTCCAAGGTTGGATGGGGCTTGGAGCACCCTGGGACAGGGGAAGGTGTCCCTGCAGGGTGAGTTTAGGGTCCCTTTCCACCCAAACCTGTCTGGGATTTCATGATTTACAGAAGGCAGCATGGAGCTGTGTTTGGGAATAACCCCTCAGGATTTAGTGCTGCTGGTTTAACACGGGGATGGATTTGTTGAGTCTCTTAAAACATTTTGAGGCCATCAATTCATGCCCAGAACTGCTTCCAACACAGCTGCTCTGTGATTCCTGCTCCTCTCCTGCAGCCTCAGCTTGGCCAAGGAATTCAAGGGGAGACCCCCCCAAATCCATCATGGGAGAGGGAAAACAGCTGGGGCTGTGCCAGAGGGGGCTGGCATGGAGATCAGGGCAAGGCTCTTCCCCCAGAGGGTGCTGGCACTGCCCAGGCTCCCCAGGGAATGGGCACATTCCCAGGAGCTCCAGGAGCGTTGGGACAGCACTCCAGGGATGCCCAGGGTGGGATTTTGGGGTGTCTGTGCAGGGCCAGGGGCTGCATCCATGATCCTGTGGCTCCCTCCCAGCTCTGATACTCCACAATTCCATGCAAACCTCACTCAGCAGCCCCTCATATTTAAACCCAATATTTATAAACCAACATCCCCCAATAGTCAAAACCCCTGGAGAGCAGAGGCTGCACTCCTGCATTCCCAGGGCTGGATGCAGGGGATAACCCCACCCAGAGCCTGCCAAAGGGATCAGCAGCCGTGCCAACCCCAAACTCCTGTTCTGGGGGATCCTTCTGCTCCTCTGTGCCCAGACAGCTGCTTAGGCTGGCTCTGAGCATCTTTCCCAGCTCCTCACCTGCATCCATCTGTCTGGCACTGGGAACATCCCAGTTGCCATCCCCAGCACCTCCCAGGCTGGAACAGCTCCTGTCCCGTGCCTCAGAGCTGTGCACAGCTGGAACACCACATCTGTGAACCAAACACGGATTGTGGCACACAGCTGGCAGGAGGGGCTGGCAAACACTCCCTGCCCGACAGCAGGAGCACACAGACTCCCAGGAAAGGGAGGATCAGCGCTGTCAGCCCTGCCAGCTGGGATTGGGGGCTGCGAGAGGCTCTTCAGGAATCCACACACTGCTTGCTGGGCCATAGATATACAAATCTATGCAAATACCATGGAATGACAGACTCCCAGCGTGGTTTGGGTCGGGAAGGACAGTAAATCCCATCCCATCCCACCCCCTGCCATGGGCAGGGACACCTCCCTCTGTGCCAGGTTGCTCCAGCCTGGCCTGGAACACTCCCAGGGATGGGGCAGTTCCCCCTTCCCCTGCAGTGAGCAGAGATCTCACTGGGACCTCCCCCACTTGGAAAACCTGGAAAACCTTTTCCCCTAGGAAAAAACTCCCCAAAAGCCCCTCCACACCCTCAGCAGTTCCATGTTGGATTCTCCCCCTTGGTGACACATTTTCCTGCCCCCCCAGGTGCTCAGCACCTCCCAGCTGCTCCTCCATCCTCAGCACCCTCACACCTCTCCCGAGGAGAGCCCACATCCCAGAACACCTGGGACAAGGATCCTGGGATCCAAGGATCCCAAATCCAAGGATTTGGGAATCCCACAGGCCCTGCACCTCTTGCAGCAGAGGAAGGGGAGGCTCAGAGGGGCTGGGTGCTGCTCCCTCCCCGTGGTTCAGATCCCAGGGTGGCACAGGGAGATCGTTTCCTGCAGGAGGGAGGGAGAGAGGGAAGCGATCCCGACCCCAGCCTGCAGTCAGGGGGTTAATGAGGGCCCCCATCCCAGGGATGTGATACCATCCAGCAGCTCCTTATTCCCAGGAGGATCAATCTGATCCCAAACCCTGCATTCATTAGGGCCCCCATCCCGGGGATGTGATACCATCCAGCAGCTCCTTATTCCCAGGAGGATCAATCTGATCCCAAACCCTGCATTCATTAGGGCCCCCATCCTGGGGATGAGATAAAATCCAGCAGCTCCTTATTCCCAGGAGGATCAATCTGATCCCAAACCCTGCATTCATTAGGGCCCCCATCCCGGGGATGTGATACCATCCAGCAGCTCCTTATTCCCAGGAGGATCAATCTGATCCCAAACCCTGCATTCATTAGGGCCCCCATCCCGGGGATGTGATACCATCCAGCAGCTCCTTATTCCCAGGAGGATCAATCTGATCCCAAACCCTGCATTCATTAGGGCCCCCATCCCGGGGATGTGATACCATCCAGCAGCTCCTTATTCCCAGGAGGATCAATCTGATCCCAAACCCTGCATTCATTAGGGCCCCCATCCCGGGGATGTGATACCATCCAGCAGCTCATTATTCCCAGGAGGATCAATCTGCCACATCCCAGCTCGAGCTGCACAAATACCCACATGCCTGCCAGGGGTTTCTAATTTTACATCCCAGCCTTGCCTGCCATCCCCATCGTGCTGATTTAGCTCTCCCCAGGCTGGCTTAAAAGCCTCCAAGTCTGGAGCATTTTTGCCATTTTAGGGAAAACGATTCCTTTTATTTCCTGCAGGTTTCAGAAGCGTTTGGTGTTTATGACACTGGCAGTTCTGGCTAGGGCTCTTTGCCTTTTCCCATCCCACATGTCAGGGCCCTGCTTTGCTTCCAGGAAAAATCCTGCTGGGCTGCAGAGGTGCTGCCACACCTTCACAGGGTCCCAGCCTGGTTTGGGTGGGAAGGGACCTTAAACCCCATCCCATTCCAGCCCTGCCGTGGCAGGGCCACCTCCCACTGTCCCAGGCTGCTCCAGCCTGGCCCTGGACACTGCCAGGGATCCAGGGCCACCCATGGAATCACCTGTGCCAGGGCATCCCCACCTCCCAGCCAGGAATTCCCAATTCCCAGTGTCCCACCCATCCCTGCCCTCTGGCACTGGGAGCCATTCCCTGGCTCCTGTCCCTTCTTGTCCCAGGTCCCTCTCCAGCTCTCCTGGAGCCCCTTTTCCTCTCTGCAAGTGTCCAAGGCCAGGCTGGACAGCACTTGGAGCACCCTGGGATAGTGGGAAGGGTCAGGGGTGGGCTGGGATGGGCTCTAAGATCCCTTCCCACCCAACCCAGCCTGAAATTCTGTGATTTCCATTCTTAAAGCTTTCCGAGTAGGAGCCCCGGCTGCTCATTTCCCCATCTTTTCCCTACCTCATCACTCCCAGGTGCCAGTTTGGGCTGAACAAGCCCCAAAGCAGGAAGCCAGAGCCACCCCACGGCACCATCCCAGCTCTCCCACAGCCCCAAAGGGCGTTCCAAAGGGCATTGCAAAGGGAATTCCCTCGGCAGCAGCACCCCCAGAGCCCAGCCCCACCTCGGTGCTCCCGGGGCCAGCAGCGGCGCTGCCAGGGTGGAGCCCACTCCCTGAACATCATTAATTGCTTTGTTTGTGTTGTCGGGGTGCTCAGGCTGATCTGCTCAGCACTAATGAGCCATTAACTCCCAATTAGGAGCCTCTCTCAGAGCACGGCTCTAATTCCAGGCAGTTCTGCTGATGAATTAATTACCAGGTGAGCTCAGCTGCTGCCTCAGCGCCCCAGCAGCCAGGGAATGCATTCCCCAAGCGCTGCTCCTGCAGACACCTTCCCACCGGGGCAGTACAGACACACGGACATCAACCCCAGCGTGGGGAGGGACCCCAAATCCCATCCCAGGCCACCCCCGCCATGGCAGGGACACCTCCCATCCTCCCAGGCTGCTCCGGCCCAGCTTTGGACAATTCCAGGGATCCAGGGGCAGCCACAGCTTCCCTGGGAATTCTATTCCAGGGCTCCAGCATCCTCAGAGCCAGGAATTCCTTCCCAATATCCCACCTACAGTGCAAATCTGGGATGCTTTCACAGCCATCATGGACCAGGCCACAACTCCAGGCATGTTTTTCGTGCAGCTTTTAAATTCTTAACCTCTTCCAGTTAAAAAAAAAAAAAAGGCAAAATCCCTTTTTTTTTTTTTTTTTTTTTTTCTGGCTGAAGTCCTTGATACAAAGCACTCCCTGAATTTTTTCCGAGTTTTCCATGAATTTTTCCGAGTTTTCCACGATTTTTTCCTATTTTCCCAGCCCTGCTCGGGTCTGGCTGCTGAGCAGCAGGCACAGGCAGGGAAATCGTGGGCAATATTCAATATAAATGCCAGCTCGTCCATCACACAGAGCTCTGAACACGGAGTCAGCAATGTTCCACTGGGGGAAATCCCACCCCCAGCTCCCTGCCCCGGGAATTTAAAGTGTCTGCAGCACGAGGAGGAGCAGCAAAGGCTCCAGAGGGATACGGGGAATGTGCTCAGCACCACGGGGAAAAAGATGGGCAGAGTAATGCTGTGGGATAGAAAGGGAAAAGGGATGGAAAAGGGATCCTGGGCTGGGATTCCCAGAGCAGCTGTGGCTGCCCCTGGATCCCTGGCAGTGCCCAAGGCCAGGCTGGACCCTGGGGCTGGAGCACCTGGGACAGTGGGAGGTGTCCCTGCCATGGCAGGGGTGGCACTGGAGGGGCTTTAAGGTCCTTCCAACCCAACCCATGATCCTGATTCCCTGATCTTTGTTACCCTTGCACTCACAACATATTTTCAATTTAAACATTTCTATTTCTAACAATCTAAACATTCTTATTCTTACTTACAGCGATCCAAAAAACATCCAGAAGCCACGGCCAGCCCCACACATGCCCAACTCCAGCTCCTGGGGAGCCAAACCCGGGGCACAGAGAGCAGGAGGATGGAGAGACCTCTCCCTGGGCCACAGAGCCGGCCCAGCTCCTACATCACAATCAGTGCCGCCTGTCCCGGGTTATTTATCCCGGAGCTGTGGCCCGGGGGAGGGCCTGCAGCCACAGATCAATATCTTAACGAGCAGAGGAAACCTCAGCAGGAACATTGCTGCTCCATTCATCTCTGCACCTCGGGCTCAGCTTTCCCCAGTGCAGCAGCAGGAGGTGATTCCTGAGGGGATTGGGCTGCCTGACTCACCCCAGAGCAGCTGTGGGACCTCTCAGCAGCCCGAAGTCATCACTGCCACCCATCCCAGAACATGGTATGGGTTGGGAAGGAGCCCTAAATCCCATCCCATCCACCTCCGGACACCTCCCATTGTCCCAGGGTGCTCCAGCCTGGCCTTGGACACTTCCAGGGGCAGCCCCAGCTGCTCTGGGAATGTGTGTCAGGGCCTCCCCACCCTCCCAGCCAGGAATTCCTTCCCAATATCCCAGCTAATTCCCCCCCCCCAGTGCTGCAGTTAAAAGCCATTCCCTCTTGTCCTTGTCACACAGTGGCTCCTTGAATCATTATCCCTTCTGACAAAGCCTGAGCAGAACGAATCCTTGCAGGCAATAAATGGAATAAATGCATAACAACAGCAGGAATTCCAGCAGGAGGGGCAGGGCAGAGGCACAGAGCAGATCCAGGGGCTGGGTAAGCACAGGGTGATTCCAGCCTAGGCTGGACTCACACAGGTGAGGGCTGACCACAGCCAATAAATCTCTGCATAAAATTGACTCCATGGAGCATTTGCCTGTCTGGGGGCACAATTGTTTGTTTCCTTGTTGTTTTTTTTTTTTTTTTTAATCCTGTCAGTGCTGAATGCAGGGGCAGCCACAGCTTCCCTGGGCACCTGTGCCAGGGCCTCTCCTCACTCCCAGCCAGGAATTCCCAATTCCCAATGTCCCATCCATCCCTGCCCTCTGGCACTTGGAGCCATTCCCTGGCTCCTGTCCCTCCATCCCTTGTCCCCAATCCCTCTCCAGCTCTCCTGGAGCCCCTTCAGGCCCTGGCAGGGGCTCTGAGCTCTGCCTGGAGCCTTCCCTTCTCCAGGGGAGCATTCCCAGCTCTCCCAGCCTGGCCCCAGAGCAGAGGGGCTCCAGCCCTGCAGCAGCTCCAGGTCCCTCTGCTGTGGGAGCCCAGGGCTGGGGCAGCTCTGCAGGTGCGCTCTCACCTGAGCACAGGGGCAGAGGGGCAGAACCCCCCCTTTCCTGCAGGTCCCTGACTCCAGAGGCACCTGGACACCTGATCCAGTGCCCTGCTCCTGGAGCCCCATCCCAGACTGGGTGTGAAATCCAGATTTGGGGTTCATCCCCAGCACAGGGGCTGAGCCTGCCCTGCTGGGAGCTCTGGGATTTGCTCAGGAGCTGCAGAGAGTCACTAAGGCTGGAAAGCAAGGACAAGGAGCCTGTAATAAATATTGCAATTAGAGGAGGGAGCTGTTCCCAGCATTGCCAGAGCCTCTCCCGGTGCTGGAATGGCACAGACAGCTCCAAACCTTTGGAGCCCTGTCACTAAGGTCACTAATGGGCTTGGTTTGGGCTCCCAGATGCACTCAGGGCACAGCACATGATGATCTCCCCTGGCTGCCTCCAAGGGCACTCAGAGCTCAATAAAAAGGGGCAGTTGTGCTGGTGTTCACAGGGGTCCCAGGATGAAGGCAGAGACCAGGATCTGACTCCACGTTTCAGAAGGCTGATTGGTTATTTTATGATATATATTATATTAAAACTATACTAAAAGAATAGAAGAAAGGATTTCATCAGAAGGCTGGCTAAGAATAGAAAGGAATGATCACAAAGGCTTGTGGCTCAGCGAGTCTGAGCCAGCTGGGCTGTGATTGGCCATTAATTAGCAACAACCCCATGAGCCCAATCCCAGATGCACCTGTTGCATCCCACAGCAGCAGATAACCATTGGGTACATTTTGTTCCTGAGGCCTCTCAGCTGCTCAGGAGGAAAAATCCTAAGGAAGGGATTTTCCATAAAAGATGCCTGTGACAGGCAGGCTCTGTCTCCATTCCCCAGGAAGGATCAGCCAGTAGTGGGCAGGGCTGCTGCCCCTGCTCCCCAAACCCCACAAACCCCCACAAAACCAGCCTGGAGCACAGGGAAGGGAGGCAGAGGCAGCCCCCAGCCCTCCAGGCTCTCTCCAGCCCGAGCACAGCTTTCCCCTCCATGAATTCCCAATTCCTCCTGACGTTTTTGATGACTGTCCTGGAATGTCCCAGCGTTTTACCCACGCCAGGCCTCTCCCCCTTCTCCTGCCAACCACTTTTATCATCACTGAGCTCACAGCAGCCTCGGTGCAGCCTGGATTGTGTAACACACCAGCAGCTAAACCAGCACTTTCCTCTTCAACCTCACCTTCAAATCACCCCAAGAACCAACAGCAGGCACCAAGCAAGGCCTGAACTACAACTGGTTTATGTCACCTGTAAACTGGGAGTGCCCAGCTGGGACAAACCTGGCTGCAAAGTGTCAGACTGGCAAAACAACAAGGCCAGGCTTGGGTTCTTCCCTTAGGATGAGCCCCCAGAAAGGGCTGGGGTGGGATGGGAGAGAGGGACTGGAGGGGAAATGGGGCTGGGAAGGGGCTGCAGAATCCCTGAGGGAGCTGGGAAGGGGCTGCAGAATCCCTGAGGGAGCTGGGCAGGGGCTCAGGCTGGAGCCAAGGAGGATCCCCAGGGATCTTTTCCCTCTCTGGAATTCCCTGCCAGGAGGGCACAGCCGGGGGGGTCGGGCTCTGCTCCAGGGCACAGGGACAGGAGCAGAGGGAACGGCCTCAGGCTGGCCCAGGGCAGCTCAGGGTGGATTTTGGGGCGATTCCTGCAGGAAAAGGTGCTCAGGCGGAGCCCCCACCCCTGCAGGGAGTTTCCTGTGCTCCTTGCCCCACAGCACATCCTGTTCCCCAGAGAATTCCAGGGGTTCCAAACCCTCAAAAGGCAGAAGAAACCCAGAGTTAACCTGGAAGAGAGCTCGGGGGTCTGTGCCTTTCCAAAAGGAGACATTGAGCATGGCTGCTCAGGGATTGCACCAAGTGCCCTGGGAAGGCCAGTTCAGCTGGAATTGTGGAGTTCCAGAAGGGTTTAGGCTGGAAAAGCCTCTCAGAGCATTGAGCCCAACCTTCCCCAGCACTGCCCCTGTCCCCGGTGCCACGTGCAGGGAGCTGTGAAACCCCCCCAGGGATGGGGACTGTGTGCCAGGCCTGGACAGCCCTACCCGTGAAGAAATGTTCCCAAATATCCAACCCAAACCTCCCCTGGAGCAGCTCAAGGTCATTCCCAAGCCAGGATCCCTCAGGAGAGCGAGCCTGTGAGGAGGAGGTGGGAGGGAGCTGGAATATTTAATATTTAACACCCTCCCCCCCGTTGTGCAGAGCTGGAAATAAAGAATAACAAACAGCAGAATATCCAGGCCAAGGAACAGGTATCCATGGAAAAGGCAGCTGGGCATTCCTGGAGCAGCAAGCACACCTGCCCGAGGCACGGAGCTGCTGCAGGCCACTGAAACAATAAATAAATAAAAAACACTGAGCAGGGACCCGTGGGCTGCTGACAAAAACCTCTGGCAGCAGCAGCCATAACTCACTGAGGGCAAATATCCAGGGAAAGCTGCACTGCCAGAGGATCCAGGAGGTAAATAAGGAGTGGGCAGGAGGTGCTACAGAGAAAAAATGGCTCGGATTGCAGTACAGTGAAGGATTCAGGGACAGGGACAGGAGGGAATGGCTTCAAATGGAAGGATTTAGGTAGATTTAGGTGGGATATTGGGAAGGAATTCCTGGCTGGGAGGGTGGGCAGGCCCTGGCACACATTCCCAGCGCAGCTGGGGCTGCCCCTGGATCCCTGGCAGTGCCCAAGGCCAGGCTGGGTGACCTGGGATAGTGGGAGGTGTCCCTGGCCATGGAATGGGATGGGATTTGAGTCCTTCCATGCCAAGGCATTCCAGGATGCTGTGAATCAGCCCCACTGGAGCCCTGAGGGTTTTATCTGTCCATCAGTTTCTCCAGGAGGAGCAGTCTGGGGCTGTATTCAGCCAGCAGCATCCCCACATCCCAGCGCTCCAGGACAAATTCCAGCCCTCTGCCTTCCCCTTTCCCACCCCAGCATTCCCAAACCCCCATTCCAGCCGCAGCAGGAGCTGGAATATTCCCCTTTTCCTGCTCTACTCCCCAGCTCCTGGCAGCAGGTGCAGAGCCGCAGCAGAGATGGAGTTTTGGTGCTCCCAAAATCATCATTTCCAGCTCAGCCTCCCACAGCAATCCCTGGAAAAATGGGGCTCCACAGGGAGCTCCAGAGGCTGTGGGAGCAGCAGCTCAGCACAAGGAGGCTGCTCGAGCAGAAGGAATCCTGCCTGATCAGGCGTGAGCAGGGAATTTTGGCAGAGACTGCCGCGATTTCGGCTCGGCCCCTGCTCGCAGGGATCATCCACGGGGAGAGGGAAAGGGAAAAAAGGGAAAAGGGAAAAAAGGGAAAAGGGAAAAAAGGGAAAAGGGAAAAAAAGGGAAAAGGGAAAAAAGGGAAAAGGGAAAAAAAGGGAAAAGGGAAAAAAGGGAAAAGGGAAAAAAGGGAAAAGGGGGAAAAGGGAAAAGGGGGAAAAGGGAAAAGGGGGAAAAGGGAAAAGGGAAAAAAGGGAAAAGGGAAAAAAAGGGAAAAGGGAAAAAAAGGGAAAAGGGAAAAAAGGGAAAGGGAAAAAGGGAAAAGGGAAAAAAGGGAAAAGGGAAAAAAAGGGAAAAGGGGGAAAAGGGAAAAAAGGGAAAGGAAAAGAAAAGGGAAAAGGGAAAAAAGGGAAAAGGGAAAAAAGGGAAAAGGGAAAAAAGGGAAAAGTGAAAAAAGGGAAAAGGGAAAAAAGGGAAAAGGGAAAAAAGGGGAAAGGGAAAAAGGGGAAAGGGAAAAAAGGGGAAAGAAAAAAAGGGGAAAGAAAAAAAGGGGAAAGAAAAAAGGGAAAGAAAAAAGGGAAAGAAAAAAGGGGAAACAAAGGAAAAGGGGAAAGGGGAAAAGGGAAAGAAGGGAAAGAAGGGAAAGAAGGGAAAGAAGGGAAAGAAGGGGAAAAGGGAAAAAGGGAAAAAGGGAAAAAGGGAAAAAGGGAAAAAGGGAAAAAAAGGAAAAAAAGGGAAAAAAGGGAAAAAAGGGAAAAAAGGGAAAAAAGGGAAAAAAGGGAAAAAAGGGGAAAAAAGGGGAAAAAAGGGGAAAGGGAAAAAGGGGAAAGGGAAAAAAGGGGAAAGGGAAAAAAGGGGAAAGGGAAAAAAGGGGAAAGGAAAAAAGGGGAAAGAAAAAAAGGGGAAAGAAAAAAGGGAAAGGAAAAAAGGGGAAACAAAGGAAAAGGGGAAAGGGGAAAAGGGAAAGAAGGGAACGAAGGGAACGAAGGGAACGAAGGGAAAGAAGGGAAAGAAGGGAAAGAAGGGAAAGAGGGAAAAAAGGGAAAAAAAGGAAAAAAAGGAAAAAAAAAGGAAAAAGGGAAGAAAAGGGAAGAGGGAAGCTCCTGCCCAGCTCCAGGTGAAAATCACTCCCAGTTTTCTCTCCTGGGCCTCCAAAGAGATCTCAGGGAGAAGAAGAGGGGGGCAGGAAGGCCTGATGCAGGGAAATTTGGGGAATTGCTGCCTCAGGCAGGAGGAGGGAGCGTCACCCAAGACAAAAGTGATGTAAGGGATGGATCCCAGGCTCCCAGGCTGCTCTGGCTTGGGAGGGACCCAAAATCCCACCCCATCCCAGCCCTGCCATGGCAGGGACACCTCCCGCTGTCCCAGGGCTCCAGACTGGCCCGGGACACCTCCAGGGTGTGTTTGGATTCTTTAGGATTTTCTAAGCCTGCTGGTGTTTATATTTTTGTCATGAACTTTCTCACACACTCTATGTAAATAACTCATTGTTTTGGATTCTTTCATGGAGGAGGAGAAATCTGATGGGCTGTTGGTTTGTCCAGTGTCATTGGAGAGGTGCCACTGTCACCCTCCAACCCACGGGCACTTCTGGAAATCCGTAAATGTTGGAGTCAGAAATTTAAAAGTCCCTTTTGCCTTGAAAAGAGCAGCGTGTCCACGTTGTGTTGTTTCGTGTCCTATACTGACACCGGGGATTTGCTGTTCCAAACTCTCCTCTCCCACCAAACACTTCCCTGCATTTCCCCAGCACATTCCACCTTTTCCTCAGCTGTAAAAATCCCTTTTCCCCCCTTTCCCAGCCCAGCAGCTCCAGGGGGGCAGAGGGAAGCTGGAGCTGAAGGTCCCAGTCCCAGGAAATCCCAGCTCTGCCAGGGCCAAACGTGTCTGTCCACATGACCAAAAAATATTGGATTTTCCACTGACAGATTTCCTATAACGGCAGCACTGGGAAAAGATCTGAGGGGTGTTCGGCCCTGAGAGTTTTAAAGGGATATTTTACCATGCTCAGGCTGGGCTTAAAAATGTTTAAAATAAAATAAATGCAATTTCAAAGCTGCTGTCAATATGTGAAGTGCTGAGTCCTCTTTTCCTGTCGCCCTCCCATCCAACACACACCAAAAAAAAAATCCCAAAATCTGAATGGAAAGATTAAAAACCACAAATAAATTGACCTTTAAAGGTCCCTTCCAACCCAAACCATTCTAGAATTCCCCTATTTTATGTTCTTTAAAGTTGCTGAATTTGTATTGAGGTTTCTCACTGACCCTCAGAACAGACATCCAAGAAAAAAAAATCCCATTTTCAATGGAATCATCAGAATCCTGGTAATTTTCAGATCTGTCCCAGCTCTTTGTTCCCTCAAGCTGCTGCGTTCTGAGCTCACCCCCATGGATCTCAGAGAACCCTTCCTGTGGCTCCAGAATTCCAGTTTTTTCATGTTTTTAAAAGCAAAACCAGAGGAAAAGGCCTTTGATGCCATCCCTATTTCTTTAATTAAAAAGCCTGGCAGGCTCTGGAGTTCTTTAATCAGCAAATCACGGTAAGAGGTTTCCAAAATAAATTTAATGGGTTTGGAAAACGGATGCACAAACCGTTCCTGCAGGGCTTTGTCTGCTTCAGATTCCTATTAATGGCTCATTTTTTCAGGAATTTTAGCAGCTTATCAATAAATTGCAGGATAACACAAAATTATAAAGGGTTACATAATCCCAAACACATCCAGAGGCAAATCCCAGCAGGAAAATCCAGGATGAAAGTCAAATTCTGCACAGGAACAGCACCAGGAAGGCTCTGCTGACAAAGGAGCTTCCAATTCTCCATGCCAACAATGGGAAAGGAGGACAAAAGGTTTGGAAAATAAACCCTTGGGATGTTCTTCCCAGTTCCAGGTTATCCTAGTAATTGTAGGGTGGAATGGGATATCCAAATATCCAAAATGTAGGGGTGGAAGAGATATCAAAAAAAACCCTGGAATGATCAGCACTGACCCTCAGGAATTGTCACCAGCTCCATTGGAGCATCTCCACTGGGAAAGGCTCCAAAACCTGGGAGCAATCCCAGTGCAGAGTGGGGCTCCTCCAGCTCCTGGGGGCTGGCAGGAACTCAGGGCACTCCCCATGCAGGAATTTGAGGTCATGGAACCATGGAATGGTTTGGGTTGGAATGGACCTAAAATCCCATCCCATCCCATCCCATCCCATCCCATCCCATCCCATCCCATCCCATCCCATCCCATCCCATCCCCAACGCTTCCCACTGTCCCAGGCTGCTCCAGCCTGGCCTTGGGCACTGCCAGGGATCCAGGGCTCCCTTCTCCCTTTGCCCGTGGGTGATCCCAGTGAGCTCCTTTTCCCTCTTCCCTTTTTCCTTTTCCCTTTCCCTTCCCCTTTCCTATTCCTTTCCCCTTTCCCTATTCCCCCTTCCCCTTTCCCTTTTTTCTTTCCCTTTCCCTTTTTTCTTTCCTTTTCCCTGGATCTCACAGCTGCTCTGGGAATTCCAGCCCAGCCCTCCCCACCCTCCCAGCCAGGATTTCCTTCCCAATATCCATCTAAATATTCCCTCCTTTAGTTCAAACCATCCCAAGGAATCACCTCCACCATCCTGGGCCGGGACCCCTCCTAAAAAATCCCAGAGGAGACACTTCCCTAAACCAGGGAGGAACTCCAGGAAGGATCAGGAGCTCCCAGGGAATTCAGGAAGGATCAGGAGCTCTCAGGGAATGCCAGGAAGGTTCAGGAGCTCTCAGGGAACTCCAGGAAGGACCAGGAGCTCTCAGGGAATGCCAGGAAGGTTCAGGAGCTCTCAAGGAATGCCAGGAAGGTTCAGGAGCTCTCAGGGAATGCCAGGAAGGATCAGGAGCTCTCAGGGAAGTCCAGGAAGGTTCAGGAGCTCCCAAGGAATGCCAGGAAGGTTCAGGAGCTCTCAGGGAACTCCAGGAAGGATCAGGAGCTCTCAGGGAATTCAGGAAGGATCAGGAGCTCTCAGGGAATTCAGGAAGGATCAGGAGCTCTCAGGGAATTCAGAAAGGATCAGGAGCTCTCAGGGAATTCAGGAAGGACCAGGAGCTCTCAGGGAATTCAGGAAGGATCAGGAGCTCTCAGGGAATTCAGGAAGGACCAGGAGCTCTCAGGGAATTCAGGAAGGTTCAGGAGCTCTCAGGGAATTCAGAAAGGATCAGGAGCTCTCAGGGAATTCAGGAAGGTTCAGGAGCTCCCAAGGAATGCCAGGAAGGTTCAGGAGCTCTCAGGGAACTCCAGGAAGGATCAGGAGCTCTCAGGGAATTCAGGAAGGATCAGGAGCTCTCAGGGAATTCAGGAAGGTTCAGGAGCTCCCAGCTCCCCTCCTCCCTGCAGGAATTGGCTGGATCCACTTCCCACATGTTTTCCTCCAAATATTTTCCTCCCAACAGCCCAAAGCCTGGGACCAGCGAGTGTAAGGACAGCAGGAAGGGATGTGGATGTTTCCCAAAATTCCAGTTGCACTGAGCTCCATCCAGGCAGGATGAAACTGTCTGGATCCCGTGTCAGAAATGGGAATTTCCATCGGGCAGGTGGCACTGAGCAGCAGGAATCTCCCCAAACCCCTCCAGTGCCTCTGCACCCAGATTTATTGGGAATATTTCCTCATTGGCCAAACCCCCCGGGGCTGGAGCTGATCAAAGGCAAGGATTAAAGCAGGGAAAGGAAAAAACTCCTCCCAAGCTGGAGCCAACCAGGAGGCTGCAAATCCACAGGAAAAGAGAGGGGCCTCAAACCATGGATACTCCCATTCCTAAATCCCTGCTTCTGGTCAATATTGGAGGCAGAAACACCCAGAACACCCAGCACTTCTGACCCTGGCTGTAATCTGGGAGGGATTTGCAGCACAGGGAGATGGGGGAGGAATGGAATGGGAATGACCGGGGAAACAGGAAGGAAACAGGATCTTTATATGATTAAAGGAGGAATGGAATGGGAATAACCTGGGAAATGGGAAGGAAACAGGATCTTTATATGATTAAAGGAGGAATGGAATGGGAATGACCTGGGAAATGGGAAGGAAACAGGATCCTTCCATGATTAAAGGAGGAATGGAATGGGAATGACCTGGGAAATGGGAAGGGAACAGGATCCTTCCATGATTAAAGGAGGAATGGAATGGGGATAACCTGGGAAATGGGAAGGGAACGGGATCCTTCCATGATTAAAGGAGGAATGGAATGGGAATGACCTGGGAATGGGAAGGAAATGGGATCCTTCCATGATTAAAGGAAGGAAAGTTAACAGGAAAAAATTCCTGACAAGCACCTGCTGGAGCCAACCTGGAGGCTCCAAATCCACAGCAAAGCCAACTCAAACCATGGATATTTGGATTCCTAAATCCTTGATTATTATAAATAATGTAAAATAGAGAGGGAGAAACACATCCCTGAATGCTGATCCTGCCAGTGCCTTTAATTCCCTTTAATTCCCATCTCTTATCCCACCCCTGAAGTGACCAAGGCCAGGCTGACCTCATGGATCATCTGCTCCAACCTTTCCTGCCCACAGCAGGGTCTGGACAAGGTGTTCCAGCTGAATTCCCTCCAAATTATTCCACAAAGAGAGAAAAAAAAAAAGGGATTTGTAAATTTTTAAGCTTTTTACAGGTCCTGTCAAAGCTGAGGCTGATCCTTCCAGGCCTTCATCCCAGCTCCAGGGTCACATTCCCAGTACCACACTCAACCTCTCCAAATCCCCAAATTAATACCATTTTTCCCTTCCCAGAGGCATCCAGGGATGTGGCCCATAGAAAATGCATCCCGTTATTCCCAATATTTAATGCCCATTTATATGCAAGGATGGCAGAGTTTGCTCGTGGATCACTGCACGTTCCCACAGGAAAACCTCTGCTTTTCCAGAGCTTTGGGCTGCCAGGGGAAGGATGGGAGGGGAAATGCAGCATTTGCTGGGAAAAGCCTGGAACCGAGAGGAGGATCTGGAATTTCTGCAGGGTTTAAACCCACAGGGGTGTCCCCTCTTCCCTAAAAACCCCAGCATCCCTGGATGAGCTCTCCCATCCCTCAAACCCAGCCCTGCCCTCTCCTCCTCCTCCTCCCTTTGCTCCCTCTGGGAGATTTTCCCAACCCTTTCATTCCCAACCCTTTCATTCCCTCCAAAATAGAGCACATTTTGCTCTATTTTGCCCAATTTTCAGCTCAGCTCCCAAAAGTAGGTCACAACATTTGGAACCTTATCCCAGTTGTGCTTTAAAGACTCAGAAATTGCCTTTTTTTTGGGGTTTGTTTTTTTTTTTTTGCCCATTCCCTGTATAATTTCCAGGTTAATAATATTTCCCAAAACAAAATTTAAAATTCCAAGAGTTATTTACAAAAGAGCTTTTCTTCCCTCACTTTGTTTGGAATTAATTTTTTGAGGAATTAAAACAAGGTCTGGTCTGCAGGTCAGGCCTGGAAGTTTTCCATGAGCTTTTCCAGGGAATTTTTATGGCAATATCACAAAATTTTTAGGGAAATAGCAGGGAGTTTATAGGGAAATATTAAGGAGACTTTAGGGAAGTGCAAGGGGGATTTAGGGAAATGTCAGGGAGTTTATAGGGAAATATCAGAGAGTTTTTAGGGAAGTATCCAGGAGTTCTGGGAAAATATCAGGAAGTCTTTATGAAAATATCAGGGTTTTTTTTTTTAGGGAAGTATCAAGGAGTTTTTAGGGAAATACCAGGAGGGTTTTAAGGAAGTATCAGGAAAATTTTAGGGAAATATCAGGGCGGTTCAGGGGAAATCTCAGGGAGTTTTAGGGAAATATCAGGGGGGGGTTATGGAAATATCAGGAATTTTTTTTTTTTATAAATATCAGTTTTTTTAGGGAAACATCAGGGAGTTTTTCAGGGAAATGTCAGGAATTTTTTATAGAGACATCAGGGAGTCTTTATGAAAACACCAAGGAGTTTTTAGAGGAATTTCAAAGAGATTTTAGGGAACTATCAGGGGGGTGGTAGGCAAAGATCCGGGGTTTTTAGGGAAGTATCTGGGGGGTTTTAGGGAAACATAAGGGAGTTTTTAGAGGAATATCAAGGAGTTTGTAGGGAAGCATACAGAGGGTTCACCTTCCTCTCTCTGGGCTCTGGTCTCCTGTCCTGGGGCAGCAGGGTGGGAACACTGGGACTCCACAACACGGCCCCAAATGGATCAAAGGTACCCTGGACATTCCCTGTCCTGGACATTCCCTGTGCCTGGCAGCAGCTGGGAAGTGCAGGAGCACCACATCCCAACCAGGAGCTCCGCATCCCCAACCCCATATCCTGGGACAGCCCCAAAATCCATCCCCTTGGAGAGCACAGAAATCCATCCCCCTGGAGAGAGCCCCAAAATCCATCTTCTTTGAGAGAACACCAGAATCCATGCCCTGGAGAGAGCCCCAAAACCCATCACCTTGGAGAGAGCCCCAGTGCCAAAATCCATCCCCCTGGAGAGCAAAAAAATCCATCTCCTTGGAGAGAGCACCAAAATCCATCCCCAGAGCACCAGCACCAAAATCCATCCCCTGGAGAGAGCACCAGTGCCAAAATGCATCCCCCTGGAGAGAGTCCCAAAATTCATTACCCTGGAGAGAACCCCAGTGCCAAAATCCATCCCCTGAAGAGAACCCCAAAAATCCATCCCCTGGAGAGAGCCCAGCACCAAAATCCATCTCCTTGGAGAGAGCCCCAAAATCCATCCCCTTGGAGAGAGCCCCAAAATCCATCTCCTTTGAGAGAACACCAAAATCCAACTCCTTGGAGAGAGCCCTAGCACCAAAATCCATCTCCTTGGAGAGAGCCCCAAAATACATCCCTCTGGAGAGAGCCCCAAAATCCATCCTCTTGGACAGAGCACCAGTGCCAAAATGCATCCCCCTGGAGAGAGCCCCAAAATTCATTACCCTGGAGAGAATCCCAAAAATCCATCCCCCTGTAGAGAGCCCAGCACCAAAATCCATCTCCTTGGAGAGAGCCCCAGAATCCATCCCCTGGAGAGAGCATCAAAATCCATCTCCTTGGAGAGAGCCCCAGAATCCATCTCCTTTGAGAGAACACCAAAATCCAACTCCTTGGAGAGAGCCCCAAAATACATCCCCCTGGAGAGAGCCCCAAAATCATCCCCTTGGAGAGAGCCCCAAAATCCATCTCCTTTGAGAGAGCCCCAAAATACATCCCCCTGGAGAGAGCCCCAGTGCCAAAATCCATCCCCCTGGAGAGAGCCCCAGTGCCAAAATCCATCTCCTTTGAGAGAGCCCCAAAATCATCCCCCTGGAGAGAGCCCAGCACCAAAATCCATCCCCCTGGAGAGAGCCCCAGTGCCAAAATCCATGCCCTGGAGAGACAGCCCAACACCAAAACCCCTCTGCAGCAAAGCCCAGCTCCAGCTGCCTCCCAGCTCTCCAGCCATGCCAGGAGCCACGGGAACCCCGAGTTCTGCGGGTCCAGCAGGGAACCCCAGCCAGGCCAGGCGCACTCACCCGTGGTCTCCACGATGCCCTCGAGGATGACGACGATCTCGAACTGCTCCGTGTGCATGCTGCGCTGGGACAGGTCGTAGAAGGGGCTCTTGGAGTCGATGACGTGGCAGATGGTCAGGGGGGACACCAGGAAGAGCTGGTCAGCCCCCGTGCTGAAGCCCACGTCCAGCTCCAGCTGGTCCAGGGGCAGGAATTCTCCCTCCGGGGTCTGCCGGGACTGCGGGGGACAAGGAGGGGACATTGGAGCTCCTGGGAGTGCCCAGGGGAGCTCGGACAGGGCTTGGGGCAGCCTGGGAGTCCCTGCACATGGGATGGGATCGAGAGCCCTTCCTGCCCGAGCGGTCCAGGATTCTGGGATTTCACCAGGTGGAATCGGGAGTTTGGGGACGCCCGGGGGAATGGGGTGAGCTTCAGGGGGAGGGAAGGAAATGGTGCAATCCCAGAAAGTCCGGGTTGGAAAAGGCCTCCAAGATCAATTCCCAACCATTCCCAGCACTGCCCCAGGTCCCCAGGTGCCACATCCCAGGCTTTACAATCCCTGCAGGAATGGGGCTCCATCCCAGGCTTTACAATCCCTGCAGGAATGGGGCTCCATCCCAGGTTCCACAATCCCTGCAGGAATGGGCCTCCATCCCGGGCTTTACAATCCCTGCAGGAATGGGGCTCCATCCCAGGCTCTGCAATCCCTGCAGGAATGGGGCTCCATCCCGGGCTTTACAATCCCTGCAGGAATGGGGCTGCATCCCAGGCTTTACAATCCCTGCAGGAATGGGGCTGCATCCCAGGCTTTACAATCCCTGCAGGAATGGGCCTCCATCCCAGGTTCCTCAATCCCTGCAGGAATGGGGCTCCATCCCAGGTTCCACAATCCCTGCAGGAATGGGGCTCCATCCCAGGTTCCACAATCCCTGCAGGAATGGGGCTCCATCCCGGGCTTTACAATCCCTGCAGGAATGGGGCTCCATCCCAGGCTCTGCAATCCCTGCAGGAATGGGGCTGCATCCCAGGCTTTACAATCCCTGCAGGAATGGGGCTCCATCCCGGGCTTTACAATCCCTGCAGGAATGGGGCTCCATCCCAGGTTCCTCAATCCCTGCAGGAATGGGGCTCCATCCCAGGTTCCACAATCCCTGCAGGAATGGGGCTCCATCCCGGGCTTTACAATCCCTGCAGGAATGGGGCCCCACCCCTGCCCTGGACAGCTGTGCCAGTGCCTGACCTTCCTTTCCCTTCCCATGGATAAATCTTTCCTAATATCCAATATTAGGAAATATTAGGAATATTAGCAAATACCTTTCCTAGCTGCAGGTTAAATTCCCACAGCACCAGCGCTGCCCTCCCTGTCCCTGGAATTCCCGGGGATCCAGCACATCCCTCCCAGCCCTGCTGTGGGACAGCTGCAGGGATCCAGGTGTTCCCAGATCCAGCTGGGATGTCACACACTCCCAGCTGCTCCCAGGGAATTCAGATGGAATTCCAGAGCTCAAATCCAGAGAAACCGAGTTTAATTTTACACCTCCCCAAGCGCCGGGAAGAATCCAACCCCAGGCAGTTCCAGAGGGAACGTTTTGCTAAGGAATGAACCCAGAGCGACTCCTTTGCTCCAACTGACGAGGGGGGAAAAGCTCAGGAATTCTGAGTGACATCCGAGCTCCTTCGGATCCCAAAAATCCATCCCAAAACTCCCATTACATCCAAAGAGGCTTGGCACAGATTTCCCACTTTGAGGCTTTGGGGTTGGTTTTGCTCCTGGCCTGAGCTCAGCAGGAAAAATGAAGGAATATTTCCCCTATGGACTGGGATTGCCAGTTCCACCCAGCTCTGCAGGAAAAGCACCTTTTCCATAACAAAAACCCTTCCCAAAGGAGACCTGACCCCGGGGGCTGCAGCTCACCTGGCACAGGTGGGAGCCAGCCTGGCAGGAGCTCTGGGGAGGAATTCCTGAATTCCTGAATTCCACATCCCTGTGCCCCAAAGCTGGGAACACCAGCCAGGCCTGGCTCTCCCTGCTGCAGCCCCTGGCTCCTCTTTGTTCCTCCTTTTCCCTCCTTGTTTTCCAATTTATTGGTTTTCTTCCCCCCCCCCCTTTTTCCTTTTCTCCCCTTCCCCTTCTTTTTTGTTTTCCTTTTCCCTTTTTTCCTTTTATTTCCTTTTAATTTGTTCCCTTTATTTTCCCTTTCCCCCATTTTTTTTAGTTTTCCTCTTATTCTCCCCCTTGTGGGTCCCTTTTATTTTCCCTTTCTCCTCTACTTCCCTTTTTCTTTTATTACATTTTTTGTATTTTTTTTACCCGCTCCCCCTTTTATTTTCCCATTCCTTTTATTTTCCTTTTTTCTTTGATTTTTTTCCTTTTATTTCCCTTTTTCCCCTTTTTAATTTTATTTTTCCTCTTATTTTCCCTTCCACTTTCCTTTCCCCTGCTTTTGTCATTTTACTTTTCCCTTTTATTTTGCTCTTCCCCCATTTTTTCCTTCTAATTATCTCTTTTTCCATTTTTTCCCCCTTCCTTTATTTTTCCCCAGGAGACCTGGCCTGGCTCTGCTTCCCTTCCAAGCACAAACCTTTCTTCTCCCATAATTCAAATCCAGGCAATTCTTTTGGAGCCACACTAAGTTTAAATCTCCATCTTTTAAAATTCCTCCTCCGGGACTTCCAGAGCCGGAAAAAAAGAGCAATTTTCAAATGCTGAACTGGAAATTACTCATTTTTGATCTCTTATAGCTTGAAACATATGAAATTATTTAAATATATTGATACAGTATGCAAATATATATTTACACATTATTAAATACTTTAAAATAAACTGTATAAATTATATATTGTTAAATATAAATATTTATGATTGCATATTACATAAATCCACGCTATTATGTTTTAATGCTATTTTATACATTTATCCTTATAAATAATATTTAAAAATAATATTTATAATATTTATAAATCATATTCCATCATTTTAAAGGTATTAAAGGGTTATTTGGGGAGATTTTTAGGAATTCTTTCCCTCTTTGAGGGACAGACTCCCTCAAGGTTCAGGAGACCCCAACACTGGGCCCGTCCTGATCCGGAAATCACACAGGAAACAGGGATTTGGGAGAACAGGACACAGGGATTTGGGAGAACAGGACACAGGACACTCATCCCAAGGACAGGACATCCCCATTCCCTACAGGATATCCTAAATCCCTGCAGGACACCCTTCCAATGGAAACAGCACCCACGTTCCCTGCAGGACACCCCACCCCAAGGACAGTACACCCATCCCAAGGACGGCACACCCCATTCCCTGCAGGACACCCTATTCCCTGCAGGACATTGCCCCGAAGGACAGGATACCTCAATTCCTTGCAGGACACCCCATTCCCTGCAGGACACCCATCCCAAGGACAGGACTCCCCATTCCCTGCCCAGCCCCCTGCAGGTATCCTGATTCCCGGGGGTCCCTGTGGGATGCTCCGCGTGCACCAAACCCCCCCCGAGCCGGCTCCTTCCTCCCACCCGCTCCATCCCCATCCCCATTCCCCATTCCCGACTCCCATTCCCGATCCCCTCTGGATCCGCGGCCGCCGGGCGAGCCTCGGACCAGCGCCGGCTCTCCCAGCCCTCCGGGCCAGGGATGCTCCAGCTTTAACCCTGGCACTCCGCTTTCCTTGGAGCTCACGTCAATAAAGTTCAGCCTGCCCAAAAAGCTCTGGATTATGCCCGGAGCTTTCTCCTTCCCGGCTCACGGAAGGCTCGGAGCTATAAAGGATTTGATTTCCTTGTCAGGGAAACGGAGCATTTTATAGGAATCTATAAATACCCATCCCAATCCTGCGCTGAATGTAGGAATTATCTCCGAGGAGGTTGGGAATGCGCTGCTGATGGCTGAGCCCGCAGCCCGAGGCTCCGGGAGATGTTCCCTGCGCCAGGAAAACAGGGCAGGGATGCTGGGACAGCGGCAGGACCCAAAACACGATCTGGGATCATCCAGTCCGACCTCCGGCCACAGACAGGGCCACATTCCATGGACCGGGCTGCTCCAAGCCCCCGGGACGAGGGGACAGCCACGGGCAGGAGCGAGGGACCTCCAAGGGACACGGAGACGGGGTGGGATGTCCCCGGGGAAGCGGCAGTGGGGCCACGGTTCTGTCACAGAACCACGGAATTTAGGTGGGAAAAGCCCCCCAGGACCACGGAGTCCAACCATACCCAGCACTGCCAAAATCCTCACAGAATTACTGAGGTTGGAAAAGCCCCCCAAGACCATGGAATCCAACCATTCCCAGCAGTACCTGGGCCTCCATGGAATTACTGAGGTTGGAAAAGCCCCCCCAAGACCAAGGAATCCAACAATTCCCAGCACTGCCAGGGAACCCATGAAATCATTGAGGTTGGAAAAGCCACCCAAGACCATGGAATCCAACCATTCCCAGCACTACCAAGGCCCTCACGGAATTACTGAGTTTGGAAAAGCCCTCCAAGGCCACCAAGTCCAACCATCCCAACCATGCCCAGCACTGCCAGGGCCCCCACGGAATTACTGAGGTTGGAAAAGCCACCCAAGACCATCGAGTCCAACCACCCCAACCATTCCCAGCACTACCAAGACCCCCACATCCCCAGGCGCCACCTCCACGTGGGATGGGGACTCCCCCACTGCCCCGGGCGCCTTTCCAGGAGGGAATTTCCCCACGGTCCCCCCGGAGCACCCACCTTGAGCAGCTTGCAGCGGATCTGGGCGGACACCATGTGGCTGTTGCGGAGGTTGCCCACGCGGAACATGAGCGTGAGCTTTCCGTCGCGCATGGAGATGGCGGCGTGCTCGCTGAACATCAGCGTCTCCGCCCTCTTCTTGGGCTGGGACATCTTGATGAACATGCAGCCGATCAGGAAGGCATCCACGATGGAGCCCAGGATGGACTGGAAGAGGAAGAGGATGATGCCCTCGGGGCACTTGTCGGTGATGTAGCGGTAGCCGTAGCCGATGGTGGCCTCGGTCTCGATGAAGAAGAGGAAGGCGGAGGGGAAGTTGTACACGTTGGCCACGCACGGGGTGTAGCTGTCGTCGTGCGCCTTGTTGAGGTCCCCGCGCATGTAGGCGATCACCCACCACATGGAGGCCATGAAGAGCCAGGCCACGGTGTAGGTGAGGATGAAGATGAACAGGTTCCAGCGCCACTTGAGGTCCACCAGCGTGGTGAAGAGGTCGGACAGGTAGCGGCTGGTCTCGCCGCCCAGGTTGCCGTGCTGCACGTTGCAGCGCCCGTTCTTGTCCACGAAGCGCTGGCGCTTCCCGCGCGGGGCGCTGCGCGGGGGCGGGAGGCCTCCGCCGCTGGCCGAGGTGCTCACCACCTGGTACTCATCGCCCAGCTTGCGCCGCAGCGCCGACATGCTCCGCGCAGCCCCGCGCAGCGCCGCGCAGCCCGCACGGTCCGCGCAGCTCCGCACAGCCGGCAAAACCCGCGCAGCCACAACACCCGCGCAGCCACAACACCCGCACAGCTCCGCGCAGCCACAACACCCCGCTCAGCCGGCACGGTCCGCGCAGCCACCGACACCCCGCGCAGCCGGCAAGATCCGCGCAGCCACGACACCCGCGCAGCTCCGCGCAGCCCCGCTCAGCTCCGCACCCCCGCGCAGCCCGCCCGGCCCCGCCGCGCCGCGGCCGCGGAGCCTCCGCCCGGCGCCGCCGCCTCCCACGCGGAGCCGCCGGCAGCGGCCCCGGGCAGGGCGGCACCGCCCCGCGCAGCGACACCCCCCGAGCACCGCCCTCCGCACCGCCCCTGGATCCCGCACCGCCCTCCGCACCGCCCCGCGCAGCGACACCCCCCGAGCACCGCCCCGAGCACCGCCCTCCGCACCGCCCCTGGATCCCGCACCGCCCTCCGCACCGCCCCGCACAGCGACACTCCCCGCGCACCGCCCCTGGATCCCGCACCGCCCCGCGCAGCGACACTCCCGACACTCCCGACACGCTCCCCGCACCGCCCCTGGATCCCGCACCGCCCCGCGCACCGCCCGCACCCCCCGTGCCCCTGCGCGCCTCAGCGACCCCGCGCACACCCCGCCCTCCGCAGCCTCGGTGCGCGCCGCATCTTCATCCTCAGCATCTTTCACTTCCCCCCGCATCATCCTCCTCCTCCTCCGCATCTTCCTCTCTCCCCAGCATCCTCCCCCGGGCCTCCATCCCTCCTCCTCCCTCGGAGCGGCTCCAGCTCCCACAGAACCAACCAGGAGGGGCCGAGGAGGTCGGGCACTCCTATTCTATTCTATTCTATTCTATTCTATTCTATTCTATTCTATTCTATTCTATTCCATTCCATTCCATTCCATTCCATTCTATTAATTTATTTTTGTTTTCTATTCCATTTTAATTCTTATTCTTCATTCTATTCTATTCTATTCTATTCTATTCTATTCTATTCTATTCTATTCTATTCCATTCCATCCCATCCCATCCCATCCCATCCCATCCCATCCCATCCCATCCCATCTTTACCTTCATTGCATTTGATTTTAAGTTTTTGAGCTGTTTAGATCCCCACGGCAGCCAGGCAGCACTGCCAGGACACAGAGGGGACACAGCCCCTTCCACCCGGGAAGAATTCCCCTGAGAGAAGCCACAGAGCTCAGCCCTGATCCAGGACTGGTGGGAAGCAGGAAACCAGCCCCAAAATGTGGACAAATCCAGGGAATCACGGAGCAGTTTGGGTGGGAAGGGGGCTGCTGATGCTCCAAAGGGCCAGGCTGGATCCAAGGGTCCTCCTCACCCACTCCTGCTCCAGAACTGCTGCCAGCAGCTCCAGAAAAAACTTGGATCAGCAGCTTTGACCATGGGATAAAGCCCAGCCACACCTCATTTTTTAACCATTATCCCTTCACCTTCCTCAGAACAGATTCCCAAGGATTTTTTCTGGCCACTGCATTTCTATTCCAGCTTTTTTTTTTTTTGCCAGAAAATTAATTTAGTTTCTCACTTTTCTGTTTTCTATTCCCAACTTCTCCTGTTCCCCAGCCTTTTTTCCTGTGATTGACACAATGCCTGTTAATTTTCCCACCCAATTAAAGGAAATTTTGCATGGAATTCATCCCAAACTCTGGCCATGCTGCCAGAACCCTCCTGGCTCACAGATCCAGCAGCCCTGCCAGCTTCCCCTCTCCTATTTCTCCTTCCTCCATCCCTCCTGTTTTCCCAGAGGCCTCTCCCTGAGCTGGAATTGGGCAAAGATTCCCTGTGATCCATCCCAATGTGACAGTGACAATCCAAGGGGAGCCATTCCCTGTAATTACTGCAATTAAAATCCTCCTTGCTTTTAGGGGCATGAGCAGATTCCCAGCATTGCCAGCATGTTCTGCCAGCCAGGGTGGGATGAGGGAATAGTGGCAGTGGGAAAGGAGTGGTGGACATGGAACAGCGTCACCCAGAGGGTCCTGGGGACAGGAGGCTGCTCCAGGCAGCCCTGGCAGAGCTGTTCCCCTGGAATGATGCAATTCCCAGCTGATCCTGCCATGGCAGGGACATTTCCACCATCCCCGGCTGCTCCAGCCTGGCCTTGGGCACTGCCAGGGATCCAGGGGCAGCCCCAGCTGCTCTGGCAATCCCAGCCCAGCCAGGAATTCCCAATTCCCAATGTCCCACCCATCCCTGCCCTCTGGCACTGGGAGCCATTCCCTGGCTCCTGTCCCTCCATCCCTTGTCCCCAGTCCCTCTCCAGCTCTCCTGGAGCCCCTTCAGGCCCTGCCAGGGGCTCTGAGCTCTGCCTGGATCCTTCTCCTCTCCAGGGGAACATTCCCAGCTCTCCCAGCCTGGCCCCATGGCTCCTCTGGACTCTCCAGCAGCTCCACGTCCTCCCTGTGCCGATTATCCCACAAACCCAACCTTCCCCTGCCTGCTGCCATCCCAGCTTCCCCATCCCAGGCCCGAGGTTTGTGTTTGGATCCATTTAAACTCACCTGGGCAGGAGTTCCCTCTGGGGCTCCTTTCCCTGAAATTCCATTTCTTACCTGCAATTCCCTGATTTCAGCACCTGGAGGCTTTCCCAGGCTTTAGCATATGTGGGGATGATGACAAATGAAATTATGAAATTCATGATGTGTCCCCTGAATGAACAGATACATTCCCAAACCTGTCTCTGCCAATCCCACTGCTTGGATGTGGATTTGAGGGCAGATCCTGCTGGTTTTCCTTGGAAAAATCATTTCCAGTTTGAAATGGGAGTTGGAGCAGGCAGTCATGGCACCAGTACCAGGATATTCCTGACCTAAAAAAATATCCTAATATCCCTCTGGATGAATCCCTAAATCCCTTAAATAAATGCCAAAAAAAAAAAAAAAAGGGGATAAATCAGATTTCCAGGGAAATGAGATGGAGGTTGGTTCCCTCTCTGTAATTTTCTGTCAATCCTAATTATTAACATTTCTGAGAAATTCCAAAAAAAAGGGGGAAATACCTCCATGCCTGCATTCATCCCTCCCAAAGGGATTATTGGGTGATTCATTCCCAGGCTCTGCAGCCCATCATTAACAGGAACAGTTAATTACCTCTAAAGGCTTTAATTACCGGCAGGGGAGGCTGGGCCGCACCAGGGTTTGGTGTCACCTGCAGCTCCAACCCCCCAGACACCTGCAGGGACAACCTGGAGCAGGGAATTACTGAGAAAAGGGATTTTAGTTGGGGTTTTTCCATGGTTTTTGGACAAGGAAGCAACTCTGGATGTGGGGAATCTCATTAAATGAGTCGTTAATTAGTCCTTTTGTGATTTGGTTGATTGAAGGGCACTGCAGCAGTGTAGGATGAATTACAGAATTATGTATTAATATAGAAATTCTATTTATAAAATCCTGGTTTTGTAAACAGCTCCGGCTCTGATGTCAAGGAGCCTTGGGAAGGGACAGGGCAGCGTTTGTTGGGAGTGTGGAGCTGTCCCCCTCTGGAGCCAGGGGTGCTCCACAGGGAGGTGACAGCGCCCTGTCCCTGTCCCCAGCACGTTCCCCACCTCCTCCTTCCCACCCCAGAACCCACCCAGGGCTGCGCTGTGGCCAAAGCCCTCGGGAAGGAGGTGAAACAAATAACGGATTCCTCTTCTCCTGCATGGAAATTCCTGTTTAAACTTCATCCTGACGTTTTCCTGCTCTTTTTACAAAGCAGAACAAATCCTCCGCCTTTTCTGGGGGAACTTTTAAACCACATTTTGTATTTTTGGAGGATGAGCAGGAGGCTGGAGATGAACCCCAATACAAGTTAATCCAGGATATTCCAGCTCCGTGGATGCCCAGCAATCCCTGTCCCAGCTGAACTCCCTTCCTGCTTCCCCTTTAATGCTCAGTGTCCAGCAAATCTCCTCTGTCATTTACACCATCCATAAACCCCAGATGAATCCAGAACCAGCAGAGCAGATACAGAAAATACCAGCATTTTTAATGACCCAGTGCATTTACAGAGATTTTTGGGGAATTGTGAGGGAAATCCTGGGAAACATTTCCCCACTTACCCGTGCTGGGATCCCTGGGATTTCAGTCTCCTGAACCCTCTGGGCAGTGAGAATTCCCAAAATCCCAGCCCAGAGGGCCACAGCCGCATTTGGGGTGGCTCCCACAGGAATGTCCCTGTGCCCACATGCCAGCAGGGAGCAGCTTCTGAGGGCCAGCAGCGCTTTGGGAACATTGGGAACAGCCACACCCACGCAAGGACTGAGCCCCCAAATCCCTGAAACCAGAAAGGAGCCCCTGTGATTCCAGGGAACGCCTGGAGGCAGAGCTGGGAGCGGATCCAGGGACAGAGCTGGGATGCAGGGACTCATGGATGTGTTGGGATGGAGGGATGGAGACCCTCCGAGCTCCAGAGGTCTCAGTTTTGGTCCTTCCAGGTGTCCCCCGAGCCCCAGGTCCAGCTCCATTCCCATGGAAGGAGGGGACAGCTCCCCCCATGCCACCCTGAGGTCCCACGGGTGTCACTCCTTCCCCTCGGCATCCGCGTGTCTCCTGCGGCCTCATCTCTTGGAATTCCTGCTGAGGTGCACTCTTGGCCTGGTTTTCCCAACGCTGGGTCCGGTTTTATCCCAGCACAACCCAGGAAGCTCTGGTGCTGTCAAATCCCACTGGGCACGAGAGAACACCCGAGATCCCCCAGGATTTCCTCCAGGAGAGCCCAGCACATCCCAGCAGCTCGGACCACACCTCCCCGGATGGCTCCCAGTGCCAGCTGGTGCCACAGGGCCCTCAGGCTGGGCCACCTCTCCGTGGTGACGTGGGACAGTGACACCTCCATATCCCACCTTCTCCAAGGTCAACTGGTGCCTGTGGAGTGACAGCAAAACCTCCCTATCCTGACTTCTCCAAGGTCAGCTGCTGGCTCTGGAATCTCTGGAGTGACAGTGACACCTCCCTATCCCAACTTCTCCAAGGTCAGATGATGCCTCTGGAGTAACAGCAACGCCTCCATATCCCACCTTCTCCAAGGTGCCTCTGGAATCTCTGGAGTGACAGCAATGTCTCCATACCCCACCTTCTCCAAGGTCAACTGGTGCCGGTGGAGTGACAGCAAAACCTCCCTATCCCGACTTCTCCAAGCTCAGATGATGTCTCTGGAATCTCTGGAGTGACAGCAAAACCTCCCTATCCCGACTTCTCCAGGGTCAGATGATGTCTCTGGAATCTCTGCAGTGACAGTGACACCTCCCTATCCCACCTTCTCCAAGGTGAGATGATGCCTCTGGAGAGACAGCAACGTCTCCCTGTCCCAGCTTCTCCAAGGTCAGATGATTTCTCTGGAATCTCTGGAGTAACAGCAACGCCTCCCTATCCCAACTCCTCCCAGGTCAGCTGATACCTCTGGAATCTCTGCAGTGACAGTGACACCTCCCTACTCCACCTTCTCCAAGGTCAGCTGCTGGCTCTGGAATCTCTGGAGTGACAGTGACACCTCCCTATCCCAGCTTCTCCAGGGCCAGCCTCTGGGGCCTGGAGCCCGCTGCCGTCGGCCCCAGCAGATCCTGGATCCCCTGGAGAGTCCCAAGGGCAGGGCGGCCCCAGGAGCCCCCCGGTGACTCTGCCGGGGCCGGGAGCGGGCCGGGCCCTGCCGGGAGCGGCGGGATGCGGTGGGAATCACGCCGGCAGGGTCATGTTGCGCAGCAGCCACTGCTGGGCGCGGCCGCCGCCGCAGTCGCGCACGGTGGGCACCAGCCGGTCCTCGTCCGACGGCTCCGCCAGGCACTGGTTGCTGTTCAGGTGCCTCAGGGTGAGCTTCTGCAAGAGGGGGGACAGAGAATTCCTGCTGAAAACACAGCGTCCCACTGGAATTCTGCAGCCGCCATGTTTTCTGAAAAATCCCTTTGCCGGGATTTTTCTCCTGAGAAGCTGAGAGGCCTCAGAGGAAAAGAAAAACAAAATTATCTGCTGCTGTGGAGTGCAAGAGGTGAATCTGGGATTGGGCTCATGTGGTTGTTTCTAATTAATGGCCAATCACAGCCCAGCTGTCTCAGACTCTCTGGTCAGTCACAAGATTTTATTATCTTTCCATTCCTTTCCTTGCCAGCTTTCTGATGAAATCCTTTCTTCTATCCTTTTAGTATAGTTTTAATATATCATTTTAATATATCATAAAATAATCAATCAGCCTTCTGAAACACGGAGTCAGATTCTCGTCTCTTCCCTCATCCTGGGACCCCTGTGAACACCACCACAGAATTCCACCCCTGGGAAATTGCAATTTCATGGCATTCCAGGCCAGGTTTGGTCACTGGAGCAGATCTGCTGGAGCTCCAGGACAGCCCCAGCACCCTGCTTCTCCCTCTGCTGAACCAACAAACCCCTCAGCAAAGGGAAGGGAATTCCAAGGAAATCTTGTATATCCAGGACACAGCTGCTGGATGGAGGAGTTTGGTCTCCACAGCCATGGATATGTGGAATGTTTGGGACCACAGCAGGAATTTTTTGCTGCTGATGGAAATGTATTTGCTCAGTATTCCACGGAAATGCTGCTGTTTCCTTCTTGGGACACCTCCTCTGATCCCACCCCATTTCTGTGGGATTGGGAGAATTAGGAAGGCACAAAACGAATTGGAGGGAATAAAACACCACCTTTTCCACAGGGAGAACAAATTCCCAGAGAAATCCCAGGAAGTTAAACAGGAAATTCTGTCCTTAAGTAACACCAGAGAGGTTCAGTCCCAGCTGAGCTGGGAGCGTTCCCACCACCATCCCCTGGGATTGTGCCAGGGCTTCCCCACCCTCCCAGCTGGGAATTCCCAATTCCCAGTGTCCCATCCATCCCTGCCCTCTGGCACTGGGAGCCATTCCCTGGCTCCTGTCCCTCCATCCCTTGTCCCCAGTCCCTCTCCAGCTCTCCTGGAGCCCCTTCAGGCCCTGCCAGGGGCTCTGAGCTCTGCCTGGAGCCTTCCCTTCTCCAGGGGAACATTCCCAGCTCTGCCAAGAACCCTGGGAATGGGGAACTTCAGGGTGGAAATCCTGTCTGCAGATCATCCACTGGAGCAGAGCTTGATTTTATGGCAAGGGAACAAACAGGGAAAAACCAGGATGGGCAGGAAAATCCCAGAGCTCTCAGGAAAGGAGGAATTAATCCCAAAATTCATCCCAAACAGCCCAGGCTGATGTCAAACCTTGGGATCTCCTCAGGGATAGAGGGGCTGGAATGGTGGGAGACGCTTGAGGCCTTGGGCTCACCCAGGAGGATAAATATTGATAGAATATTAAAAAAAATTATATAAATTAAATAAATTATAGAAAAATATTATAAAATAATATAAATTAATATAACATATAAGATTATAAAGAATATAAAAATAATATATTAAATAATATAGATTACTATATGTTATGTACAATATAACCAAATATAAAAAATAGTATAGAATACAAAATTAAAGGGACTAAAAATAGATTAAATAATGTAATCTAGAATAATATAAAAGATGTGATATACAAAATAATATACTAATAATATAGCACCCAATAATATAAAATATAAATTAAAATAAAATAAAACAATAATACTCCTAACTGAAGGAAAATCAGGAATTATTTTCACAAGAGTCTGATGCTCTCAGGGCTCATAAACACCATTTATGTTCATTATTTATAATATTTCTATATAATGAAAAATACAGCGTTATGCTTATATATTACAGAATAAACATATGGGCGTTTATGAGTGTAAATAATATATATATAAATTCTATATATTTTAATTTTATCTAGAAATAAAAAATTAAAAAATAAATACACATATATATAAAAAATTAAATATATATAGATATAAAGAAAGACTTTTTTCTAGTGTTCCAACTAAACTGGTGGGAAATTCCAACAAGGAATTTGGTTTTCCTACCACCCATCTCCTTGTGCTACTCCACTGAATGGGAAGAACTCAATGAAAAGTACAGGGAAAAAAAAATCTATTAAAAAACCAAATTCTAGGAAAATTCTACGAAAAGTCTGTGGATAATCCTGGGAAAAGTGGAACCTTTTTGAGAAAATATTTTGCAACTGGAATTAGTTTTATGTCCTGGAATAGGAACCAAATCTTCAGCTCCTGCAGATTGGAACAATCATGGTGACAGCAAGAGATCAAGGGAGTCTAATTCATCCAAAATCAATTAAAACTAACAATAACTAAGACTAATAATTACTAGTAACTAATAACTATTAAAAACTACAAGAGCTAACACTAAACATCTTTTCTATCATACAGCTATAAAATCCTCTTCTGTCTTGTTTTATAGGAAAAAATTGATATGAAAAATTATATTAAATTATATGAAAATTCTATTGGAAAAAGATTAGATTTTTATGAAAATTCTATCAAAATTGTATTAAAATTCTACAAAAAATTATATCAACATTCTATGAAAACTCCATGAAAAATTCTGTGAAATAACTGTATGAAAATTCTGTGAAATAACTGTAAGAAAATTCTGTGAAATAACTGTATGAAAATTCTATGAAATAACTGTACGACAATTATATGAAAAAAGTGTTAGAAAATTATATGAAAATTCTACAAAAGATCCATGAAAATTTAATGGAAAATTCCATGGAAAATTGCACGGAACGATGAAAACTGTGTGAAAAAGCGTTTCAAAAATTCTCGTAAAATTCCCTGAAACACTCCATGAAGATCTATGAATTCCATGAAAAACGAACAGCGGCGAAACCGCCAAAAAAAAAAAAAATTTTCAAAAGTACAAAAAATTCCACCCAAAACTAAAACAAGACAGAAACTCCACCGGGCTCCTCCAGCAGAGCCCGGAGCAGGAGGATTCCCTGGCAATTCCTTACCACATCCCAGCTCTCCTCCCAGTCCCGACGGCCCTACAGGAAGTAATCAGTGGGGCTGGAGTAAACCTTCCTAAAGACTTCCAGGCGGGAGTAATTCCTGAGGCTCCAGGTCTGCAGGGCGCTCCCGTCGCAGGCCTCCACCGTGGGGCCCTGGGAGCCGTCCTCCACCCTGCCCAGCGTCAGGCACGACTGCGTGATGATGTGCAGGAACGTGCGCCTCTGGAAAAGCGGGAGCGGCGCGGAAAACCGGGAATTGTTCACGGAGAGCGGGATGGGAACGCGCCGGGGACAGGCGGGGATGGGCGGAGGGGAATTCGTGGGCTGGGGTTGAATCGCACACAAAATCTCCTCCCTGCTCTGGAGAGCGTTCCCATGATCCAGACTGTGGCTCCCAATCCCCTTCTCCCTGCCCTTGGATTGCTGCTATTCCCCATTGGGAAAATCCACAGATGGCATTTTCCTAGCAATATCCCCAAACTTCCACCTTGCTCTTGAGAGCATTCCCATGATCCAGAGTGCACTGTAGCTCATTCTCCCTACCCTTGGATTGCTGCAATTCCCTGCTGACAAGATCCTCTTGCAATCCACAGATCCACATATTTGGGATATTTCTATCCAATTTTCTATTGGATAAAAATATCCCAAAACTTCCACCTTGCTCTTGAGAGCATTCCCATGATCCAGACCAGATTGTGGATCCCAGTCCTGCTCCTCCAACCCCTTGGATTGGGACTACTCCCTACTGGGAAGACCCAGGCATAGATGGGGTTTTCCTAGCAGAAATATCCCAAAACTTCCACCATGCTTTTGAGAGCATTCCCATGATCCAGATTGTGGCTCCCAATCCCCTTCTCCCTACCCTTGGATTGCTGCAATTCCCTGCTGGGAAGATCCAGGCAGAGATGGGGTTTTCCTAGCAGAAATATCCCAAAACTTCCACCTTGCTTTTGAGAGCATTCCCATGGTCCAGAGTGGATTGTGGCTCCCAGTCCTGTTCTCCCTAACCTTGGATTGCTGCAATTCCCCATTGGGAAGATCCAGGCAGAGATGGGTTTTGTTCTGCACAAATATCCCAAAATTTGCTCCCTGCTCTTCAGCCCATTCCCAAGATCCATGTTGGAACGCAGCTCTCAATCCTGCCTCTCCAGCCCCTTGGATGGCTGTGATTCCCCACTGGAAAAATCTGGGCACAGATGGGGTTTTTCCTGCAGAAACCACCCTAAACCCCATTTGGGAATTACCCAGTTAAAACCAGAATTCATTAAACATTGATGAGGGTTTGTTTTTGTGGGTTTTTTTTGGTTTTTTTCCCCACAATTCCAGCTGTTCCTTTCCAGTGCCAATTCCAGGTGGGGTGAGATGAAGGGGAGCTTACACTTCCCTAAATTCTCCCCACTGTCACCCCACCATTGAGGTGGAATGCTCTTCCCACATCCCTCCCCTGCTCCTTTTCCATGTTTTTGGCTTGGGAATGGAAAAAGTGACATGAAGATAAAGGAGCCACTAAAAATACCAGAGCCCAGTGTCCCTAAAATGTCACTTGGAGTCACGGGCAGGGACAGCACTCCCTGTTCCCTCCTGTCCATCAGTCCCTCCAGGGAGAGCACAGGTCCATCAGTACAGGACTCGGAATTCTCTCTCTGCTGTTCACAGGATATGAAATATCCAAAGGTGGCAGATTCCCTCACATGGGGATAAACATCAGTGTGGGAATCTGAGCAGGCTTTTCTTGGTACGTGGATTCATGGGATGGTTTGGGGTGGAAAGACCTTAAATCCCATCCCATCCACCCCTGCCATGGCTGCTCCAAACCCCAGTGTCCAGCCTGGCCTGGGACACCTCCAGGGATCCAGGGGCAGCCCCAGCCCAGCCAGGAATTCCCAATTCCCAATGTCCCACCCATCCCTGCCCTCTGGCACTGGGAGCCATTCCCTGGCTCCTGTCCCTCCATCCCTTGTCCCCAGTCCCTCTCCAGCTCTCCTGGAGCCCCTTCAGGCCCTGCCAGGGGCTCTGAGGTTTTCCTGCATCCTTCCCTTCTCCAGGGGAACATTCCCAGCTCTCCCAGGCTGGCTCAGGGAGAGGGAAGCTCTGGAATGTTGGAGCAGCAGCTATGGAGAAGCTCTGAGGGGCACTGCTACAGGAGCTATTCCAGGGATTGGGATTTGGCACAGGGATTGCACCAGACTTACCTCAAAGCTATACTCCCATTTCCCAAAATACTGAGGGAAGGGAAGGCAGGAGGAAAGCAGAGTCAGTGATCCAAGGAACATTTTTTGTGCAGCCCCTCAGCTCTCCCTGGATGGAAATCCCACAACTTTGCAGCGACACCGCAACTGGGGACAAACAGTGGCAATTATCCAGGAAAAAAAATCATGGAATTCTGAGTGGGGAGGGATCCACAGGGATCACTGATCCAAACCTTGGGCCTGCCAGGATATCCCAACAAGCCCATCCTGTCCCTGAGAGCCTTGTCCAAACACTCCTGGAGCTCTGGCAGCCTTGGAATAAACCCTGAGGGATCTGTCAGGAATAAACGCTGAGGAGCTTTTCAGGAACAAACCCTGACATCACCACCCATCCACAAGGAATTAAACTCCTTTCCCATCAGCTGTGACACATTTCCAACTTCATTTTTTCCCTGGATCCCTTCGTGCATGTCACGTCCCAGGATCTCATCCTTCTCCACATCCAGAGGTTTCTCCAGATGTCACAATGGGAATCACCAGGTGTGGGAGCCTGGAATCTATTCAGTATTTAAATACCACAAATTAAATTAGAAAATTATAAAAATAGTAGCAGGAAAACATAGAAAATTCCATGAAAATCCGTCAGAGAAACCCCTTTTTAGGATTATTCCATGTCCAGCTGTGGCCATGTTGTCCATTGCCAAGCCAGAATTCCTAAAAATTCCTAAAAACCACTCAAAATCCCTCCATGCAATGCCTAAATAAGCAAAGTAAGGAAAAATCAGTGCAATTCCACTGGAAAATTAAATTAATGAATACAAGGGATTCAGGAAATATCCTGTAATTGCTTCTCTTGGAAGAAAAAATTGGAATATCACAACTGGTTGTTTTCTTGGGAAAAAAGTCCTGGATATTAGGAATGTTTGGAGGTTAATAATACACTAACAAATATATAATAATGGCAATAATGAAATGAAAGGGAAAATGGGCAGCTGAAACCTGAATATTCCAAGGAAAATTGGCAATAAAAAGCTTTGCTCAGTAAATCCAGGGACAGGGAATGCAATGGGATGTTTTCCAGGAGAACAAGCAGCCAGTCCTTGGAGAGGCCATAAAACCATGGAGTATTCCTGTTTTAGGAGCTCCACCTCATGGCCGAGCTGGGATTTACACAATTCCTGGGAAATTCTGCTCAGTTTAAGGGAAAAACCAGCACATTCCCTGTGTGCATTTTATTGGAAGAATTCCAGCCTTCCATGCAGGAAGGGTGGAGGTGCCCAAGGAATTCCTGGATGTAGCTGGGCTGGGGACAAGGTGGGGATGGGGCACAGCTTGGACCTGATGACCTGGGAGGGCTTTTCCAGCCTCAGGGTGGACACCAGCAGGAATTTCCCCATGGAAAGGGTGACACTGTCACATTTTCTGGAAAAATCTCTTTGCCCCCGATTTTCTCCTGGAAAGCTGAGAAGCCTCGGAGAAAAAATGAAAACAATAATTATCTGATTTGCTTCTCCTGTGTTTTGCTGCTTTGGAATGTGGGTTGGACACTGTCTACCAAATGGTCATTGTTTCCTTGGTTCCATGTGAATTGTTTTTATTTATTGGCCAATTATGGCCCAGCTGTGTCAGGGCTCTGGAGAGAGTCACCAGTTTCCATTATTATCTTTTCAGCCTTCTGTCTGTATCCTTTCTGCATTCTTTAGTGTAGTTTTGTACAGTTTTAGTATAGTATTCCTTTATATAATATAAATTACATAAATAACATAAATATAAATAACATAAAATAATAAATTAGCCTTCTAAGAACACGGAGTCGGATTCATTCTTTCCTCCTCCATCTGGGGAACCCCACAAATACCACAGGAAGGGGGCTCAGGCCTTGGCAGGGGCTGCCCAGGGGGGTTTGCAGTGCCCATCCCTGCAGGTGTCCCAGGAATTCCTGGAGGTGGCACTCGGTGTGAATGGAAATCCCTGTGAATGGGAATTGTTTAAAGTGAGATGGAACTGGGCGAATCCCAGGAGGATTTCCCCAGGAGCTGGCTGGGAATTGGAACCTCTGTGTGAGTGGACACCAGCAGGAATTTCCCCATGCAAAGGGGGCTCAGGGATTGCAGCTGCCCAGGGAGGTTTGCAGTGCCCATCCCTGGGGGTGTCCCAGGAATTGTGGAGGTGGCACTCAGGGCTCTGGGCTGGGGACAGGGTGGGCACAGCTTGGGAGACACCATGACCCTGGAATGCTTTTCCAGCCTCAGGGATGCTGGGATTGTGCCAGAGCCACCCCCCAGGCCCGGGGTACCTCAGCATCATACTCCCAGAGCTGGTTGCCCCTCAGGTGGTGGCACTTGAGCATGAGGACGGGGCCGTTGAGCCGCGACACGTCCAGGCACAGGTCGTCCGTGCGGATCTCCTTGTCCGCCGTGTAGGAAAACACCTGGAACAGAGGGGGCTGGGAAAGGGCTGGGAAAGGGCTGGGAACCCCAAGCCCAGCCCTGGGAGGGAGCCCGGGCTGGAGAGCTGGAGCCTTTCATCGGAGAAATCCATGGGAATTCAGAGGAAGGGAAAGATTCTCCACTGGAGAAATCCGTGGGAATTCAGGGGAAGGGAAAGGTTTGCCCCTGGAGAAATCCATGGGAATTCAGAGGAAGGGAAAGGTTTTCCCCTGGAGGAATCCACGGGAATTCAGGGAAAGGTTCTCCCTTGGAGAAATCCATGGGAATTTGGGGGAAGAGAAAGGTTTTCCACTGGAGAAATCCACAGGAATTCAGGGGAACATTCTCCCTTAGAGAATTCCCTGGGAATTCATGGGAAGGGAAAGGTTCTCCCTTGGAGAAATCCATGGGAGTTCAGGGGAAGGGAAAGGTCTTCCACTGGAGGAATCCATGGGAATTCAGGGAAGGATTTTGCACTGGAGAAATCCATAGGAATTCAGGGGAAGGGAAAGGTTTTCCCCTGGAGAAATCCATGGGAATTCAGGGGAAGGGAAAGGTTCTCTATTGGAGAAATCCATCAGAATTCATGGGAAGGGGAAGGTTTGCCCTTGGAGGAATCCATGGGAATTCAGGAAAGATTTTGCACTGGAGAAATCCACGGGAATTCAGGGAAAGGGTCTCCCTTGGAGAAATCCATAGGAATTCAGGGGAAGAGAAAGGGTCTCCACTGGAGAAATCCATAGGAATTCAGGGGAAGGGAAAGGGTCTCCCTTGGAGAAATCCATGAGAATTCAGGGGATGGGAAAGGTTCTCCCAGCCAAAAAGCAGGGAAATGAGGCCAAGCTCCAGTGAGGATGGAGGAAGTGACAGGAGGAGATGGCAGGAGCTGGAATGAACCTTCAGGATAAATCAGGGATGGGAACACGGAGCATCCCAGCCTTTCCCAGCAGGAATGTGGCCAGGAGCAGGTGTCTGGAACACCAGGGCTACCAGGGAATTGTGACCGTGCCAGGCTGGCACCACCCCTGGAAAATTCTATACATAAATAATAAACTCTAATTAATTAAAATAGAGTTAATTTAAAATATGCTTAGAAGTCCCTTAATTATAATTTACATCCCAAACCCCATCTGGAGCAGCCATGCTAATTTGAATATCCACTGGAATATGCAAATTTTGTTCTAATTAACCCAGAGTTGTTGGTCACAAGACCAAGAATTCCATCCACTCTTCTACTCCCTTTCCAGCCCCTCCAAGTGAAACTCCCCAGGCCCCCACTATTGGAATTCCACTAAAGAACTTCCATGAATATCCTGGATATTTATTTTCCTGCACACGTTCAGAACAGATGGATTCAGCTACGTTTATGGATTATGCCCATTTCATTTTTATGAAAATAAATTCAAATTCCTGATCACATTTCCTGAAGCTCATGTCTGTAATATTTAATTTATTATTAAATGACAGCAGGATTCTATTCAATATATTCACTGGGATACTTCCCATGGATGTGCACCAATATTCCCCCAAAATCTGGAGCTAAAACGGAAAAAAAAAGTGGCTGAGTCCTCTTAAAATCCTTCAGCTCGAAACTGAATGTATTTTGGAATTTTCATTGATTATTTTGCTATTACTTTCACACAAAATCTAAAATAGAATTGAAACAGATATTTAAAATATTCCAAAGGAATTCTTGGACAAATAAGCCACTTTTCCCTGGTTTTATTTACCTGGTTGCCTCCCATGCCATGGCAGTTGAAAAATCCCACTTTTTCATTCTCCTTGCGGCCCATGTTGTCCAAGCACTGGTTGGTTTCAACATTCCTGATCTGGAAAAAGGAAAGATGTGAAAATTCCTTAAAATACTTCCTGGAACCCGCCAGATTTGTGCAGAAAATTGCAATTTGTGAACAGATCACATTCCCAAATAGTCAGGGAATGGTCTGGGTTGGAAACAGCCCCAAAGCTCATCCATGGCCAGGGACACCTCTCACTATTCCATGTTAAGCCATGAGGGAATTCAGGATGATTATGCCAAGTCTGTCAAAATCTCCATTCTTTTTCTCCCAGTTTGTCCCAGAAAACAACGAAACATCCACTTGGGAAATGCCCTTTGAGGCCTGGTGCTCCTCACCTTTGATTTATACCATTTTCCCTTGGATTTGAGCCCAGGAGGAGCCATCCAGGGCAGGACGTGGATCATTTATGGCCTAATGATGCTGCTCCAGCTTGGATGGATCAAATCCTGCCCAAATCTCTTCGGCAAGGCAGGAAAATGTCCAAAAAACGCACTTCCAATGCCTTAAAAATCCCCCATTTCTCTGCTGCTCCCTGGGCTTTAAGGCTGCAATTCCCTTTTCCTGCTCCACTGGAACAGCCAAGCAGGGCTTTAATTCCCAGCTCCTGCCTGAGCTGCTGTTTCCATGGGAACTGAGGCCACACTGCATAGATCAGGTGTTTTAATCACTTCTTTCTGCCTTTCTCATCCCATTTTCCAGCCTGACAATGTGCCACAATCCCACTTTGTTTGACATTCCTTAGACAAGTCCTTTCCTTGCTGGAAACCCCCGTTTCCCTTTATTTTGGCAGGATTAAACCTGGAATCCTCCAGTGCCTTTTATTCCTGCCTACAGTGGCAAACTTCAGTGGGAAATCACTTCCCTGGATGTCAAAAAAAGCCATTTGTTCCTCAGAGTGTTATTCCAGCATTGTTATTCCATCACCAAATCCTTTGATTGTTATTCCATCATCTCAAATCAACCCATTCCAGAGCCTTTAAAAGGCAGTGCAGGCACAACTCAATGTAATATTTTTAACTGTGAATTTGTTGAATTTCAAAGAAATTCCAGCTCCTGGTGGTCCCAGAACCTGGTGATTACCAGGAATGACCGTGACCCTCAGCTCCAGGCTGGAAAACATTCAGTGAACAAACATTTCTTTAAAACAATCCAAAAAAAAGCCATTTCTAGTCTCTTTCTAAGCAATTAATGATGATGGAAGGTTCCCCTCAAGGGCTGCATATTCATTGTGTCAAAATATTAATTCCAAACTTCACTTTTCCAATCTCCTGCTCCACTTGGGAGATAAATTTGCCTCGTGAACATTTGGAATAGATACTTGATTTAAAGGGAGATTTTTAAGGAGAGGGAATATGTTTGGAACAGCAACTTCTCCTTAAAAAGGACTTTAAAAAATGGAAATAAAGAGAAATAAGAAATTGAGAGGAATAAGAGGGAACTCCAGCACCTGAGTCTTGGCTCCAAAGCCACCTCATCCCCTTGGGAATGGATCCATTGGCTCTGGACACCTCCTGGTTTTACTGATTTTCTACATTACTGGTCCCCTGCACTTGCTGGTTTCTTTCCTTACTGGTTTGTGGCACTTACTGGATTCCTGCACCTGCTGGTTTTTGGTACCTGTTAGTATTCCTTACTAACAGCTTTCCAGTTCTTACTGGTTTCCTGTACTACTGGTTTTTCCTTTACTCACTGCTTCCCTGTACTCCTTGCTCCCTTTGTTTGCTGGTTTCCTGCTTTCCTGAATTCTTTTACTTACTGGTTTGCTGAAGCTACTGGTTTGCTGCAATTACTGGTTTGCTGCACTTCTTGGTGTCCTGGATTTACTGGTTTTCCTTACTTGTTGGTTCGTTGCAGTCACTGGTTACCTGTAAGGTTCCTTTCCTTTCCTTACTGGTTTCCAGTTCTTACTGGTTTCCTTTATTTCTTGGTTTTCCTGCTTTCCTAGACTTCCTGCTTCGTTGTAGTTACTGGTTTCCTTCCCTTACTGGTTTCCAGTTCTTGCTTTACTTACTGGTTTGTGGGACCCATGGAGGGTTTCCTACATGGATTGATTTCCTTTCATTCCTGGTTTCCTCTATTCCTGGTTACCTGCATGGATTGATTTCCTTTCATTCCTGGTTTCCTGCATGGATTGATTTCCTTTCATTCCTGGTTTCCTACATGGATTGATTTCCTTTCATTCCTGCTTTCCTCTATTCCTGGTTACCTGCATGGATTGATTTCCTTTCATTCCTGGCTTCCTCTACTCCTGGTTTCCTGTACAGATTGATTTCCTTGAATTCCTGGTTTCCTCTATTCCTGGTTTCCTGCATGGATTGATTTCCTTTCATTCCTGGTTTCCTGAATGGATTGATTTCCTTTCATTCCTGGTTTCCTCTATTCCTGGTTTCCTGCATGGATTGATTTCCTTTCATTCCTGGCTTCCTTTCATTCCTGGTTTCCTGTACGGATTGATTTCCTTTCATTCCTGGTTTCCTCCACTCCTGTTTTCCTTTCATTCCTGGTTTCCTCTATTCCTGGTTTCCTGCACAGATTGATTTCTTTTCATTCCTGGTTTCCTGCATGGATTGATTTCCTTTCATTCCTGGTTTCCTGCACAGATTGATTTCCTTTCATTCCTGGTTTCCTCCACTCCTGGTTTTGTGCAATCCCTGCTTTCCTTTCTTTCCTGCTTTCCTGCCTCCTGGATGGCTGCCCTGCCCGTTACCCTCCATTCCCATCCCATCCCATGCCATCCCATCCCATGCCATCCCATCCCATCCCATCCCATCCCATCCCATCCCATCCCATCCCATCCCATCCCATCCCATCCCGCAGTGAGTTCCAGTACCTCTCCCAGGGAGTAGTAGCGCCGCGGGATCTGCGAGTCGGGGTACACGTTCTCCAGGTACCAGGAGAAGGGTTTGCAGCCCAGCCTCTCCCGCAGGGCTTTCCTGACAGAAACGTCCCCATAATCCACCTTCACCACCCCTGGAATGGGGAGAGAAGAGCCCATCAAACATCCCAGCTTGGGGAAAATCCCAGAGCCACCCCAGCTCCCCTGCGGGGCTTTCCTGATGGAAACATCTCCATAATCCACCTTCACCACCCCTGGAATGGTGACACAAGAGCCTATCAAACATCTGGGGAAAATCCCAGACCCATCCCCAGCTCCCCTGCAGGGCTTTCCTGATGGAAATGTCTCCATGATCCACCTTCACCAATCCTGGAATGGTGACACAAGAGCCCATCAAACATTTGGGGAAAATCCCAGAGCTGCCCCAGCTCCCCTGCAGGGCTTTCCTGATGGAAACATCTCCACAATCCACCTTCACCACCCCCTGGAATGGTTTTTTTAAATCCAGCTTAGCTTTATTAAAAACTCTGGCTCCTGACTCATCTCAGCACAAATAAAGATTTTCCTGTTATCCACACAGAAACAGGAGAAGGCACCAATTAAAAATAGGCTCAATATCCTAAAAATTAGAGCTGAGCTCTCCTCCAGCAGAATTCTGTTTTCCCAGGGAATCAGATCTCTCCAGACATTTCATTTTGGATGTAATTGTGAGGTGTGCCCCTAATTATGCTGAGAAGTCTACTTCCCACTGGAAGCAGCCCCTGGCTCCTCTCTCCTGGGATCTCAGCTCAGGAATGGGATGAATCAGCTCCCAGAGGAGCTGGGGGATGAGGCTGTGCCAGACAACAGAGCCCTCATTACCAACAGGCAAATTCCTTTGTTCTCCCAGAGAATTATCCAGAGATCTCCATTTTCTTCATTAATAGGAAAGGAAAAGGATCAAAAAGCAGATTAAAAATATTTTAAAATATCTTTTATATTTAGGAAGGCCCTATTAAAAAAAAAAAATCTGTGATTTCCTACTTCTTTTTATGGAGAATTTCCATGAAAACTTTCATTTTATTTCCCTTTCTCCTCCATTTGCTTCTCAACGCCGGGGAACAACCTCATTATATTTCATCTATTAATTAATGCAGATAGTAATAACATGGGAAGAGATGAGGGGCTGGAGCATGTCCAGGGAAAGGAATGGAACTGGGAAGGGCTGGAGAATCCCTGAGGGAGCTGGGCAGGGGCTCAGGCTGGAGCCAAGGAGGATCCCCAGGGATCTTTTCCCTCTCTGGAATTCCCTGCCAGGAGGGCACAGCCGGGGGGGTCGGGCTCTGCTCCAGGGCACAGGGACAGGAGCAGAGGGAATGGCCTCAGGCTGGCCCAGGGCAGCTCAGGGTGGATTTTGGGGCGATTCCTGCAGGAAAAGGTGCTCAGGTGGAGCCCCCACCCCTGCAGGGGTTTCAGAACCCTGTGCATGTGGCACTGGGGACATGGGGCAGTGCTGGGGATGGTTGGACTCAAAGACCTCAGAGAACTTTTCCAACCCAAACAACTCCATGACACCTCCCATTCCCAGCTCCCTTTTTTCAGGAAGCACTCCAGACCTCCGGAGGACCCCACACCCAGCCATACCCGGGGAGATGATGTAGAAGAAATCCTTGAACTCGTCCATCCAGACCTCGGCCAGCCTGCGGTTGTTCTTGTTGATGACGTGGCCGGTGCCCCCCGGGAAGGTGTAGGGGGTGGCCTTGCGGAACACGTGTCCCACGTGGGAGCAGGTGACGATCTCCAGGGAGCCTCCACACTGCCAGATCTGCAACGGGAATGGGGCCAACCTGCAGGACACTGGGTAGGGCCCAGGACATCCCTCTGGCTGCCCTGGAGGGCTCCAGACCCTGGCAGGGGCTCAGAGACCTTGGCACGGAGTCACAGACACCTGTGCCTTGGATTTTAGCCCATGGAAACAATTCCCAACTTTGTGTGAGGAGTTACAAGCCACAAGGGTTTGAGTAGAGTGACAGTGAATTTGTCACAGGGTGAAAAAGTGACAAATTAACTATCACTCTACTCGAAAGACTTCCAAGAATTTTGGGGTTTTAGAATGGGGGTTCAAGAGGCAAGATGGAGGAATTTGGGCGTGTCCTGTCCTTCTTCTTCTTGTCCTCCATCTTCTGCTGTGATGGTGACACTTCAAGATTGGTTTAAGAGTAGAGACAGACTGTCTAACATAGGTGATGGGTACTGGAAAATTATTGTAAATAAAGCACACGTAGATTCTCAGGGCTCTGGCTGCTCACAGGGACCCCCAGATGTGTCAGAAATTCTCTTTTCCCAGCCTGGTGCTCAAAGAAGGAGTCAGAGCTCTTCAGTTCTCGGTCTCAAGGTTGGTTACTGTTCCTTATCTATAAAATTCTTTCTCTGACCTGCCCAGGTCTGCTCAGCAGGACAGACAGAGGCACTCTGCCTGCCCTGGGGCTGTGTTATCTTTTTATACTAAAAACCACCTGTACAATATTTACAATGACTTCCCAATGCCCATCACCTGTGTTAGACAGTGAGCTTCTGCTCTAAACCAATCCAGCAGTGCCACCATCACAGCAGGAGATGGAGGCCAAGGAGAAGAAGAAGAAGGACAGGACACACCCAGATTCCTCCACACAGGAATTCTATGGAAAACAACTAGAAAAGGAGAATTTTAACTGGGTTTTCCTGCTCTTCCCCAAAATCCACAGAGCTCGGGCCCAGCCCCACTCCAAGGAGCAATAAAGACAAATTTGACTGGATTTTTCCTGCTCTTCCCCAGAGCTCCCAGAGTGGAAGTGCTGGGAATGGGTCACTTGGATTTGTCCCTTGGAGCACATCCTGCTGGGAAAGGCGTCATTCCCTAATGGATTCATGGAGGGCGTGGATTTTCCAGCATTCCATAATATTCAAAGGAACAGAGCAGAACTTCTACCTACACACTCAAATATATAATCTTTCCATCTATTTTGATATACAGTTAGGTATACATATTATATATGTATATATAAACATAGACTATATATTATATTTCTATTTTTATATAATTATGTTTTATATATATATTTACAGAAATTTTTCTAAGCAGAATCCCATCCATGGCCATCCTGAGGAAAGCCCCAGCATTCCCAGGATACTGCCACACCCAGGGACACAAGGCAGCACATCCCAGACCCCCAGAGGTGAAACCCAGGAATTCAGGGTGTGCCCTCCAGCTCACGTGCTGGTGAAATCCCAAAAATTCCATAATAAATGAAGAAGGCAATGTGGGGTGCTTTTCCCAGATGGAAATTTTCCCTCTCCAAGTGCCAAAATCCATGCTTGGGGTAAACTAAAACATGCTGGAATGCTGGAATTTAGAACTTTGGGGTTAAATAAAGTAACGAATTTTGCTGCTGGATCCCTACGGAGTGAGAAATGCTGGGAATCCTGGAATTATTTAGCTTGGAAAAGACTTCCAAGAACATTGAATCCAATGTTAACCACATCCACCACTGATCCATGTCCTTGTTCCACAGCTTTTAAATCCTTGGGGATGGGACTCCACCTCTGGCCGGGGCTTTAGTCCCCTCCTAAGGAGCCAGAAGGACCCAAATTATTTAATTCTTTATTTTAATTCTTTATTTTAATTAATTTAAATATTTTATTTTAATTATTTCAATTATCTATTTCACTTTAGTTGGGTTTTTTATTTCAATTACTTATTTCAAGTATTTCTTTCCATTTTTAAATTTCAATTATTTATTTCAAATATTTTAATTATTTCAACTTTTCATTTCAATTATTTTATTACAATTCTTTCGCTTCCAGGCTCCTCCTGGTGTTAAATCTCTGAGTTTTTAGGGAGTTTTAAACAGGAGCTCCGGTGGAATCTTGGAATTAAAGCTCCTTGACACAGGCCCGAGTTCCCATGGCAACCAAGGCAGATTTAGCTAATTAGGGCTCCCCCCATTTCCAGAATTCCATGAGAATGAGGAGGGATGGGATCTGTGGGATCAGCAGTGAAACATCCCTGTGTTAACTGCTCAGGGACTCAGGGGGAACTTCAGGATCAGGGGTGCCAAGGAATTCCAGAGGGAACATGGAAAAATCCCAAATATACACCTGGGATGTGCCTATGGAGCAACCTGGGAGCACGGAATAACCCCAGATAACTCCATGGAATAACCCCAAATAACTCCAGGGAATAACCCCAAATATACCCCAGAGAATAAATCCCAAATATTCACCCAGCACGTGCTCATGGAGCAACCTGGGAGCATGGAATAACCCCAAATAAACTCCAGGGACGTGCTCATGGAATAACCCCAAATAACTCCATGGAATAACCCCAAATAACTCCATGGAATAACCCCAAATATACACCAGGGAATAACCCCACATAACTCCAGGGAATAACCCCAAATAACTCCATGGAATAACCCCAAATATACACCAGGGAATAACCCCAAATAACTCCAGGGAATAACCTCAAATAATTCCAGGGAATAACCCCAAATATACACCAGGGAATAACCCCAAATAACCCCATGGAATAACCCCAAATAACTCCAGGGAATAACCCCAAATATACCCCAGAGAATAAATCCCAATATTCACCCAGCATGTGCTCATGGAGCAACCTGGGAGCATGGAATAACCCCAAATAAACTCCAGGGACGTGCTCATGGAATAACCCCAAATAACTCCATGGAATAACCCCAAATAACTCCAGGGAATAACCCCAAATATACCCCAGAGAATAAATCCCAAATATTCACCCAGCATGTGCTCATGGAGCAACCTGGGAGCATGGAATAACCCCAAATAAACTCCAGGGACGTGCTCATGGAATAACCCCAAATAACTCCATGGAATAACCCCAAATAACTCCAGGGAATAACCCCAAATATACACCAGGGAATAACCCCAAATAACTCCAGGGAATAACCTCAAATAATTCCAGGGAATAACCCCAAATATACACCAGGGAATAACTCCAAATAACCCCATGGAATAACCCCAAATATACACCAGGGAATAACCCCAAATAACTCCATGGAATAACCTCAAATAATTCCAGGGAATAACCCCAAATATACACCAGGGAATAACCCCAAATAACTCCATGGAATAACCCCAAATAACTCCAGGGAATAACCCCAAATATACACCAGGGAATAACCCCAAATAACTCCAGGGAATAACCTCAAATAATTCCAGGGAATAACCCCAAATATACACCAGGGAATAACCCCAAATAACCCCATGGAATAACCCCAAATAACTCCAGGGAATAACCCCAAATATACCCCAGAGAATAAATCCCAATATTCACCCAGCATGTGCTCATGGAGCAACCTGGGAGCATGGAATAACCCCAAATAAACTCCAGGGACGTGCTCATGGAATAACCCCAAATAACTCCATGGAATAACCCCAAATAACTCCATGGAATAACCCCAAATATACACCAGGGAATAACCCCAAATAACTCCAGGGAATAACCCCAAATAATTCCAGGGAATAACCCCAAATATACACCAGGGAATAACCCCAAATAACTCCAGGGAATAACCTCAAATAATTCCAGGGAATAACCCCAAATATACACCAGGGAATAACCCCAAATAACTCCATGGAATAACCCCAAATAACTCCAGGGAATAACCCCAAATATACCCCAGAGAATAAATCCCAAATATTCACCCAGCATGTGCTCATGGAGCAACCTGGGAGCATGGAATAACCCCAAATAAACTCCAGGGACGTGCTCATGGAATAACCCCAAATAACTCCATGGAATAACCCCAGATAACTCCATGGAATAACCCCAAATACACACCAGGGAATAAACCCCAAACATTCACCCAGCATGTGCTCATGGAGCAACCTGGGAGCATGGAAAAACCCCAATTAATTACATGGAATAACCCCAAATGATTCCAGGGAATAACTCCAAATATACACCAGGGAATGAATCCCAAATATTCACCTCATGGAGCAACCTGGGAGCACAGAACAACCCTAAATAATTCCATGGAACAACCCCAAATAATACCATGGGATAACCCCAAATATACACCAGGGATGTATTCCCAGAGCAACCTGGGAGTGTGGAATAAATCCCAAATATACACCAAGGATGTGTTCATGGAGAAATCTGGGAATAACCCCAAATATACACCAGGGAATAAATCCCAAATATTCACCACGGATATGCCCCTGGAGCAATCTGGGGATAACTGGGCACACAATTTGAGGCACCTCCATCCCAAATCCCAGCATTCCCCTGCTGGCTTCCCATTCCAGCTGGCAGGGAATTCCTCCCACAGCACCACTTTTAAAAATCTCTGCTCCTGGACACTTTTCCAGCCCATTTTTGGCTCTCCTTGGAGCAATCTGCTCCCTGTGCCAGCTGGGATGGGATATGGGGGAAAGGAAAATATCCTTTTTTTTTTTTTTCTTAGGAAAAGGGATATTTTTCAATATTTTTTTTAAATCCCAACAAACCAACCTTTCTGGGACACTCCCTGGGAATGTGACTGCTTCCCAAAAGTTCCCATCCTGCCTAAGAATTGTGGGGTCTCAGGGATCTGCTCCCCTCACAGGCTATGGGATGCGTTCATCCCTCGCTGTGGTGACCCCAGGGAGCCAGGGAATTCTGGAATGGTTTGGGTGGGAAGGGACATTAAACCCCATCCCAACTCATCCAGGGACACTCCCACTGTCCCAGGCTGCTCCAGCAGGAAAATCCAGAGAAATCCCCTTTCCCCTGTCCTTCCTGCACTTCCAGCAGTGCCAGAAATCCCAAATAAACCCCATCCTACCCCACCCAGAGCTCACATTCCCTTTCCCAACCTAAGGAATCCTAAGGAATAATCTCATAGGATTTTTTTTTTCTGATGGACAGATCATTTTTAATTCCCATAGGAAATCCTTTCAGAGCATCAAGTTTCCAGGGCATTCTCTAAGTGGGATAAAACCACTTGGAGAATTTAACAGGAAACTAAAAATTTCAGTAATTCCATAAATAAAAATAAAGTTTAGGAATAAATCAGATTTTCCTTGACTAAAGCAAGCCCCTGGAGCTGTAAGAAATTCCTGCCAGGAATTGTCATCATTCTCCCCCCAAATAAAAGACATTCTTAAAAGGACTCATTAAAGACCCATCAGCAACAAGAAGCAGCTAAAAGAAAAAACACGGATTTTCCCAAAATAATCAAATTATACCCCATGGATGCTCCTCCTGGAAATGCCCCTGAGAGCAAAAAAAGCTGGAAATCTTAATTATTCTTTGGGATAACGTTGGAGCTGGATGCAAATGAGACAGATACGATCCAGGGGAAGCAAAGGCACTGGGTGACATTTTATGAGGATTCAGGAATTCACAAAACATGGGGGGAATGGCTGGGTTTATTTTATTTTTGAGGATTTATTTTTTGGGGATTTATTTTATTATTCCGAAGCAGTCCCAGATTTCCCCTCTCCCTTTGGTGACACAATCCTGGGTGCAGGAACAGCTCCAGGAACACCCCTGTGCCTCCCTGCAATCCCAGCCCTGTCCCACAGCAGGAATTGCCCCCAGAGCTCTCCTGACAGGAGAAATTCCCAAACCCCACTGGAAAAGGGAAAAGCTCCAAAAAGCTTTGGAGCTGGAGGAACCTCCCTGATTCTTCAGCTCTCCTGGCCCTCATTCTCCCATGGATTTGTTCCCTCAGCTGGGATTTGAACCCTTTGATGTCCCTGACAAAGTCACACAGAATATCCCTGGATTTTCAGTTGGTTTTCCTTCCAGAGGCTCTAATTAATCCCAATGAACAGCACCAGGTGATTCCCTGGCCTTCCCATGGCAATATCTCCATTTATTCCTATCCCCGCCCCCATTGATTCACTGGTTTAGGGTGGAAAGGCACATTTGGAATGGTTTAACAGTGCCTGGCACTCCCTGCTGCAGGGATCTCCTGTAGAACATGGAAAACCATGGAAAAGAATTCCTGCACAGGGGCCTTGGCACACCCCAGGAGGAATTTTAGGATTTAAAACAGCAAAAAAAAAAGTGGGAATCTCCTCATTGGAAGCATCCAGGCTCAGGGGAGGAACAGAACCCTTTGATTTTCCTGCAAAGGGAACAATTGAAGTTCAGAGGAATGGCCTGGGAAAGCTTTCAAATTCCCAGCTGATCTTCCCTGGAAAAGTCTGTTCCCTAAAAAACTGCAAGGGGTCCCTGGCAAGGAAAACATTCCTGGCAGAATGGAAAAGACAGGAAAAGGGGGGAAAGGGCATTGCCAGGATGTGCTGTGGGCACCAGAGGGATCCTGGGGGTTATTCCCATCACCAAATCCAGAAACTGGGACACATCCCAGGAGTTCCAAGCCATTCCCACCATGCCTCCCAACCATTCCTCAGCCAAGCCTCAGTTTCCCACTTTTCTGTCCCAAGGGCAGTGACTGGATGCATTTCCCTGGGGTGTGGCTCACCCCTACCCCAGCAGGAATATCAGCATTTTCTGCAGGATAGGAATTTCCCTGGCACAGACCCAGAATTCCAGCTGGAACTTGCAAGTCCATGATGTCACCGTTCCCAAAGTGTCTTAAAACGTATTTTTGATTTTATTTTTCAACATAAATTCGTATCAAATTTCCGCTGGGCACATCATTTCCTCCATGAAGGAATGACCAAAATATATGGAATTTTGGAGGGATCAAAAGCCTCAATACTAAAATATTCCGCGCAGCAAAAAAATCCCACAACACCCAATGAGGTTCCCCCGAATTTTAAAAATTCCATTTAGCTCATGACTTGCAGGCGAGCTAAAGCAGGAGCTCCCTGAAGAAATGAGAGCACAAAAGGAGGATTTTTGGGGTTGGGGGTGGGAAGAAAAGGAAGGAAAACAGGAATTACCCTAAAGGACATTTCAAGATTCTCGCCACCCCAGATATCCATTCCTGCATCGTAAGTTCCTATCTCTTCAAAGTAGTTCCTGTCAATAGAAAACAGGCCACCAGCCATAGTTGGGGTCCTGGGTGGGAAACAAACAGGAAAAAAAAAACAAAGGAAAACAGAAAAGAAAAGGAAATTAAAAAAAAAAAGGGAGAAAGGAAAGAGAAAAGAAAAAAGAAAAAAAGACCTTTTAAAGGACACTCTGGAATTTACAGCACATTTCACTACACAGGAATTCTACTGAAAACAACTAGAAAAGGAGAATTTTAACTGGATTTTCCCTGCTCGTCCCCCAGATCCATGGATCTCAGGCCCAGACACACCCCAAGGAAAAATAAATACAATTTTAACTGGATTTCTCTGCTCTTCCCCAAAATCCATGGAGCTGGGCCCAGCCACACTACTCCCATTTCCATGGATTATTTCAGGGGAATTGTGAGGGAAAATTGGGTGAGGTTTGGGCATCCTGAGTGAGCAGCAGCAGCTCAAATCCAAGCAGGAATGCTTGGAAGGAGTTGAATGGGTGAAAAAATACTTTTTGAAGGACACTGTGGAATTTGCAGCCCATTTTACCACACAGGAATTCTATGGAAAACAAATAGGAGCTATGAAAAGAGAATTTTGACTGGATTTCCCTGCTCTTCCCCAAAATCCATGGAGCCTTGGGCTCAGCTACACTTCCAAGAGCAATAAAGATAATTTGGAATGGATTTTTCCTGCTCTTCTCCAAAATCCATGGAGTGCAGGCCCAGCCACACTGCAGGGAGAAATAAAGAAAATTCTGACGAGATTTTCCTGTTCTTCCCTAGAATCCACGGACCTCAGGCCCAGCCACACTCCCACTTCCATGCATTATTTCAGGAGAACTGTGAGGGTAAATTGGGTGGGATTTGGGCCTCCTGAGTGAGCAGCAGCTCGAATCCAATCGGGAATGGATTTGGGAGGAGTTTCATGGCTGGGCTTTGCCTCAGGGGGAGCCCAAAATGGCATCAAAGGAGCAGGAAAATCTCAGCTAAGAGGATTAGAAATCCTTACAAACAGGCAATCCCAGGGGACGGCTGAATTTCCCTGGAAATGGAAATGCCATGGAATGCCCAGCCCAGCTCAATCCCAAACCCAGCTTTCCTCTGAGATGTCCCAGCACAGCCAAAGGGGTTTGGGGGCTCAGCCCATCCCAGCCCCTCTGCTGAGGCCCCAGCAGCCCCAAACCTGTGGGATTTGGGGCAGTGACCCTTGGGAGGAGGCTCTGGAGCTGCTGCAGGGCTGGAGCCAGGCTGGGAGAGCTGGGAATGTTCCCCTGGAGAAGGGAAGGCTCCAGGCAGAGCTTCCAGCACATTCCAGGGCCTCAAGAGGCTCCAGGAGAGCTGGAGAGGGACTGGGGACAAGGGATGGAGGGACAGGAGCCAGGGAATGGCTCCCAGTGCCAGAGGGATGGGATGGATGGGACATTGGGAATTGGGAATTCCTGGCTGGGCTGGGATTGCCAGAGCAGCTGGGGCTGCCCTGGATCCCTGGAGGTAACCAAGGCCAGGTTGGAGCAATCTGGGATGGGGAAGGTGTCCCTGGGTGAAATGGGATGGGATTTCAGGTCCTTCCCAATCCAAACATTCCCATTCCTCCTTCTTCCCTCCCGTGGGTGCAGACACTCTTTGCTTGACACACAATTCCCCATTTTTTCCAAGACTGAGCCTTGAGCAAGTTTTGAAGGATGAAACTGAACTGGACACACAGACCTGGATTCTTGCTAAGGACCCCAAATCTCCTTTGCTTCCTGGAACCAAACACCTCCCAAACCCCTCCCTAACAAACCTGGGAGTGCTGAGTTTCACCCTGGAAAATTCAGTGACTCCTGCCCCGATCCCCAGCCCAGCTCCTGGGATAAGGGGAATGCAGCAGGCAGGATTGTTCCCTGGGATGTGAATTTAATGGGACACAAGCAGACCTGCAGAGCTTCCCTTGGAAAATCCCCTCCACCAAAACCCTCTCCATCAAAATATCGGGAAGGTCAAAGGCCTTAAAGTGGTTTTTAAACTGTAAAAATAAAAGTTTTTCCTCAGTTCTGCATCTTTTCCCTGTGGAATCACCTGACAGCTCCTCCTGGGAATTGCTGTGATTGACTCAGGATTCCCATTCCTGCACAGAAAAATGGGAGCAATCCCAGGTTTGCTGCACCCCAGCCAAGCCAGAGCCCATGCCAGGATTTCATGATGGGAGAGGAGGAGGGATGGCAAAGGGCTCCCAGCCCTGGAGCTCCCCATGGCATCACCTCATCCTGCTTTTCCCAAGGAATCCCATCCTGGGCATCCAAAGGGCTCCAGCAGCACAAAATCCCACTAAACCAGACCTCTGTGGGCATATCTGGGAATAAAGGATGGGCACCAGGATCAACATCAATCCCTGCTGTTCATCACCCAGGCAGGGCTAATTAACTGCAATCAACTCCAGGTTTAATTATTCACAATCAAGATATTAATATAATATCAAGATAATAAGTAACATATTTATAATATCCAGAGTTCCAGGAGCATTTGGAAGATGTTCCCAGGCACAGGGGGGGATTTTGGAGATGTCTTGCAGGGCCAGGGGTTGGATTGATGGTCCTTGAGGGTCCCTTCCAGCCCAGGAAATGCCATGATCTGGACACATTCCTGATATTTCATCTTGCCTTTTTCCTAGGATTTGATCCCTAATTAATACAAAACATTTCCTGCACCACAATCCATATTTTTAGTATTTCTAATCCCTGCCTAGAGTGCCTTCAGCTTCAAAAACTGAGGGAAGAGCATGGAAATATCCACAAAAATGGGCTGCACCGAGCCTGGAAATGCCCACGATTCTGGGATTCTCTGACACCAAAACTGAAATTCCTGGACTAAAACCTGAGATTTTGGACTTAATCCAGCCTAAAGCACCAACCCTTCACTCTCAGCTCTTTGTGACCATTGTGGCACAGGTGACATTTGTCCCTCTGCCTCCTTTGCTTCCCAGCTCCCACTTTATCCAGAGAATCCCCCAGAATTCCAGCCAAAAAACTGATGAGAAAAAAGAAAGGAATTTTAAAAACCCCATTTTTTTGGCCTTATCAGTTTTAAGAGTCAATTCAGTGTCTGAGCTGGGATGAATTTCGAGCCCGGCTCCATTTCAAGGTAAGGAAATAAGGATGGATGGATGGAGCTCAGCCAGGCCCTGCAGCTCGTTAGGAAAATTCATTTTCCCAATTTCCATGCACACCTGAGCTTTAATCAAGAGCTGCTGGCCTGGAAAGGAAATCTTGGGTCAGGAGGAAAACGATTCCCTTGGCTCTGACAGCCAGGGCCTGCTGGCTTTTCCTGGGAACAAACCCCAAATCCTGGGAATAAACCCCAAATCCTGGGAATAAACCCCAAATCCGCCCTTCCCCGATTCCAGCCTTGCCAGGACAATCAGGGGCAGAAATGGGAATTTTGAAAGCAATTTTGGAAGGTTTTTCCTGCCCTTCCATCCCTTCCCTTGCCTGGACTGATCCCTGAGCTGTCCCTCCCTCCACCTGCAGGCTGGAACTCTTCCCCCTTCCCAGATTTAAATCCATTCCATCCACTCGGGAACCCGTTTTTGGTCTCCTTTGGAATTTTGCAGGAAGCTGAGCAAACATCCCATGGCCAGGAATTTATACCATTTGTTCCCTTTTCAGCTCCATTTGCAATTTTGGAAGAGGTTCTGTTCCACTCTGTGATTCCAGCAATTAAATGGAAGAGGTCAGGACACGCTCTTGGATCATTTTTCCCTCAGGGTGCTCCGTTATCAATCCCATTTTCCAAGCAATAAACCAGGAATTTAAGTGCAAATTCACTGGGGTTCAGTGCTCAAAAATGCTCAGAAATCCTTTAGAATATCTGCCCTAAATTCCGAAAAAATGGGCATTTAAATTCCCAAAAAAAACAGGAATAAAATGCATTTGCAGCAAATTAACAGAGGGAGCTGAACAGGCAGAAATCTCTGGAATTCCTGAACATTGGGAAGAGGATGGGATGGCGTTAAGTGCAAATCACTGAGGTTCAAAACTCAAAAATGCTCAGAAATCCTTTGGAATATCTGCCTTAAATTCTGAAAAAAACAGGAATAAAAATCTGTTTGCAGCAAATGAACAGAGGGAGCTGAGCAAGCAGAAATCTTTGGAATTCCTGAACCTTTGGAAGAGGACAGGATGGGGTTAAGCACAGATCACTGAGGTTCAAAACTCAAAAATGCTCAGAAATCCTTTGGAATATCTGCCTTAAATCCCAAAAAAGCAGGAATAAAAATCCATTAACAGCAAATTAACAAAAGGAGATCAACAGGCAGAAATCTTTGGAATTCCTGAATGCTGGAACTGAACAAGCAGAAATCTTTGGAATTCCTGGCTGTTGGGAAGAGGATGGCATGGAAGTAAGGGCAAATCAAAGCTCAAAAATGCTCAGAAATCCTTTGGAACATCTGCCTTAATTTGCTGCAAACAGATTTTTATTCCCATTTTTTCGGACTTTAACAGAGGGAACTGAACAGGCAGGAATCTTTGGAATTCCTGAACATTTGGAAGAGGACAGGATGGGGTTAAGTGCAAATCACTGAGGTTCAAGACTCAAAAATGCTCAGAAATCTTTTGGAATATCTGCCTTAAATTCTGAAAAAATGGGAATAAAAATCTGTTTGCAGCAAATGAACAAAGGGAGATCCACAGGCAGAAATCTTTGGAATTCGTAACTGTTGGGAAGAGGATGGCATGGAAGTAAGGGCAAATCAAAGCTCAAAAATGCTCAGAAATCTTTTGGAATATCTGCCTTAAATTCCAAAAAAAAATGGGAATAAAAATCTGTTTGTTGCAAATGAACAGGGGGAGCTGAGCAGGCAGGAATATTTGGAATTCCTGAACGTTTGGAAGTGGAAGAGGACGGGATGGGGTTAAGTGCAAATCAATGAGGTTCAAAGCTCGATAATGCTCGAAATCCTTTGGAATATCTGCTGGGACTAAAATTCTGTTTGTTGCAAATGAACAGGGGGAGCTGAGCAGGCAGGAATATTTGGAATTCCTGAACGTTTGGAAGTGGAAGAGGACAGGATGGGGTTAAGTGCAAATCAATGAGGTTCAAAGCGGTTCAAAGCTCGATAATGCTCGAAATCCTTTGGAATATCTGCTGGGACTAAAAACCTGTTTGCAGCAAATTAACAGACGGAGCTGAGCAGGCAGGAATATTTGGAATTCCTAAATCTTTGGAATTCGTAAATCTTTGGAATTCTTTGGGAAGAGGACGGGATGGGGTTGGCCCAAGCTCGCAAGGCCACGCTGGGGTTTGGGCTTTCCCTGCCTTTCTGCCTGTGATCCTGCAGCGGAATTTTGGGATCTGGGGGGTGGGGATTTTTGGGAGAAGGGGGGCACTGACCTGACGGGCAGGGTCCTGTCCCCTTTCCTGCGGTCCATCTCCCTCTGGGGCACCGGGTACCAGCGGAAATTCAGCTTCCAGTTGAAGCCCCCGTAGGTCATGTCCGAGCCCGCCATGTACTCGAAGGTGTCGTCGCTGATCACGTCGATGATGGGACACACCACGGTTTTCCTGGGGGGGAAAAATGGGAATTTGGGGGTTATGGGGGTGTTTGGGCATGGTGGGAGGGGCAGGGGAGGGGGAGAAGGGGGAAAGAGGGGGGAATAGAATGAGGGAGAAGGGGAGAAGATGGGGAAAAAGGGGGAAAAATAGGAGAGGGAAAGGAGAAGGAAAAAGGTGGGAAAGGGGGAGGAATGGGAGTAAAAGAGAGGGGAAAGGGGGGAGAAAAAGGGGGGAATGAGGGAGAAGGGGAAAAGAGGGGAAAAGGGGAAAAATAGGAGGGGGAAAAGAAGGGAAAAAGTGGGAAAGGGTGAGGAATGGGAGGAAAAGAGGGGGGAAAAGGGGAAGAAAAGGAGGAAAAAGGGGGGAGAAAAGGGGGGGGAATTAAATGAGGGAGAAGGGGAAAAGAGGGACGAAAGACAGGGAAGAAAGGAGGAAAAAGAGAAGGAAAAAGGGGGGAAAGGGAGAGGAATGGGAGTAAAAGAGGGGGAAAAGGGGAGAAAAGGAGGAAAAAGGGGGGAGAAAAAGGGGGGAACAAATTGAGGGAGAACGGGAAAAGAGGGAAAAAAGGGGGAAAAATAGGAGAGGGAAAGGAGAAGGAAAAAGGTGGGAAAGGGTGAGGAATGGGAGTAAAAGAGGGGGAAAAGGGGGGAGAAAAAGAGGGGAATAAATTGAGGGACAAGGGGAAAAGAGAGAAAAAAGGGAGAAAAAATAGATGGGGAAAAAGAGAAGGGAAAAGGTGGGAAAGGGGGAGGAATGGGAGGAAAAGGGGAGAAAAGAAGGAAAAGAGGGAGAAAAAGGGGGGAAAAAGGAGGGGATAAATTGAGGGAGAACGGGAAAAGAGGGAAAAAGAAGGGGAAAAAAGAAGGAAAAAGGTGGGAAAGAGGGAGGAATGGGAGGAAAAAAGGGGGGAAGTAAAGAAAAAGGGGAAGAAAAAGGGGGAAATAAACTGAGGGAAAAGGGGAAAAGAGGGGAAGGAGGAGGGAGAAGAAAGAGGGAAAATAGGAGGGGAAAAAGAGGGAAAGGGAAAGAAATGGGGGTAAAGGAGAGGGAAAACAGAGTAAAGGTAGGGGAAGGAGGGAAAAAAGGGGGGAAAGAGAACAAGGAAGAAAAAGGGAGAAGGGGGAAAGGGAGAAAAGGGGAGGAAGAAGGGAAAAAAGGCAAAGGGAGAGAAGGGGAAAAAGGAAAAGGAGAATAATACGGAAAATCAGGGGGAAGAGGGAAATGGAGGGAAATAAGGAAGAGGAAAAAGGAGGGGAAGAAGGAAAAAAGGAGGGAAAAGGGGAGGAACAGAGGGGAAAGGGGGAAGAAAAGATGGGGGAAAAGGTGAAAAAAGGGAAAACAAGAAAAGAGAAGGAATAAAAAGGGTGCGAATTTCCGTGAGTTCAGCGGGCCAGAGAGAGAAGTTGTTCCTGGTAAAAAACAGGGAGAAAGCTTCCTTTGACTGGGAGAGATCCAGACCTCTGGAAAGCTGCTCCCACATTTACTCAGGAATGAGATTTTGATACAAACAGCAGCGAATTCGAAAAATATTCAATTACGTTACGTTCATTCCAGCTCAGTGAATCCTTTTAATTCCTGGTGGGTTTTTTGTTTGGTTTTTTTGTTTGGTTTGTGGGGGGTTTTTTTTGTTGTTTTTGGGGTTTTTTTGGTTTGGTTTTTTTTTGGTTTTTGGTTTGGTTTTTTTGTTGTTGTTGTTGTTGTTTTGTTTGTTTGTTTGGGGGTTTTTTTGGTTTTTTGTTTTTTTTGGGTTTTTGGGTTTTTTTGTTTGTTTGTTTTTTGTTGTTGTTGTTTTGTTTGTTTGGGGGGTTTTTTTGGTTTTTTGGTTTTTGTGGGTTTTGGGGTTTTTTTTGTTTGTTTGTTTTTTGTTGTTGTTGTTGTTTTGTTTGTTTGTTTGGGGTTTTTTTTTTGTTTTTTGTGGTTTTGGTTTTTTTTTTTTTTTTTAATCTGCCCCAGGGAAGGGCCCGGAGCAGGTCCCAGCCTCTGGAGCTGGGAACTCCTCACCTGTCCTCCTTGATCCTGGCCAGCAGAGGCTCCAGCCAGCCCAGGGTGCACTCGCAGTGGGCATCCAGGAACGTGATCACCTGGCCCTTGGCAGCCGCTGCCCCTCGGAGCCGCGCCCGGATCAGCCCCGACCTCTGCTCCATCCGCAGGATCCTGACGGGCACCCCCAGCTTCTTCACGTAATTCTCCAGGGAGGCCTTCAAAAACTCTGCCAGAATTGGGGGCAGACAGAAGGAAAACGGGATTTTTAGGGAGGTTTTATTCCAAGGTGGTCACAGAAGCTCCCTGCTTGGAGCACCTGAGGTGGGGGTGGGCTTTACGGTCGCTTCCAAGCCAAAGCATTCCCTGATTCCAGGATAATAGCTCAGGAATTTTAAGTAAAGCACAATCAGTTCCTTGGATGAACCAGCAACCACAAAACAAAGACATTTTGGGCAATTTGCTGCCGGTTCAATAAAAAAAAATGGCTTTTTTTGACGGATTTCCCCATTGGAGCTCTTTGCATGCTTTTAGGAAAAATAGGAATCACTTGGCTCAAATCCTGCTCCACCTTCTGGCACGGGGAATCATTAAGCCACTTAACGAGCAGGGAAATCCAGGGAGTAATTAGGGTTGAATTAATGCTCCATGGGGCAGAACTGAAGGATGGAGTGGCTGCAGGGTTGAGTTTGCCATCAGCACTCATTGGGCAGCTCCAGGATCCTTTCTCATTCCACTGATTCCATTTAAGGAACTTGATGGGATTCCTTTTTCAGGGAGTCCCCGTTCCACAGGCAGAGTTTGCTTTTTAAAGTCTGGGGTCAAAACAGAAATGAAAAGGAAAAAAAAAAAAAAAAAAGTGAAGAATGAAGGAAACAAAGCACAAGGAGGAGCAATAAAGGCAGAGTTAGAATGAGATGGTCCCTTCCAAGCCAAACCACTCTGGGATTCTATGGAAATGATTTAGTGGGGATATTCAGGAAAATCTTAAGCATGGAATGAGGAGGGTGGAGAGACAGGAAGCAAAGGATTGACCTTTCCAGGAACATCAGATTTACTGAGCTGGACCTGATCCAGGGCCTGAAGGGGCTCCAGGAGAGCTGGAGAGGGACTGGGGACAAGGGATGGAGGGACAGGAGCCAGGGAATGGCTCCCAGTGCCAGAGGGCAGGGATGGATGGGACATTGGGAATTGGGAATTCCTGGCTGGGCTGGGATTCCCAGAGCAGCTGGGGCTGTCCCTGGATCCCTGGCAGTGCCCAAGGCCAGGCTGGAACACCCTGGGATGGTGGGAGATGTCCCAGCCATGGTGAGGGGCTGGATTAGGTGCCCTTTAAAGGTCTCCTCCAAACCAAACCATCCTGGAAATTCCATGAATTTTTTCCACCCCCCCCCTCTAGAACCCACCACTGCCGGGACGAGCTGGGTGGGAACCACACTCTGAGCCCTGCCTGAGCTGCAGGAGCCGCCCTGGGAGCAGGGGATGGGCTGTGGGATGGGATGGGATGGGGTATGGGATGGGGTGTGGGATGGGATGGGGTATGGGATGGGGTGTGGGATGGGGTGGGAAGTGGGATGGGCTGTGGGATGGGGTGTAGGATGGGCTGTGGGATGGGGTGGGCTGTGGGATGGGCTGTGGGATGGGGTGGGCTGTGGGATGGGATGGGATGGGATGGGCTGTGGGATAGGCTGTGGGATGGGATGGGGCTGTGGGATGGGGTGTGGGATGGGCTGTGGGATGGGGTGTAGGATGGGCTGTGGGATGGGGTGTAGGATGGGCTGTGGGATGGGGTGGGCTGTGGGATGGGGTGTGGGATGGGCTGTGGGATGGGGTGTAGGATGGGCTGTGGGATGGGCTGGGCTGTGGGATGGGCTGGGCTGTGGGATGGGGTGTAGGATGGGCTGGGCTGTGGGATGGGGTGTAGGATGGGCTGTGGGATGGGCTGGGCTGTGGGATGGGCTGTGCTGTGGGATGGGCTGTGGGATGGGCTGGGCTGTGGGATGGGGTGTAGGATGGGCTGTGGGATGGGCTGGGCTGTGGGATGGGCTGTGCTGTGGGATGGGCTGTGGGATGGGCTGGGCTGTGGGATGGGGTGTAGGATGGGCTGTGGGATGGGGTGTAGGATGGGCTGGGCTGTGAGATGGGCTGTGGCAGCCCCACCTCTCTCGCTGGCATCGTCCACCAGGAGGATCTCGGCCAGCAGGCGCGGCGGGGAGCGCTCCAGCACGCTGTGGATGGTCCTGAGCAGCGTGCTCCACGCCTCGTTGTGGAACACGATCACCACGCTGGTGTTGGGCAGCTCCTCCGGGTACACCTTGCTCTTGCACCTGCCCGAAACACCCAGGGAACAGGGAAAGGGCTCAGCCCCACAGCAGGGACAGCCCGGAGGGGATCCCTGCCCTCCCGGCATGGAAACGGGGCTTGGGAGGCACCGCGGCACCGCTGCCACTCCCAGGGATGGGGCAGGAATCACAGGGGCAAAATCCCAGAAACTGGAATGCCAGGGGCTCTGAGGGGGGATGGAAAAGGGCCCTGGAAGCAGCCATGGCTCTGCTCCAACGGGGAAGTTCCACACTCCCATGGTAAAAAATTATAGGAATAAATTAAGGAGGCAAAGTGGAGGCCCAGAGACTGGAATTCCTGTGGCTCTGAGGATGAGGCAGGATGGAAAAGGGGCTTGGAAGCAGCCATGGCACTGCTCCAAGGGGGAGGTTCCACATCCAGGGGGTTCGAAATTATAGGAATTAAGGAGGCAAAGTGGAGACCCAGAGACTGGAATTCCAGTGGCTCTGAGGCTGGATGGAAAAGGGCCCTGGAAGCAGCCACGGCTCTGCTCCAAGGGGAACCTGCCACATTTCAGGCTGATGGGATGAATTAAGGAACAAACTGGAGGCCCAGAGATTGGAATTCCAGCTGCTCTGAGCAGGACACGGGCTGGAGAAGGGGCTCATCTCACTCTCCCATTCCTGACATTCCCTGCAAGGACCGAGCTCAACCACAGGGATCTGACTCCAGCCCTGAGCTGTTTAATCAGGAATTCCAGGTACAGCCATTCCCAGGTGGATTTGGCCCCAGGGAGGTTTGGAGCACACGGGGAATGGCCTGGCATGAACTGCCAAGGAAAGGCAGAGCTGACCCAGGACTGATCCACTAGGAATGTTTAAATCCTGCCTGCTTTCCCAAAGCTCCCACTCAAGGACCAAACCCTGCCAGCTGAACCAAGCACCATTCCATTTTTGAGGGTATTTCTGGGAAAGCCAGCAGCGTGGGGCACCTGCACGTCCTTTAAAAATGGGAAATAGCCACGGATGTTCAAAGTTAATCCATGCACACCAAAGCCTTCAAATTCCCCCTCCCAAACCCCATTTCCAGAGGCCTGTGGGAAAGGTGGGATCCCAGATTTCCTGCAGGTTCTCTAAGAGAAGACACCATGGGAAGGAGGTGAGGGCCCTCCTAAGGCAGCCTGAAAATTCACCCTTGGAAAAAAAAAATCCCTGCAAAATAACCCTGAGTTTATCTGGAATTTTATCCAAACCGCTCCAGCATTTCCTGCAATTCCAAGCCCCTTGAAACCAGGAATAAAGGAAATTTTAAAATCCCCTTTGGAACAATTTTCCTTAAGTAAAACCTGTTTTTTTTCTCCATCCAGGGATGTCTTGGGGGCCCCTCCGAGGCTGCCAGGGAGGAAAATCTGTTTTCCATGATTTTCACACTAATTAAGGAGCTGACAGCTCCTCTTTTCCAATTATATCTCCCATGCAAACGGCTGCTCCAAAGGCAGCTGCAGCCCACGTGGAAAACATGGGAGGGAGAGCAAGGACTGTGCTTCTGGAAGGGAAATTTTCACATGTTCTCAGAATAAAGGAGAACTGCAACAATCCCAGGGTGTCCATGCCCATGAAAAACATTCCAGGGATATTCCATGGAGTGCCAGAAACGCCATCACTGATCCATGGGATCAGGGAATCCCAGGATGGGCTGGAAGGACCTGGAATCCCAGTCCTGCAAGGGGCAGGGACACCTCCCTCTGTCCCAGGCTGCTCCAGCCTGGCCTTGGCACTGCCAGGGATCCAGGGGCAGCCTCAGCTTTCCTGGGAAAGCTGGGCCAGCATCTCCCCACTCTCTGAGGAAGGAATTTTATATCCACCACAACTAAAGAGCTGGAAAAATCCCAAATCCAAAAATCCCAGGTCCCGGTGGAGAACAAATGCATCAGGTGTGGCTATCCCAAAATAAACCAGTTTTCCGTCCCCTAAGGGCTGAATTTCAGGAATAACAAATTTTGGTCTCACCTCAAAATCCAATCAAGAATTCCTGCCCTGAAACATGAATCTGAGGGAAGGATTTTCCCAATTACAGGGAGTTTTCCCACACATCTGTTGCCACCCCTGCACTGCTCCATCCCAAGCCCTTTCCCCCACCCAGGATCACATCCCAGTGTTTTTTCCTTTGGAGAATCCCCACAAAACTCCAGCTCCGTGTTTAACCCTGGCAGCTGTTCCAGAAATCCCAATGTTTCTGCTCAGCCCTGGATGTTCCCAAGCACTGAACACACCCAGGAGCCAATTCCAGCTGCAATCTCCAGGAGAAAATCCAATTAGGATGCTCCAGCAATCCATGGAATAGCACTTGCAGCCTCACTCATCCAGAAAAGATTGAGGATGGATTTCTTCCCTCGCTGGAGAAAATCCTTGGGAATGAAATGAGGCATTTCCCTGGTGAGTTAAGCTGGGTTTAAGGTCTATCAATAGCTCCTAATTAGAGCTGCCTCTGATTAAAATCTCCAGCTTGGCCATTTCCAACAGGACCCTGGAAATCCAGGGACATGCCCTGACAGAAAACCCAGGATGGAAAGGGAATGAAATGAAACTCTGTGTGTGAGATTCCATGGATCAGCTGGAATTAAACCATCAGCCCCAGGGCAGGGGTGCAATGGGAGCCAGTCCTGCTTGGATGCAGCAATGGGATGGAGAATTCCTGGGCTCCTGATGAGGAATCCCATTCCCACAGAATCCCACTGACCCTGGAGCCAGGCTGGGAGAGCTGGGAATGTTCCCCTGGAGAAGGGAAGGCTCCAGGCAGAGCTCAGAGCCCCTGGCAGGGCCTGAAGGGGCTCCAGGAGAGCTGGAGAGGGACTGGGGACAAGGGATGGAGGGACAGGAGCCAGGGAATGGCTCCCAGTGCCAGAGGGCAGGGATGGGTGGGACACTGGGAATTGGGAATTCCTGGCTGGGCTGGGATTGCCAGAGCAGCTGGGGCTGCCCCTGGATCCCTGGCAGTGCCCAAGGCCAGGCTGGAGCAGCCTGGGACAGTGGGAGTGGCCCTGCCACAGCAGGGCTGGGAGGGATGGGATTTCAGCCTCCATCCCATCCCAATCCCCAGGATTCCAGGGATGGGATTTCAGCCTCCATCCCATCCCAATCCCCAGGATTCCAGGGATGGGATTTCAGCCTCCATCCCATCCCAATCCCCAGGATTCCAGGGATGGGATTTCAGGTCCCATCCCATCCCAATCCCCAGGATTCCAGGGATGGGATTTCAGCCTCCATCCCATCCCAATCCCCAGGATTCCAGGGATGGGATTTCAGGTCCCATCCCATCCCAATCCCCAGGATTCCAGGGATGGGATTTCAGCCTCCATCCCATCCCAATCCCCAGGATTCCAGGGATGGGATTTCAGGTCCCATCCCATCCCAATCCCCAGGATTCCAGGGATGGGATTTCAGCCTCCATCCCATCCCAATCCCCAGGATTCCAGGGATGGGATTTCAGGTCCCATCCCATCCCAATCCCCAGGATTCCAGGGATGGGATTTCAGCCTCCATCCCATCCCAATCCCCAGGATTCCAGGGATGGGATTTCAGGTCCCATCCCATCCCAATCCCCAGGATTCCAGGGATGGGATTTCAGCCTCCATCCCATCCCAATCCCCAGGATTCCAGGGATGGGATTTCAGCCTCCATCCCATCCCAATCCCCAGGATTCCAGGGATGGGATTTCAGCCTACATCCCATCCCAATCCCCAGGATTCCAGGGATGGGATTTCAGGCCCCATCCCATCCCAATCCCCAGGATTCCAGGGATGGGATTTCAGGCCCCATCCCATCCCAATCCCCAGGATTCCAGGGATGAGATTTCAGCCCCCAGCCCACCCTAGTCCCCTCATTCCCAGGATGGGATTTCAGCCCCCGTTCCACTCCATCCTCCCGTTCCCAGGATGGAGTTCCAGCCTCCAGCCCAGTCCAGGATGGGGTTCCAGCCCCATTGCCAGGACAGGATGGGGTCCCAGCCCCCGTTTCCAGCCCAGAATGGGGTCCCAGCCCTATTCCCAGCCCAGGCTGGGGTCCCAGCCCCATTCCCTCCCAGGCTGGGGTCCCAGCTCCGTTCCCAGCCCAGAATGGGGTCCCAGCTCCGTTCCCAGCCCAGAATGGGGTCCCAGCCCCCGTTCCCAGCCTAGGCTGGGGTCCCAGCCCCATTGCCACCCAGGCTGGGGTCCCAGCCCCCATTTCCCAGCCCAGAATGGGTTCCCAGCCCCGTTCCCAGCCCAGGATGGGGTCCCAGCCCCAGTTCCCAGCCCAGGATGGGGTCCCAGCCCCTGTTCCCAGCCCAGGATGGGTTCCCAGCCCCGGATGGGGTCCCAGCCCCGTTCCCAGCCCAGAATGGGTTCCCAGCCCTATTCCCAGCCCAGGATGGGGTCCCAGCCCCGTTCCCAGCCCAGGATGGGGTCCCAGCCCCGTTCCCAGCCCAGGATGGGGTCCCAGCCCCATTCCCAGCCCAGGATGGGGTCCCAGCCCCGTTCCCAGCCCAGGATGGGGTCCCAGCCCCGTTCCCAGCCCAGAATGGGTTCCCAGCCCTATTCCCAGCCCAGGATGGGGTCCCAGCCCCGTTCCCAGCCCAGAATGGGTTCCCAGCCCCGTTCCCAGCCCAGGATGGGGTCCCAGCCCCGTTCCCAGCCCAGAATGGGTTCCCAGCCCCGTTCCCAGCCCAGAATGGGGTCCCAGCCCCGTTCCCAGCCCAGAATGGGGTCCCAGCCCCGTTCCCAGCCCAGAATGGGGTCCCAGCCCCGTTCCCAGCCCAGAATGGGTTCCCAGCCCCGTTCCCAGGCCAGCCCCTCACCCGTCCAGCCGCACGTCGGGCAGGCTGCGGTTCAGCGCGATGCGGTCGCTGGCCAGCAGGTTGAACTGGTTGATCTTGAACAGCTCCTTCATCTTCTCCTGCTCCTCCTTGGGGATGAGCACGGCCCTGCCCATCTCCCCCGGGCCCTCCTGGTTCCGGGAAATAACGGCTGGGAAACCAAAGGGCAAAAGGTGCTGTGAGCTCCTGGGAACTGGGTTCATCCTTAGGGAAGCTTCTGCTTTTCCACAAGCAATGCTGGAAATCCAACCCCCATCCTCCCTGCTCCACTGGGAGCTTTTATCCCTCTCTGCATCTAACAACATCCAAGATGACTGAACCCCCTGGATTTGTTCCCTTCCACTATCCCAGGTCGCTCCAAGCCCCATCCAAGCTGGCCTTGGACACTTCCACGGATCCAGGGGCAGCCTCAGTTTCTCAGAGAAGCTGGGGCTGTTCCTGGATCCCTGCAATGTCCCAAGACAGGCTGGACAGGGCTTGGAGCAACCTGGGCTATTGGGAGGCATCCCTGCCCCTGGAATGGGATTTAAGGTCCAATTTAACCCCAACCATCCCATAAAACACAAACTCAGACAACACCAAAGCAGCCCTAAATCCTGCAGATCCTG